>NW_020837947.1:31364603-31688895 GCF_003676395.1 Aethalodelphis obliquidens | reverse complement strand
CGTCCCCTGCATCGGCAGGGGACGCGGGTTCGTACCCCGGTCCGGGAAGATCCCACATGCCGCGGAGCAGCTGGGCCTGTGAGCCGTGGCCGCTGAGCCTGCGCGTCCGGAGCCTGTGCTCCGCAACGGGAGAGGCCACAACAGTGAGAGGCCCGCGTACCGCAAAAAAAAAAAAAAAAAAAAAAAACCCACAAAGTAATAAATAGCAACATTCACTTAGTACTTGATGGTTTTCGATGAATTTTCACACATAATGCCAATCGATTTTCATTACAACCACAAGAGTTTATTCAAGCAGAAAGGTGATGAAACCAGGACTAATTTCTCAAAGCACGTTTGCACCAGTACACTCCATTGCCCTTCTGTAGGAACAGGAAAAGCTAGAACACACTTTGGAAACCCTGTGTAAATGGGAGAGAGATATAAGGGTGGCATCAGATTTTAGTGGAGTTTCAAATTTCTGAGTAAAAATTTAGGTTACATTCTGGAAGATAAGAATCTCCAATTGTGAGATCAAGACCTGACACATCTGGAATTCTGATTGTTAATCTTTAGTTTGATTACTCCTGTTCTGGGCTTCCTCCTGATCTCATCTCCCTCCCCATTCCCAGCAGGAGTTCTGGTGATTTGATTATTACAGTCATTGATAAGACTTTTCCAAGAGTTTTGAGTGCAATTGGAAAAAGGAAATTCTCATATAAAGCTGGGGATTCTTGGACCATTGTACTGTTAATTAATGGGATATGTTCCAATAGCAAATTGTGCTTTGGAAACTGTCACCAGAGGTGAAATTACACAAAATTCATGGGAATGTGAGTAAAGTGTGAAGAGGTGGATGTGTGCATTCCTTCCTACAGTGTCCTTGTCGCTCTGCTCCAAGCACTAAAGGGGTGTCAAGTGCACTAAAGGGGGTCAAGTCCCCTCCCCCTCCCCCTGTGTTCCTGTGGAAGGGAGCTGATCAGGATTCATCTGGTTATACACTTGAGGGACCTCCATTTAACTGCGTTAGGCAGAAAAAGTAGATTTATTGGCTCATGTGACTGGAAAGTCCAAACATGGACTTTGCTTTAGTCATGGCTGGAACCCAGAGCCTCACATGACTTTGTTAAGGTTCTTTCTATCTCTCCTCATTTCTCAGCTTCTCTTCTTCCTGAATCAGCTTCATTCTGAGGCCTCTTTCTACGTGCTAAGAAAGGTGACCATTGGTAGTTCCGAACCTGCATCCTTTGGCTTTTGATCCATAGGAAAGAGAGGTCTTCTCTCTTCCAGGTCCCATTTATAGAAATCTCCTGAAAGGGCTATGGTTGGCCCTGCTGTGGAGGTCATTGAATCAGTCTCTGTGTCCAGCAGAGAGTGCTACTGTGATAGTCTTGGACTGGATCATGTGCCCAACCCTGTATATATGTGATGCTAGTGGTGGGATGGGGAAAAGGAGACCGGTAGAGGCACCATGATTGACATGATCTCTGTTAAGATCATATAGATCTCCCAAGACAATGAGGCTGCCAATCAAAAACAACATGTCTATTATTGCGGAGAATTGCCCCCTCCATTTTGAGACAGCCACTTGCACAACGATGTGAAGTTTGCACATGGAAGCAACTCAGGTGACCACGGCCATGCAAATTCCAGAAGTGGGACCTTCCTCCCAGCCAAGGCAAAGCTAGGTGATGAAATAATTCCCTCCATGTCTAGACTTTGCTAAGAGGATCCAGAATTTTTTTTTTTTTTTTTTTTTTTTTTTTTTGCGGTACGCGGGCCTCTCACTGTTGTGGCCTCTCCTGTTGCGGAGCACAGGCTCCGGACGCGCAGGCTCAGCGGCCATGGCTCATAGGCCCAGCTGCTCCGTGGCATGTGGGATCTTCCCGGACCGGGGCACGAACCCGTGTCCCCTGCATCGGCAGGCGGACTCCCAACTACTGCGCCACCAGGGAAGCCCCCAGAATATTATTGAATGAGGAGCCCACCATTTATCCATGTCCATGTGCTTTTAGCAAATACCCCTGTGCCTTATTTCCAGGGATTTTATTTCCTGAAGGCCTGGTCTTCTAGGGATCATTTGATTAGAGACTCCTACTTTGGGCATTATGAGATTAGAGACCCAGTGACACAGTGACAGTTTGAACAAGGAAGTAAAGTGATGAACACAGAACTATTGTTTATAGAAGTTCATTGAGTTTGTGAGAAATGGGCAGAGAGGAGGCAGCAGGCACAGATTAGGGTTACCACTTAGGAGACCTAAGGTAATAGGTCCTAAATTAGAATATTGGCATGTGTGAGCAACATTATTAAGGTCTGGTGAGGATGAAGGAGCGTCTGTGTTGACAAAAACATTGGTAGGTTGAAACAGATCAAGGGGAACCAAACCAGGAAGGTAGGCTGGGCCAGTAGGTGAAGTGGCTGTGTGTTGCAGGTAGATTCATAGCAACTGGACTGTATCAAAAGGAGGCCTGTGGCCACCACGTGTCCTAGGGGCAAAACCTTTATATGTGTAGCACTGACATTTATTAAAGACCTACCTAGTATGCCAAGTACCATGTTAAATGCTTTACATTCATTATGTTATTGAAATCTCAAAAAAGCCCTCTACTGTGAGAAAGCTGAAAGTTAGGGAGGTAAATAAGTTGCTCAAGGTTATGTGGTCATTAAGTAGTAGACCTGGGATTCAAACCCTGGCAGTCTGAAACAAAAGCCTGTGCTTAAACTACGCAACACCACCTCTCAAGGTCAAGGTCAGAATCTAGTATATCAGGCCAAATTGAAGGGTGGGCCCCATATTGGGCCTCCCAGTAGGCAACCAGAGTGCCAGGAGTCCAGGTCAGACAGAGGGGATGGAATAGAGGCTATCAGGGTGAAGGTGTAGAGCATTCGTGCTCAGTGGCAAACTGGACAAGAGTGCCACAGTAAGAATAGAACAGGCGTAGATTCTTGGTTTGGGGTTTGGGTACAGGGAGGAAAGTGAGTGGGAACAGCATCAGGAAGTTGAATAGGTGGGCAGATCAATAGAACTAGAGCTTGATTGTTGATCTGAGAACAGGAACTCTGCCGTCTGCCCTGCTTTAGGTATCCTTCGTGGTGTAAGTCAGTAAGAATACGGCATGGGCAACGGGCAACTCCTTAGAGGGAGACGGAGTTCTATTAGTTGTCAGGCACTATTAAGGGAAAAAAAGCTAACATTTGTAGAGCATCTGCCATGTGCCTTAGATACATAATCTCACCGAGTCTTCATTAGACTCCTGGGAGGAGATATATCTCGGCTTTTTTTTTTTTTTTTTTTTTTTTTTTTGAGCAAGGAAATGAAGGCTTAGAGAAGTTAAATTACTTGCCTGAGCTCCTGGAGCCAGACTGGAAAATCAAGGAGCTGTCATGGAAACCGAGATATATCTGTATCTCCACCTCATCCTGGATCTTCAGGGAGACATCCTGGTCCTGGCAGGGCAAGGTCAATTTCAAGTCTGGGCCATAGACAGGGGGAAGTCAGCAGGGTTGTATGGTTGGGAGGGGACATCGTGAGTGAACGTTTAGACATCTTAATGTGAGCTGAGAGCAGGTCACCTGAATGGCGTTGTCCAGCAGGACTATATCCAGCTTTGGCAGAAAACTTAATAACCTAGTAGGTTTTCCCCCCTCAGCGCAGGCTCGCTATCATCATGCAGGATAGATACGTCAGCAAGTCAGATGTTTGGAGGGCTTAATTTTAGTCACTGACTTCAGTTGAAGAGAAGGGACCTCTGCCAGCTGCCATGGCCTGAATTTACCTTTATACACAAAGGTACTTTTCCCAGAAGTATGATAAATAAGAAATAGATACATATATGGAGAGAGTTGGAGAGAGAGGAAGAGCATTAGCACATACTGAATGTAGCAGGTGTGTGGAATACACTCCAGCTATAAAGGTCTATACTGGAAGATGCTCTAAATGAAACTATCTACTGATGAAATATGAGTGATATATCATTCCCCAACAAACGCAAGGTCAAATCGGTCTCTGTGTAATTTATGACTGGATGTAGATGTTCGCTGTGTGCAGTGAACTGTGTATACATATGATAAGAAGAAAGGGAATGAAAAGGTAAGTGAAAAGAAATATTTGAGACATAGTTTTGAGAATTCATAGCCTGTTTGGGGAGGTAGGACAACCGTGCGTAAACTTTTAAAGCAGCACGATGGAATAATATGATTTCAGAGTTGGCAGTATTTTTCAGAGAGTCATCAGGATCACAGTGCCAGCCAGTATTATGAAATACAAACTTAATAGTAGCAGATGAACATAAATGTTATGGAAACTAAAAGGAGTGGAACCATCTGAAACCTGGAAGGCTGATCAGGGGAAGCTTCTGGGAGTTCTGATAAGTATGTGTGGGCAGAAAGAAGAGACAAGCGTGTTCCAGGTAGGATGACTAAACTTCTCAATGAGCCAGAGACCACTGGGAAATGACTTGTAGTTGAACAGGCTGGGTTTGCTACTTGTTACAGTGAGGGAAAAGGTACACCACAGGAAAACATGGGGTGTCGCAGTAAAAGGGTGTTAGAAATGCGTGATTATAGGATTTGGTCTTGTAAGTGATTTGGGAGAGGGTTTAAAGAAGCAGGACTGGGCTTCCCTGGTGGCACAGTGGTTGAGAGTCCACTTGCTGATGCAAGGGACATGGCTTCGTGCCCCGGTCCAGGAAGATCCCACATGCCGTGGAGCGGCTAGGCCCATGAGCCATGGCCGCTGAGCCTGCGCGTCCGGAGCCTGTGCTCCACAACAGGAGAGGCCACAACAGTGATAATGCTTTGAGTTTGTATCTTAATAAGTCTGCTCTAGAAGGAGCAAGACTAGAGAGGCTGACATTATAATTGGCAAAGATGCAGCAAATACTCATTAGCCAGATTGGGGAATATTGGTCATTTTGGGGGTTGGATAATATTTGTGTTTTTGTTTGTGTTCAGATAGGATTATACAGTGGTCTTGTTTCTGTCCTGATTCAGCACGGTCACAGAGTGGCCTTGTCTGGTGCGGATGCTCTGTGAAATCATTTCCATCTAACAGGAGGACCCCAGGGCCAGCTCCCCGATATAATGTCTACTGTGTTCTTTCATAAACTGCAGATGATATTCCAAAGTGTACCTGATTTCACGCACCAACTGAGATTCCCATTACAATATGATACTGTTAGTGAATTCTTCTCTTGGAGTTATGGAGGTGATTTTCTTCCTATTTTGTAAAATTTTATTTAATAGCGTTTATTAAGTTCCCACTGTTTACCAGGTACCCTGTTAGATTCTGGGGAGGTCAGGATGACAAGGATCTCAAGAATCTCATAATCTAATGAGAGAACTGCATGCAAGTCAGTGACTATGATGCCTTGAAATAAAGCTGGTAGAGATATGAGAATAGGTAAAGAAGAATAGGGGCTCCTGGGATGAAAGTGATGCTGAGAAAAGTGATGCTCTTTTACAAACAGTGAGCTCATCGCAGAGGTGCTGATAGGTGGGCAGCTGCTAAGGTATGTTTGCAGTTTTGAGAATCAGCGTCTTTGGGCTGAAACGCAGTATGAACCCCAAGATTCTCAGTCCTCTCTCTAAGCTGATCTTGGTATAGAAGAGGCATGCATTTTTGGCTCACTTGGCAAAGCAAGTATCAGATCAGCTCAGTGCAAGTATGAGAACATACATGTGCAAGTATTTGTGATACAGTAGACTTAGCATTTCTGAAGGGGTGTTATTATTTCTAATAAAAGCAATACATGCTTCTAATGAAACTTTGGAAAATACAGTAACTATAAAAAAAAATCAGGGAGACAATTTGCCTATAATCCCATGACCCCAAAACACCCATAAGAGTCTGGCATTTTTCTTCCCCTTTATATTTAATGAAGTTTTTCCATAGTTCATAACATATTACAATGAGCTCTGTTTGCTTAACCTTGCGTCCTAAATATTTTCCAGCTTCTCGGCAAGCTTTATTAATGTTGTATAATATTTGATTGTATGATTTACCATAATTTATTAACTATTCCCTTAAGATTGGACCGTTAGGCTATTTCCAAATAACTGGTCTTATAACTGGCATTTTGATGAAATCTTTGTTCATATTTCAGATTACTTCTTTAAGCAAGATCCATGGAAAGGTAATTCCTGGGTCAAAGAGTATAAATATTTTAAGACCTTCGGTACTTAATGCCAGACTGATTTTCAGAATAAGTGAACTTGTGGTTGACAGTGCAGGGGAATCCCCCCTCACCGTGCCTGCACTAGGGGTTTATTTATTTTTTTCTTAAATGAGAAAAGCTACCATTTCAAAATGAGTAACAGCTCCGCCAACTGCTGATTTGGTTCCTTTGTACCCAAACCTCTCTTTTAAAGTGGAGGTTGGTCCAATGTTGTGATGAACCACTCGATTTAAAAAAATTTACTCACGAAGTGGTCCGGAATATTCAGATAGGGACCCATGACAGAGAGAAAATTAGCTTGTGAATGACTTTTTAAAGCCAATGACAGGCAGGCACATCGTGCGAGGGCACACTTCAGACCGTGGCGTGGAGAACCTGTGAGTGAAGGTGATGCTGGACAAAGACTCCACTTTTGGGAGCAAATGCTCTGTGGCTTGGCAGTCAGGTCCTCGCAGTCCTGGAACTGTGGAACATTTGGAACTGTTGAGCTCGTGGTCCCTACCCTGTGTGAAGGGGCTGTCACCCAGGGAGCATGGTCTGTTTTGTTCAGGGCCGTGCTCTCAGCAGGCGACCCAGGAGCAGTTAGTGCTGATGGGTAGAATCTGAGGTCGGCTGTGCCCTAAGGTAGGATGTGAACACCTGAGAGATCGCTCCTTCCCGAGGCCCGAGTCCCTCTTAGTCACTGATCCGCGCAAAACGAGCCAAACAAAGATCCTGAATGTGGAACCTTCTGGTTTTACTCCCTTTCCCAAAGGCAAGCCAACCATATCGAAGTGTCTAGTTTTTTGTTTTTGTTTTTTGTTTTTGGCGGTACGCGGGCCTCTCACTGCCGTGGCCTCTCCCGCTGCGGAGCACAGGCTCCGGACACGCAGGCCCAGCGGCCATGGCTCACGGGCCCAGCCGCTCCGCGGCATGTGGGATCTTCCCGGACCGGGGCACGAACCCGTGTCCCATGCATCGGCAGGCACACTCTCAACCACTGCGCCACCAGGGAAGCCCGAAGTGTCTAGTTTTCAGAGTGATAAACCTTGTCTTATTGCACAAGAAGGAGGAACTTGGAGTTTATTCAGACCTCTGTGGGGTGTTTACTGCAAAGGAACTATTGAACTTTACCACAGCAGTCAATTCGAGGTGGTTTCTCAGTGCCTGTCTCAGTTTTTCCACAACTGCTCTTTTGCTGCAGAAATAATTCACAACTACAATAAAAATACTTCTGGTTTTCTTCTAAAAGTTGGAGAATATTATTATAGTGTTACGACTCCATTTTCTTCTGTGGATCTCAGTCAATAATTTTGAGCAAAATTATTTTCATTCATTTGTTCACCAAATCATTATTTACTGAGATTCATTCAGTAGTTGCTGTTGAATTATATTTATGACCCATTTTGTCAAATGTGAGGTGTGCCTTACACCATGATAGTGTAGAAAACCAGGTAGGAAAGTATGACCTATACATTTATTATTTGCTCTCTGATGAAACATATAAAAGTTCTCAAATCATCATGCATAACGTAGTAAATGCAAGCTCTGTAGGAAGTTCATTCATTAATAATTGATTCAATAAATGTTATGTGCCAGGGGCTTCCCTGGTGGCACAGTGGTTGGGAATCCACCTGCCAATGCAGGGGACAGGGTTCAAGCCCTGGTCCGGGAAGATCCCACATGCTGCTAAGCCCGTGAGCCGCAACTACTGAGCCCACGTGCCGCATCTACTGAAGCCCGTGTGCTCTATAGCCCGTGCTCCACAACAAGAGAAGCCACCGCAATGAGAAGCCCGCACACTGCAACAAAGAGTAGCCCCCCCGCTCGCTGCAACTAGAGAAAGCCCATGCACAGCAACAAAGACCCAACACAGCCAAAAATAATAAATAAATTAAAAAAAATAAATGTTATGTGCCAGGATCTGGGGATAGGGTAAAGATCAAAAGAAAGGTTGTGGTGGAGTGTACATCCTAAATGAGGAAGACAAGTCAGTTTCAGGAGGTAGAAAGTCCTATGAGAAAGGGAAGGAACCTGATGTAAGAGTGCCTGGGGTTCTGTAGATCAGAAGGTCAGGAAGGACCTCTCTGGGTTTGTCATTTGAACTAAGACCAGCCTTGCATACTGGGGAGGGGAGGTAGGCTTTATTTTCAGGGCACTGGGAAGCCGTTAGAAGGTTTTTCTTCTGGAGCATGATGTTTGAGGTCATTTATTAAAAATAGTGGTTGAGGTTTAGAATGCTAAGCAATATTGTGATGATGGTATTGGAGCCGGGAACGAAAGCAACGTTCGCGTTAGAAACTCCCTGTGTAGTTCCACTCAAGATGTGCCCTGCATCATTATGTGGCTGAAGGCATCCCATAAATAGTATATCCACCTTCAAAGGGTTTTTAATGTGACTACAAATATTCTATATTAATATAAGTATAGTTCTCCATAAAATATAAACAGCTTAATCAGTCCACTGTGAAGTTTTTATGTAAAGCTTGTATTTTTTTAACTGTGCCTAGCATAGTGACTTGTGTATTGTACGCATTCAGTTAATGTTTGCTGAATTAATTATATTGAATCTTCTATACTGTCAGTAAAATATCACCCTATGATATAAAATCACATTTAAGACAGAGTATTTTTATGAAAAGACCAAATTATTTCTTAGAAAAAAATTTAGATAAAATGTTAACTGTACTCTGAATATTAATTTTCAATTATAGTCAAAATTAAAAATTGAAATATTGAAAATAAAAATCTAATTCACAGCTATAATTATCTTCTTTATATGCAGTATAGGTGGAAGTCTCTGGAAAGTCCACGTTAGATAAATGTTTCATTAGCAACAGTTGGTTTTATCACACTCTATTTAACACATGTGGAAATTCCTTCTTTATTTTATGAGTCTCCCAATCGTTGAACCAACCTCTATTCAGAACTCTTCTGCCAACACTGGCGTAGTGGAACGTAGATGATAATAGCATATAATTAGTGATGTTTGTTAAGCTCATTGTCTTACGGGAGACCGAGTTCAAAATATACTTATTGAGTCATCAGACATTTATGGAGAGTGGGCCAAGTGCCATCCACTGTGGTCGGTTCTGGAAGTTAACAGGCTTCTCGCGAGGAACTCACAGTCCAGAGAGCAATCTGGTACGTACTTAGAGCAAAGGTGAGAGTTTTGAAAGATGATCTTTGGGTCTCCCTGAGTCTAAGCTTGGGGAAAGGAGATGGTAATGAGTGAAACTGGGCATTATTTCACAGAAGCCTTCAGTGTGGAATTTGGTTAGGTTTTTTTTTTTAAAGACAGATTACAAAAAGAAGACAAAGAAAAAAAAAAGGCAGCACGTGCCATCCATCTTCTGGCAACAAGGCCATCTGCGTCCCGATTCTCATTTCTACTGATATTACCCTGGGGGTTCCCCAGCTGCCAGTGACTCAGTGTTCACTTGGCAGGAGACCCAGGGACTAGCAACATCCCCCTGCCTCCCCCAACACACAACCCCATGAACCCTGCCCCCTTGGCTCACCAGCCTTGGGGTCTAGGGACCTAAGCTCGCCCTGCATGTCCTCGTGGGTACCACTCCTCCAGACCAGCTTTAGATCTGCTGTCTTCTCGGTTGCTGATAGAGCATCACTTATTCATTGCTTTATCCATTCACTCATTCAATAAATATTTTCTGAGTACCTACTAAGTTAGGCACTTATATACAACACTTATATACAACTTATATACAACAGGAAACAAAATGAAGTTCCTCAGGAGAGAGACAATACACGTATACTTTCTTGTGACAAGTAATGTGAAGAAAGAAGCACAGCTCAGGGACAGAGAACGCTGGGATGGGGGTAGTGTAGCCTGGTCACGGAAAGCCCCTGTGATCAGGCCTGATGTTTGAGCAGAGACCTGAATGAAAGGGAGGGAAGGACTCATTAGAACGTCTGGCGGGGAGGAGAGTGCCAGGCAGGGAGCAGAGGGTGCAAAGGCCAGAGGAGGCAGCAGGAGAGGTGGGAGTTGGCTTGGAATGTTTGAATAGCAAAGATGCCATATGGGAACATGTATATGTATATGTATAACTGATGCACTTTGTTATAAAGCAGAAACTAACACACCATTGTAAAGCGATTATACCCCAATAACTGTATATGTATAACTGATGCACTTTGTTATAAAGCAGAAACTAACACACCATTGTAAAGCAATTATACCCCAATAAAGATGTAAAAAAAAAAAACAGAGCAGGGGCTTATAGAGGGCCTTGGGGCCACGAGGGAACTTTGGGCTTTACTCTGAGTAGCGTAAGAGGCATCTGCCAGGGTCCTGACCTACAGTGGGGGCTTTGCTGGGCTCAGTCCCAATGGTCCTTAACTAGTCTCAGAAGGGGATATGCAGCGGGTGGAGGCCTAGGTGTTCTGCCCCATCAGCTGTAGGCCTGACTTGATGGGCCTGAACTCCAGTTCAGGATTCTCAGCAGTGATGTGATCAAATGCAAGTGACATGGATAAGGACTTTGAAGCAAGAATAACCCAGAGAATTCCAAAGGAGATGTTTTACTTCGGGTGTGAGCCGAATTTTGCTGTAGATTGGAAACTGCCTTCACCGATCCAGAGGGTGAGAGCCATGAGGAGACTTTTTCATACAACAGTAAGAAATCTGAAGTCTGGAAAAGCAGTCCGCTTTTGCTAAAGTTCACTTACTAAGTATTAGGTGCAGATACAGGATTAAAATCCAGGCCTTCCTCCTCCTGACCTTGGCTCTTGAAGAATGGGGCAACATACATGGGTTAAGGAGGAGAAACACTGTGATATTTGGCCTGAGATTAGCTACCTAATAAGAACCAGGACTGTCAGGGTTAATGACTTGGAGCATGCCCAGAAAACCTCCTTAAATATCAGCATTCATTTGGTCAAGAGATGCTCATGGAGCAACTGCTGTGTTCTGGTTACTGACTGCGTGTGGTGCAGGGAGAACAGCGAGCTGTGTTCACAGGGTGGACAGGGAGCTTGTGCTCTAGTAATGGGGGCAAAAAATTACATCATAGATAATAAGTGTGGGACTGCCCTGGTAGCGCAGTGGTTAAGAATCCACCTGCCAATGCAGGGGACATGGGTTCGAGCCCTGGTCTGGGAAGATCCCACGTGCCGCGGAGCAACTAAGCACGTGCGCCACAACTACTGAACCTGTGCTCTAGAGCCCGCGAGCCACAACTACTGAGCCCGTGTGCCACAACTACTGAAGCCTGTGTGCCTTGAGCCCATGCTCCACAACAAGAGAAGCCACTGCAATGAGAAGCCCACGCACTGCAATGAAGAGTAGCCTCCACTCGCCTCAACTAGAGAAAGCCCGCAAGCAGCAACGAAGACCCAACACAGCCATAAATAAATAAATACATAAAATTTATATAAAAAAAAATAAGTGTGATTCGTGGCATGAAGACACACAGGTTGCTAGGAGAGAGGTTCGTGAGTCAGAGGGTCAGTGAAGGCTCCCCTGAGAAATGTCTTGTAAGATGGGACCAGAGACGAGAGGAACTTGTCTGGAGAAGATGCTTGGCAGAAAGGAAAACCCAAGCAGGGAGGCTGAGGAAAGAAGGAGTTGGGTTGTTTTTGAAGGACAGAAAGCAAGCCCTGTTATTGGTCAAAGTGAGCAGGGGAGAGACGGTGGAAGGAAAAGCTGTAAGCTGGGCCAGCCATTATGCAGTGCCCTGAGGGAAGTGGTAAGGGTTTGATACTTGATCCAAAGAGCAGGCTTTGCAAAAAAGAGGAATGACATGAACTGATTTGCATTTAGGTATCATTCTAGGAGTTTCCTGGTGAAGGAGTTGGAAGAAGCAAGAATGCATAAAGGAAGAGATAACAGGGCCTTCGATCGGGTGGTGGCAGTGATGTTCAAGAGAAGTGGACAGAGTAAAGACAGGTTTTGAGGGCAGAACCAGCAGACATTGGTAACTGAGAGCATGTGGGAAAATGTGGTCCAAGATCCTCCAAGATTTTAGCATGGATGGTGGTAGCATTCATATAGGTGAGGAAGACTTTTCCTAAGTTCCGTTCATGAGTTCAGTTTTGGACATGTTACATTTGAGTTGCAGGTGAGATATCCCAGGGGAAAGGGCAGGTAGGCTTTTGGACAGATGAGTGTGGAGCTCAGATGATAAATTTAGAATGGAGACATAAATTTGAGAGTCCTTAGCTTGTAGTTGGTAATAAAGTCCTGGAGAGGATAGAGACCAAACAAAGAAGGTGACTTAGGAGCATGCTTTGGGGATTTCCACATTTAAGGGTGGTTAGAGAAACATACAGAGAAGTAGCAGCCCTGGAGGTAGGAGAAAAGCCAACGGTGTGATGTCATTCATGAAAGATATGTGTTATTAGCGAGAAAGCTTTGTTTGCCTGCTCCTTCCTGAGCCCTTTCTGAAGATTTAGGTTCAATTTCTTTCTCCAATTAAACTTACAAGTGCAACCGTGATGTAGTTTAACCTATAAACTTTTGGGTGAAATGGGATTAGAAATTGCTGAAAATCTTTTTTTGAATTCCATGTCATAGTTGTTGATGCTAAATTAGAACAGAATAAGTGCACGAATCATACCTTCACAAAAAAATCATGATAGAATAGCATATATGAAGGTCATTTTCATTATCATGCTGGTTACTCATCTATTCCTACTATCAATTCCACTGCTGCCTTCCAATTTGGTAGGTCTTTGAACTTTTAAAAGCATTTGCATATACATTTTTTATTTAAATTTTTAAAAAAATTTTATTTATTTTTAAAATTTTATTTATTTTTTAAAGATTTATTTATTTTTGGCTGCATCGGGTCTTAGCTGCAGCATGCGAGATCTTCATTGTGGCGTGCAGGATCTTTCGCCACGGCACGCAGGTTTCTCTCTAGTTGCAGCGTGCAGGCTTCTCTCTAGTTGTGGTGCACGGGTTTTTCTCTTCTCTAGTTGTGGCACGCAGGCTCCAGGGCGTGTGGGCTTTGTAGTTGTGGCGTGCGGGTTCCAGAGCGCGTGGGCTCTGTAGTTTGCAGCAGGCAGGCTCTCTAGTTGAGGTGCGTGATCTCAGTAGTTGTGGCACACGGGCTTAGTTGCCCCACAGCATGTGGGATCTTAGTTCCCTGACCAGGGATCAAATCCACATTCCCTGCGTTGTAAGGTGGATTCTTTACCACTGGACTACCAGGGAAGTCCCCATATATACTTTTTAAAAATTGAGACATAATTGATGTATAATGTATGAGTTAGGTATACAACAAAATGATTTAATATATGTATGTGTTGTGAAATGCTTACCACAATAAGTCTACTTAAATTAACATCCATCAAATTAACGCATAGTTACAAATTTTTTTTCTTGTGGTGAGAATTTTTGAGATCTACTCTCAGCTACTTGCAAATATACAATACAGTATTACTAACTATAGTCACCATGTTGTACATTACATTCCCCAGGACTTATTTATTTTATAACTTTATTTTAAAGCATTACTAGGTCATATGTTATCTATGTGACAGGCATTTTAAAGCTATTTTCTTTTCCAGGACACTATAAGGAAAGTATATAATTTAAAAGAGAGTTGCTTGGATAGCTAGCAGAAGACTCAGAGGATTACCCGGGCTCTTACTACAATTGCATTTTAGCTCGTTAAAATTGAAGAGAAAAGACACCTGTTATTTGAGGTTGCCTTTAGCCTCCCCACTTGGGAGCTCAGCTTAGCCCATTCTGTGTGTGACAGTGGACCCTGAGGGAGCATCACATCCTTGTTTTTGTATTTTTCTACAGGAAAAGACACAGTGGAAATTCACCAGTAGTACATGAAACTAATGTGCAAAATTAAAAATCACCCTTGTGTGCGCATTGTCAAATTAGAGGGGATTAACTACATTTATACTTTCTCTAATCTTCTAATGTAGTCTTTTCATTTTTTACCATTTTTCTTCATATTAAAAGATTATTTAAGATTCAGGAATGACCTTATTTATAGTGTGAAGTTATCAAAACACTTAATAATGCTATTATGTCCATAGTACTTTCTTAAGTTATGATTGAAAAGTATATAATAAAAAACTCTCCTGGACTTTGAGTCCTTTGGGAGTTTGTACCTTGCTGCCCAGGGTCCCCTGTGTCAATGAGAATCCTCCAGACCTCCTTCGGCACCTTTCTTTTGTTATTTGAATGCTTAGAAGGTGAACTTACCACTGGTTTTATCCGTCCTGGCATAAGTGTCCATCAGTTACATAAGACCTTCACAGCAATGTGTCCTAAGAAGTAGTGCCAGATACTGCTGGCTATATTTGATGATATGTCTTCTTGCTCGCTCCCAACCAAAAAACAATTTTTTTTTCCACATCTGTGCCTCTGCGTGAACCATTTCTGAAGATAACCTTTGAGGAGAGAAGTGGGGCCGTTTTCTGGTTCAGAGAGGACTTTTTATAAACTAGTCATGGAAGTTGACTTCCCTGTGGATAACTATGTCTGGTGCAGAAGATGAATGAGAAATAACTGTCAGCCCTGGATTACTGTGCTGGGGACTCCAGTAACTTTTCTGCAAGTGCAGTTCTTTTAGAATGTTAGCAATCTTTCTGTACAACTGCAGTACATTGAGTGACAGTCCCTAAGCTGCCTTGTGCTATGTCAGACACACATTATAGCATGATATTATTCCTGCAGAGTGGGAGAAAGCCTTTTTTTTTTTTTTTTTCTGTCGAGGTGCACATATAAAAAGCAGTCTGTGGAAAGAGGCAGAGTGCCATTTTTAAATTTAAGTGTAGGCACCAGAAAGGTTTATATGGTCCTTATCCTTTAGTTCTATAGTTTAGCCGATGCGATTTGAGGAATTGCTAATTAAAGGTTAACTTTTGAAAGGCTGGCTCCCGGACCTGCTGGACCATCTCTGAGTGGGATCCCATCTCTTACCTGCATTTTCTCTTCCGTTCATTCCAGAATCCCTATCACCTGGCTGAAGTGGCTCCCCTTCAAAGATATTTTTTAAATATAGAGTCAACTTTTGATTATCTGGGCTATTTATGATTTAAGTGAGATTTTGTTTGAAAAAAAGAGTCCCATTGCCCAGGGATAATTTGAAAATCACTGGAGAATTCGAGCATTACACCCTAAAAGCTATGTGATCTTGGTCAAGTTACTTAACCTCTCTGAGCCTTAGTTCACTCTCCCTAGCGTGGGACAGCATGACTTCCTTGGAAGCATGGTTGGGTTATAAAAGGTCATGTAAGTAAAGGGTCTGGTACAGTGTGAGGCACGAAGTGGAAACAGTATGAGGTACCAAGTCTGGGCGTCCTGTCATTCCAGAACATAGCCAGAGGGGGAGTGTTCAATGACAGTAGATAATCCAGTCCTTTTCTTGGCCTTTTTCTCCACTGGCTCCCACCACCATGCCTTTGTTTTGCACACGCAGTCTGTGGGATACAACTGTTATCTCTGCCTGTTACCTAAGATGAAATCCTTTCTTGGGGTGTCGGGGGGAGGGTGGAAGCACTTTTCGTTCTGGACCCACCTTGATTACACCTCTTCTGCGGCGTCTTCCCCTGCCTCTCCTGGGAGAGTTGGTTGCACTTTCCTGCACCTTCGAGATGCTTTGCTTATGCCAGCAGTTAAGCCTGACCCACAAAGAGTGACTTTTCTACCTTCTGTCTCTGTTCTAGACTGAAGTGTATAAGTAGTGAAAGTGGACCTAATGCCTCCCCCAGGACAACAAAAAGAGTTGAATGGAGAGTGGAAGGGGAATTATTTTTTTCTGTTGGTGGTGGAACCACCAGGAATGTTACCAAAAAATAGAACCACTTCAGCTTTTTGGAGACCAGTGGACAGGGGTCTCAAGAAAGGCAGCAGCCCCACAAGCAGTAGGGGTATAGAATGAAGAGATACAAACTAACTACTATGCATAACATAGATAAGCAACCAGGATATACTGTATAGCATGGGGAGTTATAGCCATTATCTTGTAATGAAACTAATTCTGAAACTAACATAATATTGTAAATCAGCTATACTTCAATAAAAAAACAAAAGAAGTACCTCCTCCCCACGCCCAGAAAGGTTCTTTCTCTGTCTTCTCGGGGCAGGGGCAAGGTAGACGCACCAAGCAGCCAAGTTTCTGCTCCCAAGTCTGCTGAGATCCTGCTATTAAGTTTCTTCTGTGACCAGGCTCCTCTAGACACCTGCTCCGGCCCCCTAGGGACTCCATACCGGAAGCAAGCCCTCTTACCTGATGAACGGTGTGAGCTCCTTATGGCCAGTTGTGGTGTTCTATTATGTTTAAGACTCCTCTCTAATTTTTGAATTGCCAAATTCAGTTGAATTAAAACAGCAGCTCTGAGGGGTTTATGAACCCCCGTAGTAGCATCAGGTGGGATAGTGTCACCTTGGTTGACAGGCAGGTCTTATCAAGCCAAAGGTATTATCTAGTTCAGAGGAAGAGCTACCCTAGACTTAGTAGCTTCCTTCTCTTTTTTGTAAAAAAGAGTCCCATTGCCAGGGATAATTGGAAAATCACTGGAGAATTCGAGCTTTACACCCTAAAAGCTATGTGATCTTGGTCAAGTTACTTAACCTCTCTGAGCCTTAGTTCACTCTCCCTAGCGTGGGACAGCATGACTTCCTTGGAAGCATGGTTGGGTTATAAAAGGTCATGTAAGTAAAGGGTCTGGCACAGTGTGAGGCACGAAGTGGAAACAGTATGAGACAGCAAGTCTGGGCATCCTGGCATTCCAAAACATAGCCAGATGGGGAGTGTTCAATGCCAGTAGATAATCCAGTCCTTTTCTTGGCCTTTTTCATTTTGATGTTTTGAAACATCCATGAAGGTATCTTAATAAAACTGAAAGTTGAACACTTGAATGCCTGGCAGTGACAAATAATCGGCTTCCCAAACATAGTTCATAACTCAGCTGTGTATCTAGATATTACTCCCCGGTCTCTCTGAAAATACTGATCAATAAAGTATGAGCTGTCAGGCTCAAAACCCAATAAGTGTCTTCAGTTTCAATTTTTAATGTTTTAGCAAATCACATTTGGTTGGCATAGAGATAAAAATGAATATCAGAAAGTGGTGAATACTGTCTTCATTATGAGTACAGAGGACTACCATTCTCTTTTAAAAATTTTCTGAATAATTCTGACAAATATTAAAACTTTGAGGGCCAATGGACCCAAAGAATTTTACAGGAATAATATATTCAAATAATATGAAAAAAGAAGAAATCATTTCTTAAGTACTTTCTCAACATTGTAAGTTGTCTTTATCGGTACTTTATAAAAAGTAAATTTATTCTTTATGAATTTTTTTTAGTTTATTATAAACATTTGTCATGGTACTGAAGTTTTGATAAACATACCTTTCTAAAGGCTGCAATGTGGTCTGCTACCAACGTTTTCAAATTATAGTTTTTAATTAATTAAAAAGGAAATATTGATTCTTGTGATATTTAAAACTTTCCTTTGCAATTTCTTTGCAATCTTGGGAAAGAAAAGCATGTTTTTCAGATGTATCATTGGATATTTTGGAATTATTTTAATGAAGCTTAACATTTAAAGTGAAGATCGGGTCACACTTGTTAACTTGTCAAGGGGCAGATAACCATCCCCGAAAGTTTTCTGAAGGAATTTTTTTTCTCTTAGAAGCTTCACGGTGTCAGACACTTGGGGATTATTTTTGCTTTTCTTCTAATGTTACAACAGTTAACATCTGGAGTACATTTATTATCTTTTCGTAAAAGGATTTATCTTTATTAGCATCTCATCCAGTGGTAGAGAGAAACACAGGAAGACTGTCAGGTTTAATACAATCTTTTGGAAATAAATATGGAAGAAAGTAGTCAGAAAAAAGTCTTTATCTAGAAAGGGGATTTTCTTTGTTAACATTTTGCTCCATGCATGCATTTTGGAGGAATTATCAGTTATGGAGACCACATGATAAAACTTTTAATTTCTTATAGCCTGAAGCTAGTGCAAGGTCTGATGGGGACCAGGGCTCCTTACTGGGACTCTGTGCCTGGAGGTGAGTGAGCGACAGTGTGGGATGACATCAGGGCCCTGGAGGACATGGTCACCTGGAAGGTGGCTTTCTATGATTATTTTTATTATCTGTTTATTCTTTCAGGGATCTAACAAAGTTCCTTTAAATTCCTAACAGTTTATTGTCAGGGATTTGGCAGGCCATTGCTTTTGTTAACCTGATTATACAAAGCAGTTGTCTTATTTTGCCAAAGCTTCTCCAGCAAATACTTTTAATGCACAATAAAGATAGGCTGCTACTCTGGTGAAACCCTCACTGTAAAAAAGTTTGCAGATCACTTTGTTCAGGAGGCTCTTTAGAGGATTGCCTCTCATTCCTCCAGGTCTTTGCTCTCCACCCAAATCCCCAAAAGGAAATGCCCTTAGTTAGAAGCTCATTGTCGAAAAGAAAAATTAATTTCTCTGCACTTCTGTAATTGTAAAACTACATTATGTTCTGCTTGGAATGAAAGGAGGTCTATAACCTTGCAACCACTGATCTTGCCTGTCATTTTCCTTTTTGAAAACCTTTTCTAAGAATCTGAGCCTCAACTAACTCATAACGCTATGTAATCTCACATTATTATAAATAAACCATAAGAAGAATTTTCAGATGAGTTTTTTGGGGCGACATTTTGCCCTTTGGTCATGCTTTGAAATGCAAAATGAACAGCTGAGAATATTATCCTTCAGTTGAGAAAGAAACTCCTGTTCTTCTGAAATCATATTGATATTCTAAGGAAAATTGTTAATATATTTGCGAGCAAAGGGCTCTTACATTTACATTATCTAGAATTTTCCTGTATTCTTTTTTCCTGTATTTCACTCCTGTGTATGTATCAGGGTTTATACAGCAACTGTATAGTCGTTGGGAAAAATATAAAGTATGGAAAAATATTTCACCCTTTTAGGGCAGAAAAGAAACTGTAGGTCTTTTTTTTTTTTTAACATCTTTATTGGGGTATAATTGCTTTACAATGGTGTGTTAGTTTCTGCTTTATAACAAAGTGAATCAGTTAGACATATACATATGTTCCCATATCTCTTCCCTCTTGCATCTCCCTCCCTCCCACCCTCCCTATCCCACCCCTCCAGGCGGTCACAAAGCACTGAGCTGATCTCCCTGTGCTATGTGGCTGCTTCCCACTAGCTGTCTACCTTACGTTTGGTAGTGTATATATGTCCATGCCTCTCTCTCGCTTTGTCACAGCTCACCCTTCCCCCTCCCCATATCCTCAAGTCCGTTCTCTAGTAGGTCTGTATACAGACTGCCAACAAACACATGAAAGAATGCTCAACATCATTAATCATTAGAGAAATGCAAATCAAAACTACAATGAGCTATCATCTCACACCAGTCAGAATGGCCATCATCAAAAAATCTAGAAAGAAACCGTAGGTCTTTAAAAGCTACTCGAGGCCATTAGCATTGAAACACTTTTTCTCCCACCTCCCCACAGCCAAAAAAAAAAAACCAAAAAGAAGAAGAAAGAAAGAAAAAAGAAACTAGTAAAAATGTAATCTCAGCAGGTATGACCTTGGAACATTTTATAGTAAATTTGCTTTGCAAATTTTGCTTTGTTATTTTAAAACTTGGGCTCAAAAGTCAGTATTCCTTTTTCTTCAGCAGCAGCAGTTGAAAGCCAGATCCTTTAATAGATTTCCCTGCAGGACTCCCAGGCACTCCCTCACTGAGAACCTATTTCTAAATCGGAAACCTTTCAGCTGTGTTGAAGGCAGTCTCACAACATGGCTTATTCATCAATAATCCTCTGATGCTAAGTGAGTGGGTAGGAGAAGGCCCTTTAATTATCAATTCTAAGAGGATCTGACCTTTATGATCCATTCTAGCTCTATCATCTTGTGATAGTATGTCTTCCTTATGTGAAGTTGGTGGTGCAAGACTCTGAAATGCATGAAAAGAAAGAAGGAGGGGTTACCTGTCGGTAAGTGTCCCCCAGCCCTATTGTGTTTATCATAAAAATATCAATCATATAACAACATTAAAGGCCTTTGGGAAAATTCCCATAATTCCTTTGTAGCAGAAAGGCTATTTTGTTTGGGTAGTGTTGTAAAAGGATAGGTCATTGGGTGTGGTCTTTTGAGTGTGGTCATGTGGACTCAACCACATGACTTTTCAAGTTTGTTTACAAATGGTTGAGCCAAGGGAACTCAAATCTGTAGAGGGAACTCTAGACCAAAATCATGGTACAGTTTCCATACCCTTAACTGTGTTTCCCTGGAACAGTCATAGGTGAGGCTCTTTGGCTACTGGATTTGGGAGTATTTAGGTTTAAACTTTTTTGTTTTAGAGATTTTCTGATATATTCATTGTTTTGTATAATTATTAGGTTTAAATTTTCTGATTAGAGTGACTCAGAGTGCTGTCCAATTGTTTTCTCTTTGGAAGTTTCAAAAATTCTGTTTCCCTTTGTGAAAGTAAGAAAGAATGCAAAGATGTGAAGGGTAGGTATTCCAGTGTCTCAGAGAATTGAAAATTTACAGTTAGTTTCCACTTCTCAGGATAATTTTCCCTTCACAGGTGGACATTTTCATAATGAGTATATGGGAGTGGAAGGGAGAAAGGCAAGTTCCACCCAGGAAAGAGGAGAGTGAAATTTTAAATGTCAGTAACATCCTTATACTGTACACTAGTGGAGATCATCATGTCCACTTCAGTAATCTCCAAATGAAGAGGCCGTGAGGGAGTTGATGTTCAGGTGAGCAATAAGTCCTGCTTAAGATGTTGCAAAATGTGAAAGGAACTAGGATTATTCTGGAAAAGAGAAAGTATATTAATAGCTTTCAAATGTAAGAATCAGATACCTCCCTCTTTAGGGAAAAAACAATTCGAAAGGAAATGTGCTTAAATTACAACATTAGGAAATTAGCTATATAGACACTTCCTAAGTTGATAACCTACAGAATGAATAATCAAGAGAAGTATTATACCTGTCCTTAGGGAAAATGGGACCTATTTTCAGAGTATGACAATTCATTGCTTAGATAAGTTCAGTGTCTGTTGATGTTACATGTGCATTCTTGATTATGTGTGTTTTCACTCCCTAATCTAAACTCATATAGCCCTATTTTTTCTACTTCTGATAAGGTGATTGATTTAGTGAGTGGCCTAATTAGATAACCATGCTTTCTCAATCTTGTCACTAGAAACAATGACTATTAATTTTTATGTACATTAAGTACATATTTGATTTTTTAAAATAATTCCAGTACTTAAAACATATGTGCATCCATCAGTTCTAAACACTAAAATCACTAAGACTGAAAAAAAGAAGCATTTCAGTATCCTTCCAGAAAGCATATTTATTGCAGTTTATGTGAATTACATCAACCTCTGCAGGTATGTGTGCTTACAAAATCATATAACTCATGGCACTCACTGAATGGTGGTAATTTTAACACTGATCACCACGTTAAAGGAGAAGACAAGAAAACTTATTAAAAATGCAACTGCTCATCATTAATCTAATAAAGGTAAATTGAATATAAATATAAAATAAACATAATTTGAAAATACTACTATATTCTAGCTTCATTATGTTTAGGTAATTAGATAAGCCAATGATATCTTCATGGCCTCTCAACAAATTAGAACCTTAGGATATAATTTTAGGTTATAACTATAGATTGTTAGATTTGGGTAGACTATAGAAGGCCTTCTAATATAGTCCTCTGATTTTACACATGAGAGAACAAAGAGTTAGAATTGGGATCCAGTCATACTGCAAGATATTAGTGGAACATTAGTGGAAGCAGGAAGCAGATTGGGAAGGGCCTGAGGGGTCTCCTGATTCTCAGCCCAGGGCATGTTCTACTGTAGTGCATTGTCCAGAATGCCAGGTGTAGACTTTGAAAAGGGCAGTGAAGGCACATGCTGGGAGTAGTGATGAGCAGAGTAGATATATCCGTGCTTGTACCATTAGGGGAAGAGGGAGGTGTGAGCCTGCAGAAAAGGAGTAAGGAAAGCTTGCAGCAGGAACTTTGATTCACCAAGCCAGCTCCACTGTACATGACCCCTGTGAAAGGTGGCCTTTCCAAATGGAAAGGTAAATATTACTTTAGAACTTGAATTTCATCTTTCTGTGAAGGAAAATGCCTAACATTTGTTAGTATGTACTCTGTGTACCTTGCTAGGTACTTTGTCCATGCCTTCTCACTTGATTCTCACTGCACCATGTGAGGTAACAATTGTGCATCTAAGAATATTCTAGAAAAGTGAAGGAACTTGTCCTTGGTTGCTCATCGAGTAAGGGGTCTGTCACTGGAGCTCTTGCTCCTTTGACATTATGTTGCCTCCCTCAACGCGCAACTGTATCATCATCTTATAAAAACTTGAAAGTAAACGTTATATACTTGAGAGTAATATATAAGGTTAATGTGGATCCCAGGACCCTCCACCAAAAATTTTTGAGTATGAAGGAAGAAAGCAGTGACACAGCTCCAGAATTTTGAGAAACCATTACTTTTAGATATAGGAGATCACAGCCAGATTTTAACACCATCAATAGATTCTGATGATTCACTGAATTTCAGATTTTCCCAGAAATTTCAAACTTTCTCAGTAAAATTTCCAGGTTAGTTGTGCTAAGTAAAGGACATATGTTCAAACTTCTGTGGGCTCATTACATGCGCCCACTTTGTCACAATAAAGCTATAAATTCTCCACGCAGTTCTTTGTGAATATGCTTCCTTAGGAAGGTTTAACCGGGTAAAAATTGCTCGTATTGACAATTGAGTTACTAATAAAAGTTATTCTGCTTACAAGTACATTAAGCACACCTCCAGAATGGCCAGAAGTGTTTTGATTTCTTGGGTGTTCTGCTTAACTAAAAATTACTCTGAATGCTTTATCAGTTTCCAAAAAACTGTAGGAAAAATTAAATGCCCAACAGCCTTCAAACTATTTTTGACTACATAATTTAATTTTTCTTTGATTATAAAATTTCAGCCCTGACAGACATAATTATAAATCATACAATTTTACTTATTTTATCTCAGTTATTTGGATTCTGGAGAAACGAGATCTTATTATACCTCTCAGTCATCTAGTTATTTTTGTTCTTTCTTTTCTTTTCTTTTACTTTATTTTTATTGAAGTATAGGTAATTTATAATGTTGTGATAGTTTCAGGTGTATACAGCAAAGTGTTTCAGTTATACATATATATATTTATTCTTTTTCAGATTCTTTTCCATTATAGGTTATTATAAGATATTGAGTATGGTTCCCTGTGCTATACAGTAGGTCCTTGTTGTTTATCTATTTTATAGGTCGTAGTGTGTATCTGCTAATCCTGAACTCCTAATCTATCCCTATCCCCAACCCCCCAGTCATCTAGTTTTAACCAGGAAGCATTCTGAAGTTCTTCACTGTAGCTGAATAGCAAACTTGACTGAGTCCCGTTTTGGTGAAATGCCGGGTGCCTTGTGTCATGTCGGGTGAGTGTGAGCTGCGTTCTGCAGGGTGCTATCATGCAGAGGGCAGGAGAAGCAGAGGGTGACATCAGCGTTTGGAGCAACACCACCACGTTCTGTGTGGTCTGCAGTATGTCATTTAATCTCAGTGAGCCATTAATGAATTGACAAAGTGAGGCTCGTACTACCTGCTTCACTGGATTACTCTGAGGTTTAAATGATAAAGTATGTGAAAAAGCTTGCTAAGTTAGCTTTCTTTATACCCTTAAGAGTGTGAACCCTGCCTTTCTTATGAATATTTCTCCTCCATATCATGGGGGGATTGCATTGCATATACTAGGTGCTTAATAAATGCTGATAATGGATTGGGACTGTGAAAAAAAATACGGCTCGGCAAGGAACACGGGTCCACTAAGATCAGATATCCACTCATTTCCTGGCAGATTCCTTCGGCTGGAATCCACTCCAATGCTGAGGTTGCTCTGATCCTCCAAGGCAGCCCC
The DNA here is from genome assembly GCF_003676395.1 of Aethalodelphis obliquidens. Taxonomy (NCBI): domain Eukaryota; kingdom Metazoa; phylum Chordata; class Mammalia; order Artiodactyla; family Delphinidae; genus Aethalodelphis; species Aethalodelphis obliquidens. The sequence goes on along the minus strand of NW_020837947.1, from coordinate 31,664,816 downwards.
TTGAGTGTTTGGTCCCTCTGCCCTGGACTTTGCTCTCCTTCATTAGAGCAGGATTTCTCAACCTTCCCACTGTTGATTGTTTGGACCAGATAATCCTTTGTTGTGGAAGGTCGTCCTGTGCATTTTCGGATGTTTAGTCTCATCTGCCAGTAACTTCAGCGTTAAGAGCAGACCAAGTTGAACAGTAAAAAATATCTCCTGACATTGCCTCTTGGCCTCTGGGGACAAAGTTGCCAGCAATTGAGAATCACTGTATATCCAGCATCCCTGGATTTGTATGTAATAATCAGCTTGCCTGTATCTCCTCCCAGCCGGACTGCCAGCCCCTAGGAGGCTGCACTGTGTCTTTCTCTGAGCCTCAGCTCCCACACAGGGCAGAGGTGCATTGAATATGGAAAGAAAAGGAAAAGACACTTAAAGAACTAATCAATTATAGTAACTGTGTTGGTTCATTATATGAATTTTTTGTTTTCTTCTGGACCAAAAGGGCAAGGACCCGCCATAATCTCAAGTCTCTTTTCTGAAACCATTAGTGCTACCACCTTCTCAATCTTCCTTTCCCCCATGCCCTGATAGTTGACGGAATTATGCAGTGTGTTCACTCAAAGTGGCATTGGATACTTGAGACTTTAGGCTTCAAGGTCCAGGCAGAGATCAAAGGTGCCTCTTTCTCTCCACCTTTTTTTTTAAAACTTTATAACACTTTCTGCACCCAGTCTTCAAATACCACCTGTACCCTGAAGATTCCTAAAAATGTATCTTTAGCTTAGAACCTCCCTATTAACTCCAGAATCATGTTTCCTAGCCCTACTAGAGATCTTGTCTTATATATTTCACAAACTCTGGAAACAAAAACCCAGCGTGTATCCAGTTGAAATCATGATCTTACTTCCTTGCCCCTTTTCAACTTCCTTCAGGATTCTTTATCCCAAGGACTGGTGCAGGGCTCTGGAGTCAGAATCTTCCTTTGTTCTTTGATAACTCAGTGACTTTGGGCATATTATTTCTGCTCTTGTTGCCTCCTCTGTCAAACGGATACCAATCTTCCAGGGTTACTGTGAAGATCAAATTAAGTAATGCATGTAAATCACTTAGAAAATATTGCCTGGCCTGCTTAATAAATGGTAGATGTTGTTATTGTCCAAAAACATGCCTTCACCAGGTACCTGAGAACCATCTCTTACTCCTTCGCTCACCATTTCCCTGGTCCCACCCAGCAAATCCCTACAAATCCCTTTTGTTAATCCCACCTGTCATTTCAGTTCAGTGAGGCCCATTCTTATCCATTTTAAGTGCAATGGCTGCAGTGAAGGCTTTGGTCCTTTCTTGCTTAGATTGTTACAGCAGTCCTTAAAACCAGCCTTTCTGCCTCTAGTTCCACCTTCAGCCTATCTATTCGTTGTCTTGCTTCCTGGGTGGGGATACTCCTTAGTGTTTCCCATTGCCTTTATAATGAAGGTCAGCCTCTCAAGCATGACGTGGATGGCCCTTGGTGACCTGCTTACCTTTTAGGCTCACCATGGGTAATATCCCAACGTGCTTTAGCAATCAGACCCTAACATGCCAGGTTCACTGATGCTTGCATGCCTATGCCAACTGTTGCCTCCTCGTTTTTTCTCTTTTCTTTGTTAAGCTAACATCTATTCATCTTTAAGTCAAAGTTCCACTGTCTCTTTATCTTAGAAGCAGTACTTGACCACCCTTTGCTGAAATAATTTGTCCACTATGTGCCTGTGCTCTTACCATAGTAACACTCTGCATAGGTATCTTCTGGCACTTACTATGATGACTTATGTTTCTTGATTGTGTTTCCCACTAAATTGTGAATTTCTTTTTTTTTGGCCTTGTCACACAGCTTGTGGGATCTTATTTCCCCGACCAGGGATGGAACCTGAGCCCTCAGCAGTGAAAGCACGGAGTCCTAACCACTGGACGGCCAGGGAATTCCCTAAATTGTCAATTTTTGACATTGCATTCATTTTGATTTCTCATTCATTTTGGTTTCCCTAGTGAGTAGCTCATTTCTTGGCACAAAATAAGGTGACGACTGTAAATAACTACTATTTATAGTTGAGTAAAGCTAGGATTCCATAAGATTGAGTCAGGCAGTGTAGACTCACAAAACTGCAGGAACAAAACTGAATCAGAATAAATGGACAGAATTAACCAGCAAAATTAGGAATGAAGAAACCATGTAGGTATCTCTATTGGATGGAATCCAGCGGTCAGTAGATACAGAAGCTTAAAGCTGAGATCAGGTTAGAAGTCTTAACAGAGAAAGCTCATCTGTAATAGATAATAGAGGGAGGAATTCCAAAGGGTCTGGGTGTTCAGGCATGCTGCCTTCTCTTACTGTCGCTGAGCACGAGGGAGACACACCAGAAGGAAAAGTGAATCAATGCTTATATAATAGAGTGCTATTTAAAAAGGTATACACCTAGTGTTATGGCAACAGAGATGAAGTACTTTTGCAACAAATGGAGTCATTGCCTGGGGGCCAGAAATGACCAGCTCAACCATCAAAGGCACATGCGCAGTGGGCAGATATTATACAGCAGTTTCGAGCCTCCAGTGCCAGTAACAGCTGTGTATAAAGAGCTGATCAAAGATGGTGTTCAGCGGGCCACGCTGCCTTGGGATCACATGGCCCAAGCCACAAAAGGTACCAGTGTTTTGTCATTTTCTACCTAAGCGTTTTTAGACTAGTTCGCTGCTAAAAGCAGTAGTCTCAAGAGTCCTTTTTCAGGAAGACCATTTTTCAGGCCTGACATACAAAGTGGGGAAACGTGGTGTACAGCTTTCTCAACATTAAGGAGGTGACCAAAATATCATTTAGTGACATCACTAATTATTTTAACCCATGATTCCATCGAAGGAACCATGTTGTTTTCTGGTTGGGCAAAGGAACACATTTCTTTGTTGTTCAAATATGTGCCTTTTATAAATTACATTTGAAAATTCTCTAGTCATGTTTTATCGTTTGAAATGTCATCTCATCTTCTCAGGAAGGATTTCTCTCCCTCATTTTGATTTGACATATCGAACAGCACATGTTGCCCTTCAATTAGAGTAATGAACAAGTTTCCACGCCCGTTATTTGTACATTGCTTTGTCACTGAGGTGAAATAGCAGTGAATTGCATCCCTGGTTTTATTTAAGGGATTCAGTAAACTGTATTTGTGAGTCAGCTGTTAGAGTTTGACGTCAAATTTCATCCATTTCTGAAAAACCTTATACCAACCCCAGATTTGGGTCTCGACTGCTCTGTGTGGAAAATGCCAACACCCTTCCTCTAAACCCAGCTGAGAATCTGTAAGCCTGGGACTGCTTCAAGGGAAATGCAGAACTGCTGCGCAAGAAAGACCTTTTATCAAGGCTTGATCTGATTTTGCTGTTTCACAACTGTCACACTGAAATTCCCTTCCGTTCCTGCAGAAGGGGATACTTCCTTCTGCCAGCAGATTCCTGCCAGGAGCTGGAATGCATCCCTGTAAATACGCAGAGTAGCGGGGGTGGAAGAGCTTTCTTCTCTCCCCACGCTGCTTCTGCTTCGGGCAAAGGTTTGGGTATTGGCAGGGGCGCCCCGCCTCTGCACAGTCTGCTCTTGGAGGTGGGGAATTCCTCTTACTTCCAATTACCAGTTTCTCTACACGTGGGAGGACATTTCTGGGCACAGATTAGCCTCTTTGCTTCATGTCTGGCTGACAGCGCCCTTGCTGATTTATTTTTTGGCATTTTTTATGCATTTGTTAAGATGTCAAATGGTACATACAGAGCATTGGAGTGAAGGCTGAATTTACATGCTGGAGCTTCCAGTAGGTATGGGATGTTAGAAGTTCTGTCTTGGGAATGAAAGTTATAGTACTGCGTAGATAGAGGGTAGTGGGTGTGATTTACTTGCCGTCTCGCAAAAGTCTCAAGACCCTTTAGTGAACAGTGAATCACAGAATCCTAAGCTTGTAAGTGGGTCAGGATTTGAAAGTTCATGTGTTCTATTGCCACGTGATCTGTTGCCTTCATGGAGGCTGAGAACACTTAAGTGACTTACCGATGGCCACCCAGCTGGCCCATGCTAGAACCTACGCCAGAAATACTGGTCTTCTCTCTGTCTTGCATTATTTTCACTATATCTCAATGCTTCGAAAGTAGTACACTGAGTAGAGCACTCAGTACATTTTATTAGGTATATCGAATACCTTCATTGTTGTTTCTGCATATAGGATGAAAAACAAAACCCTCATCCCTTTCCCCACCAAAACGATCCTGGCTAGCTGCATAGCCATACTGGATGGATTGGCTATAATTCTTGCAGCTAGATTGAGTTTCCTGGAAAAAGGGTCATTTCAGTAGTTTTCCCTTCTCCCAAGTGGTTGGAACCCCTAGTTGAAATGCCAGCCAGCTGAAACATGTCAAAATCAATCTGTAATTTTGGAGCAGTTCCAATCGCCTGCCCTGGACAGTCTGTTCCATTATACTATCTGAAACATTAATAGCACATTTGTGAAGGCATACTCAGGAAAAACAGATCTCACAAATTGTTTCTTCAGAGGGAATGATCACATAAACAACTCATTTGAGTGAAAGTAGCTCAGAAAATATTTCAGGTTCTGGCTGAGAATCTTAAATGCTTAATTAGGTAATTTTTACAAAGCTCTTATGAAACCTGGTATTAGGAAGTGTTTTTTTTTAAATAAAAGGTTAATAAACTATATATCTGTTCATAACAATTGCTTTTAAATTCACTGGTCAGCTGGGGAAGGTTTTGCTAGTAGTGATGTTAGAAGAGGCTCGCCACTCATTTCCTTGACTGCATTGTGTTATGTATTCAAGAAGGTTACTAGCTGGATCAAAGTCTGATTGAATTTTTTTTAAAAAACACTGATCTTCTGACTTGCAGTTTAGTGCCCTTTACCTTAGAGCCCATGATTTTATTTTATTTTATTTATTTATTTACTTTGGCCACTCCGCACAGCATGTGGAATCTTAGTTCTCCGACCAGGGACTGAACTCGCGCCCCCTGCATTGGAAGCACGGAGTCTTAACCACTGGACCGCCAGGGAAATCCCCTGATTGAATTTAAAGCAAATGCTGCATATAATGGTAGTTAAAATATAGAGACCATAATGGTGTGGCCTTTTTTGATGGCAGTTCTAAAAAGCGCAGGGATATCAATTTTGTGATGGTGTCCTTAGTGGCTAAAACTTAACACTTTAATGTCTTCATCTTCCTCCCTGGACTAAGTATGAAAATGCTAATAAGGGACATTTGGTGTTGAAATCGTTTTCAAACAAAAGTATCAGACATACTTTAATTATGAACTTGGGTGCAAAATCTATACGGTTTACATTTTTAGGGGCCTTAAAAATATCAGCGAAAGCTTTAAAAAACGTTCTCCACTCTCAGACTTTATATTTATTAGTGTTTCTGACATTTATGGACGTGGGGCCAGCAATTTCTTACACATAGTGGGTGTTCTGCAGATACTGGCAGGTGATAATATAAAAAGATTTAAAAAATTTAAGGAAAATCTTTTGCACCAACTTTTTCTCTATGTATTTTCTAAAATTTACTTTATTGAAATATAGTTGATTTACAGTGTTGTGTTAGTTTCAGGTGTACAGCAAAGTGATTCAGTTATACACATATATACGTTCTTTTTCATATTCTTTTCCATTATGGTTTATCACAGGATATTGAATATAGTTCCTTGTGCTATACAGTAGGACCTTGTTTGTTTATCCATTCTATATAGAGTAGTTTGCATCTACTAATCCCAAACTCCCACTCCCTCCTTCCCCCACCCCCCTTGGCAACCACAAATCTGTTCTATAGGTCTGTGAGTCTGTTTCTGTTTTGTAGATAAGTTCATTTGTGTCATATTTTAGATTCCACATATAAGTGATATCATATGGTATTTGTCTTTCTCTTTCTAACTTACTTCACTTAGTATCATAATCTCTAGGTCCACCCATGTTGCTGCAAATGGCATTATTTCATTCTTTTTTATGGCTGAGTAGTATTCCATTGTATATATGTACCACATCTTCTTTATCCATTCATCTGTCAATGGACATTTAGGTTGTTTCCATGTCTTGGCTATTGTATTATTTATGTATTTTTGTTTGCTTATATCGTTATTGGAATTTTGAGGAAATCATCAGACATTTTGGGCTTTGACCAGTTTTATTTTTGAACTAAGAATATTCCAAATTGGTGAGATAAAAGTTATAAAAAAAATCAAATTTCCCAAGAGGAAATGAGGGAGTTGGCTTTTGAGACTGTTGTTGTTGGTTTTGTGAAAATAATACTCAACTTTTCTCTTAAAAAACAAATCAGATAATTTAGAAAAGTATAAAGAAATAAATACAAGTCAGTGCAACCTTCATACTCCAAATCTGCAGTGGCTTAATTTCATATTATTTCTGTCACTGGCAGCCTTGCTTCTCTCCTTCTATCTCTAGGTACAGCTGCACCAGGTAAAAACATTTGGGAAAAGCACATGGATGGAACATTCTGTCTTGTATTCCTCACACTAATGGTCCCCCCCATGCTGAGAGGTATCTGACATGTGACTGCATTAGTGATCACTAATTACTACTTTGAATTCTGTTCATAAATGTAACAGAACATTCACAATAATTAATTTTTGATGACAGCAGATCACAGATTTCCTTTCCCATTGTTCAGACAGAATGCATGACCAAAGAAGATATCACTCCCATACCAAGCAAATGCTAGATATGTAGAATAATGGAGTCTTCTTTATTATTGTTATTATTTTGATAAATGGTGTTCAGACATAGTTCTCTCTTTTTTTACCTTTGAGGAAATTTTTCTGGCTAACTTACATTGGTGATCCCTTATATGATCACAGTGTTATTGGAAGAAGCAAATTGTATGTTTAATATTACAAAATTTTGAAAGAGAAATGTGTAATCTTTGATAGCTTGTATTTTTAAATCCAAAAGCATGAATCATTCTATGATTTTTGAGTGAATCATTCTTTTTTTTAAAAGAATTTAATTAATTTATTTATTGGCTGTTTTGGGTCTTCATTGCTGCACGTGGGCTTTCTCTAGTTGTGGCGAGCAGGGGCTACTCTTTCTTGCAGTGCATGGGCTTCTCATTGCGGTGGCTTCTCTTGCTGCAGAGCACGGGCTCTAGGCACGTGGGCTTCAGTAGTTGTGGCTCGCAGGCACTAGAGCGCAGGCTCGGTAGTTGTGGCGCACAGGCTTAGTTGCTCCGCGGCATGAGGGATCTTCCTGGACCAGGGCTCGAACCTGTGTCCCCTGCATTGGCAGGGGGATTCTCAACCTCTGTGCCACCAGGGAAGCCCGAATCATTCTTATTATGGAAACTTTGAAGAATTGCTTTACTCACTTAAATCCACTACTGCAGCAGTTTGTTTTGATTTCTTCTTACCATGCACTTTCCATTAGTTGATTTGGTGTCATGGTGGGAGAGTCACTTCAAGATGGAGAAATTATGTGCATCACATCCTTGTGAACAGTCACTCACCTCTGACAGCTGGATTGCTCAGGGCTGCTGGAGACAATGCCACAACCTTGCACATCACTGCCCTTACACAGTTGTGGTCTCCAGCCCTGGGTGTGCTTTCAGCACTGCTCAGAGGTCCTCTTGGGAGCCTCTTGTCCTCTTCCTATGCCAGCTCATACCGACCTCCCCAGGTTTCCTCACCCACTGCTTTCTGGTCCAGATGACAGACTTGCAATGCGTACCACCTCACTGGACCACAGCCTCTCCACGTATTGGACAGATCCATATGAAATTGTCAATGTTTGACTGGTTTTGACTTGCAAAGTCAGCAGTTGCATCTGCATCAAACTAATGTGTGCTTCTTTTCATATTTTCATCCTTCTGTCATTCCCTGACTTCTAATAAAGAATAGATGACCCTCTTTTCCAAGGTTCATTCATCCATCTCAGGAACCCATAAATCGTTGCTCTTCTGGGATCCACCTCCAACAGTTATGCTTGTCTTTTCATAACTTCCATTTCTAACTTTCACCTTGGCTCCTTTCCATTAATATATAATATAGCCAAGTCATTTCTGTCCTTTTATTTGATTTTGAAAACTATATACAACATACCACATGTATAAAGGAGAAATATAAAATGTATGCGCAGTTTAAAGATTAACACACACAACCTAGCTTAAAACTAGACCGTTTCCAATACATCTGAACCACTTGTGTGCTCTGATCCTCTTCCTTCTCTCCCCCAAACAATATCCTGAATTTTATATTATTTTCTCCCTTTTCTTTATCGTTTATTCACATGTGTATGTATCTCTTAAAAATCTTTTTGCATCTGAAAATGCTTAAACATATTTTAAGTAACTTCTGAATAACTATGATAGAAGCAAAATTAATTGGAAAAAATCTTACCGAATGTTTCCTTTTATCCAGGGATTCAATCACTTTGGAATGTGACAGGTATCAAGATTGTGAAATATGACACATGTTTGGCATCAGGATTAACAACTTCTTCTCATTTGGGACAGGGTCTTACTATAGTAGGATTGCTGTGCTTAAGAGATATATTTTGTCTGCATTAGCAAAGATTATTAAAATAATGATCTAGGTAATTCAAAACCAAACCTTTGTTGCCTAAATTATCTCTATTCAAATAATTATCTCAATAATTTAACATCAGTTACACCTTTACATGAAGATACTCTTTACATCTATGTACACCTATGTACATGAAGATACCTATGTACGTGAAGATACTTGATTTGGCCAATATCATAAATGCCTACGATGTTTAAAACACTGATTCGGGCTGTAAGAAACCCAGCAATGAATAGGAGAGACAGCCCTCAAGTTGCCACCAATCTAGAGGAGAAAAAACCCAAAGTAGACAAATAATGTATATTGCAAATCAGCCTACAAATGGCATTTAATAAACAGAAAAGGTATATAAAGGTTCATGTGAAAAGGGAGCTTGACTCTCACAAACTTTGAGACAATTTTCTTTTGAAGCAGATTTAAGACTACATCTCAGACCTGATTTTTGAATTTTCTGTCCTCTATCCTTTTATTTTTATATAACAACTATGTTGATGTATTACTTACATACCGTCGGTATTCTAACACTTGTGATAAATTCAGTTCATTCATCAAACTTGTGTTGGTACTTACTATGCTCCACTACAAAGTGCAGGCATACAATGCTTGATAAGATGTGGCTGAGAAGTTCAGAGCAGTAAGGAGATAGATGTGAAAACCGTGGGATGGAGAGCGGGGGAAGGATTAGGAGTTTGGAATCAGCAGGTTCAAACTATTATATTTAGGATGGATAAACAACAAGGTCCAACTGTATAGCACAGGGAGCTATACTCAATATCCTGTGATAAACCATAAAGGAAAAGAATATGAAAAAAGGATGCATATATGTATAACTGAATCACTTTGCTGTACAGCAGAAATTAAACACGACATTGTAAATCAATTATGCTTCAATAAAATTTTTAAAAAAGACACCATATTCCTAGTACAGTATAAGTGCCCCAGTGTACACAATACTGTAGTGACCCAGTGGAGAGAGGCAGGCGGGAGCTCTGATTAGATCAGGTTGCACAGGCTTCAGGACCCAGTGGGGCTCTTAAAGGATGAATAGAAACTTACCAGAGGGACACAGAAGGGGAGTGTTCCAGGTTTTCTGCCCAGGTGGACATTTTTCATGGATTTTTCTCCAACTACACCTGGGGCTGGCGAAAGTCTATGACAGACCTCTTCCCAGACATTTTGATTAGTTCTAGCCTTGCTCTGGTCTCCACCCTGCATCCTCAGATCCCGACCTCCTATTTCTTACCTACTTTCCTTGAATTCTGACTCTAGGTTCTGGATGCCTCCAGAGCCCAGAATGGATTTGTCAGGTGTTGTGGCTTAGATGGGGTTGGGGAATCAGACACAACAGGAAAGAAGGGAGCGTGTGAAGAGTCAGAGAAGCAAAACTGGCATGCGGCATGTGGGGCATGAGTAAATACGCCTGGCTGGAGCACAGGTAGGATGCTTATGAAGAAGAGGTGGAAATGGAGTTGACCAGAAAAAGCAGGATCCAGATCCTGAAAGAACATATGTGCTTTGCTGAGGAGTTTGGACATTATTAGGTCGAAATGGGAGAACCCTGAAAGGCTTTCAAGTAGCAGAATGACATGAAAGACTTGTGTAGTAAGTATATTCATACTGTTTAGCTAGTTTTATTGTTTCTGCATTGAAGCCGTTGATGAGGTTGCTGTTCTGACCTCCCTTCAGGAGGGAACTGCTGTAGGAGTAGTTAGCCAATAGCCTGCAGGTGCCACATCTTCTGATCTGACACAACATCCTCCTCAGGGCCACACTCTCCGTGGGCTGCTCCCAGGGTAATGACTGAGCGGAGCCTGGGGCCAGGCCAGTTCTGCCCAATGGGGACTCTTCCAGTGGGTGGTCTGCTTGAGGCTGGGCTGGCAGAGACTTTCTCAGAGCCGTACACATCCGAGCCTCCTCCTATTCAATCCTTCTCCTTCTTTTCATGGGTGCCAGGGGTTTATGATAGTCTCAGCCTTCCTCTGTCTATTCCTGAATCCCTCGCCCTTTATCTTCAGGAGTTTCCCCCAGTGATCTCTTTTAGTTCTAATTCTGTCTTGACATTGGCTTTCCATAGGACATGAACTGACATATGATGCCTCAAAGCCTACTTTTAAATTTTAGCATGTACCTTTAAGCGGTTCTTTATATTTTTACTCTCTGAACTAGCATGCTTTCCTTTATATGAAATACACTGTTTTATGAAGTCAGAGGTAATCTTAAATAAATGATCTCAGGACAGTTTGGATTCCTGGGCATGCCAAGCTTCTCCACACAAGTTTGTCATTACAGCTACCTGGGATCTGACAGGCTTCTGAGGAACTAGGGCAGAACTGGCAGCCTTGCTTAGTTCTACTTAGTAATATATTTCCTACATCCCATCGTGGCAGGATTGGCTCAGGTTCAAAGAGTTGATTAACAGGAAATGCTTCAGACAGAGAAGACTTTTTTCCTGACTCTCATTCTTATAAAGTATTTTGATATCTCATGACTAGCAGGTGGTTAGATAAAAGAGGAAGATAATTCAGCATCTTAAAAGCCCATGACCTAGCATTTGGGAGGACAGGATTAATTATAGCAAATCACTGTATGATTTTTGAGGCAGTGTTTCTCTCTAGAATATGGTGCCTTATATATGAAAAGCACTACCTCTCTCTCTCTTTAATAAAAAAATCACTTTAAGTAAAAACAGTGAATCCTGTTCTTGAAGTAGGTTGTGATCTTCAAACATGAGAAATCTATGGAAGTTAATTTTTTGTTTTTAGAAGGTCTGTCATATTGCAGTTTATATAATATGGCTAACAGCAAAATTGTGTACTATATTTACTTAAAATGAAATGCTAGGTTGAGTATCAAGATTTTTGAAACTAAAATAAATTTGTTTGAGTTAAGTTGTAGAATTGAGCATTATCTAATCTCCTGGGCAGACTTTCAAGTGTTCCTGTGATCAGAGGTCTTTTGTGAATTCTCTGTGAACGGGGATTCCCTGTGTGGTCCAGGATTTAAGGAGGGATTGAGGACCAACCTCATGGTTTTAGCTGCACTACTTTGCTCTCATTTTACACACAGAATCTCTTCAGTAAGTGACAACTAAAAGGCTGACAGAAATTCAAATGGATTCAAACTATGCAGAATGATAAAATGCTAAATACCTTTAACATTAACTTTTCTATTAAAAAAATGTATATCTATTAAGGCCTAATGATGTAACTGGAGTTGTGGGCATTATCTAGTAAGTTTTCATTTAAAGATAATACATAGTAGTTGCTTAAATGTGAAAAGAACCATGTGAAGAAAAATCTCCTATTTCTCTGAACTTACTTAATAGTGCTAAGAAGTTTATCTGGTGAAAGGATTTTGTGTGATATAATTTTGCAGTATTAAGACCCATGCACAATTGAGATGTTGCTCCTGTTCATGTGGCATATCCCTTCTTTAAAAAAATCTAAATGATAATCAGTGAACATGACAAGAGTGATTACTTCAAAAGCCCAAGTGAAATACTGATGAACTTATGTCTTAATTCTGATAAGATTGAATTTCGGGGGCATGACCTTCTTATTCAATTAAGAATAAGTTATTAATCATAAAGATCAGATCAGAAATAAATGAAAAAGAAATAAAGGAAACAATAGCAAAGATCAATAAAACTAAAAGCTGGTTCTTTGAGAAGATAAACAAAATTGATAAACCATTAGCTAGACTCATTAAGAAAAAAAAGGAGAAGACTCAAATCAATAGAATTAGAAATGAAAAAGGAGAAGTCACAACTGACACTGCAGAAATACAAAGGATCATGAGAGATTACTACAAGCAACTATATGCCAATAAAATGGACAAACTGGAAGAAATGGACACATTCTTAGAAAAACACAACCTTCTGAGACTGAACCAGGAAGAAATAGAAAATATAAACAGACCAATCACAAGCACTGAAATTGATTAATACTCTTCCAACAAACAAAAGCCCAGGACCAGATGGCTTCACAGGCGAATTCTATCAAATATTTAGAGAAGAGCCAACACCTATCCTTCTCAAACTCTTCCAAAATATAGCAGAGGGAGGAACACTCCCAAATTCATTCTATGAGGCCACCATCACCCTGATACCAAAACCAGAGACAAAGATGTCACAAAGAAAGAAAACTACAGACCAATATCACTGATGAACATAGATGCAAAATTCCTCAACAAAAGACTAGCAAACAGAATCCAACAGCACATTAAAAGGATCATACACCATGATCAAGTGGGGGTTTATCCCAGGAATGCAAGGATTCTTCAATATATGCAAATCAATCAATGTGATACACCATATTAACAAATTGAAGAATAAAAACCATATGATCATCTCAATAGATGCAGAAAAAGCTTTCAACAAAATGCAACACCCATTTATGAAAAAAACCCTCCAGAAACTTAGAGGGAACTTACCTCAACATAATGAAAGCTATGTATGACAAACCCACAGCCAACATCATCCTCAATGGTGAAAAACTGAAATCAGTTCCACTAAGATCAGGAACAAGACAAGGTTGCCCACTCTCACCACTCTTATTCAACACAGTTTTGGAAGTTTTAGCCACAGCAATCAGAGAAGAAAAAGAAATAAAAGGAATCCAAATTGGAAAAGAAGAAGTAAAGCTGCCACTGTTTGCAGATGACATGATACTATACATAGAGCATCCTACAGATGCCACCAGAAAACTAATAGAGCTAATGAATGAATTTGGTAAAGTAGCAGGATACAAAATTAATGCACAGAAATCTCTTGCATTTCTATACACTAATGATGAAAAATCTGAAAGAGAAATTAAGGAAACACTCCCATTTACCATTGCAACAAAAAGAATAAAATACCTAGGAATAAACCTACCTAGGGAGACAAGACCTGTATGCATAAAACTATAAGACACTGATGAAAGAAATTAAAGGTGATACAAATAAATGGAGAGATATACCATGTTCTTGGACTGGAAGAATCAACATTGTGAAAATGACTACACTACCCAAAGCAATCTACAGATTCAATGCAATCCCTACCAAACTACCAATGGCATTTTTCACAGAACTAGAACAAAAAATTTCACAATTTATATGGAAACACAAAAGACCACGAATAGCCAAAGCAATCTTGAGAAAGAAAAACAGAGCTGGAGGAATCAGGCTCCCTGATTTCAGACTATACTACAAAGCTACAGTAATCATGACAGTATGGTACTGGCACAAAAACAGAAATATAGATCAATGGAACAGGATAGAAAACCCAGAGATAAACCCACACACATATGGTCACCTTATTTTTGATAAAGGAGGCAAGAATATACAATGGAGAAAAGACAGCCTCTTCAATAAGTGGTGCTGGGAAAACTGGACAGCTACATCTAACAGAATGAAATTAGAACACTCCCTAACACCATACACAAAAATAAAGTCAAAGTGGATTAAGACCTAAATGTAAGGCCAGACACTATAAAAAATCTTAGAGGAAAACATAGGCAGAACACACTATGACATAAATCACAGCAAGATTCTTTTTGACCCACCTCCTTGAAAAATGGAAATAAAAACAAAATTAAAAAATGGGACCTAATGAAACTTAAAAGCTTTTGCACAGCAAAGGAAACCATAAACAAGATGAAAAGACAGCCCTCAGAATGGGAGAAAATAGTTGAAAATGAAGCAACTGACAAAGGATTAATCTCCAAAATTTACAAGGAGCTCCTGCAGCTCAATATCAAAGAAACAAACAACCCAATCCAAAAATGGGAAGAAGACCTGAATAGACATTTCTCAAAGAAGATATACAGATTGCCAACAAACACATGAAAGAATGCTCAACATCATTAATCATTAGAGAAATGCAAGTCAAAACTACAATGAGGTATCACCTCACACCAGTCAGAATGGCCATCATCAAAAAACCTACAAACAATAAATGCTGGAGAGGGTGTGGAGAAAAGGGAACCCTCTTGCACTGTTGGTGGAAATGTAAATTGATACAGCCACTATGGAGAACAGTATGGAGTTTCCTTTAAAAACTAAAAATACGACCATACGACCCAGCAATCCCACTACTGGGCATATACCCTGAGAAAACCATAATGCAAAAGGAGTCATGTACCACAATGTTCATTGCAGCTCTATTTACAATAGCCAGGACATGGAAGCAACCTAAGTGTCCATTGACAGATGAATGGATAAAGAAGGTGTGGCACATATATACAATGGAATATTACTCAGCCATGAAAAGAAATGAAATTGAGTTATTTGTAGTGAGGTAGATGGACCTAGAGTCTGTCATACAGAGTGAAGTAAGTCAGAAAGAGAAAAACAAATACCGTATGCTAACGCATATATATGGAACCAAAAAAAAAAAAAAAAGTCATGAAGAACCTAGGGGCGGGACAGGAATAAAGACACAGACCTACTAGAGAATGGACTTGAGGACACAGGGAGGGTGAAGGGTAAGCTGAGACAAAGTGAGAGAGTGGCATGGACATATATACACTACCAAATGTAAAACCGATATCTAGTGAGAAGCAGCCGCATAGCCCAGGGAGATCAGCTCGGTGCTTTGTGACCACGTGGGATAGGAAGGGTGGGAGGGAGGGAGACGCAAGAGGGAAGAGATATGGGGATATATGTATATCTATAGCTTATTCACTTGGTCATAAAGCAGAAACTCACACACCATTGTAACCAATTATACTCCAATAAAGATGTTTAAAAAAAAAAAGAATAAGTTATTAGTGATGTCACAGCTCTAGGGAAACCACAGTGGATTGTAGACTTGGCTACTATTGGGAGGCTGCCTTTGTCAAGTGGAATTTTTGGAAAACTCAATATGGCATCTCACATTGACACTCGAGATTTGTTTCAAACCAGTAATTGACTATGTTGGGATGACTGGATGGGGCACTAAATCAAATCAATGCCATTTTGGGAAGTGTTTATTTTTTTTTAAATCTCATGCTTACAGAAATTTTTCAAGTATAGTACAAAGAACATTTTTTCCTAAGCCACTTGAAAATAACTTGTTGGCATGATACCTTCACCTATAATATAACCATCAAATTCAAAACATTCCCATTGGCACATTACTACCGTCTAATTTTCTGACCCTATTCAAGTTTTGCCAGTCGTCTCTATAACGTAAAGGATCTAGTCCAGAATCATGTGTTGGATTCAGTGGTCATGTGTCTTTAGTCTCCTTCCATCTGGAATGTTTCTGTAGTCTTTCCTAGACTTTCATGATCTTGAAAGACCAGTTACTGTAAGATGTCTCTCACTGTGGGTTTGTCTGATGCTTCCTTGTTGCTAGATTCAGGTTTGGTGGGAATATCACAGAAGTGTTGTTGAGGTGGAAAATCACTTCTCCTTTATTGTCTTTAGTTCAATGTTTGGAGGCCTTTGAATTAAACTAACAAAAGACAGATTAGCAAGAGGAAAGAAAAACAGATTTAATGCACATATGCACAGGAGTTCTCAAAGAAATGTGACTCAGAGAGGCAGTTAGGATTTGGGGCTTACATACCATCTTAATAGAGAATCGGAAGGGCCAGAGAGATACCTCTGGGAGAGCAAATAACTTCTTAGAAGGGAAGTGGAGAGAAAGGGCACTTAAGGAAAAACAAATGACATTTTGGAAAGATAAATGGGCCTTAGGAGAATAGATAGGATATGTAATAGTTTTGTGACAGTATCTGTTTGGCGGTAGTGCCAACTGCTCTTTCTGAAAGAGAAGATTGGAGTTGTTCCCAGGGATGGGATTTATGACAATTGAATTTTTTGAGTTCTTTTGAGAAGCTCTGCTTTTAGGCAGATAAGGGATTTCAGGAACTCAAATGGCTTTAGCTTAAAATAATTTTTATGCCACAGTGGCTTATTCTGGATCCCTTCATGGTGCTGTATTGTGTCATTTGGTGTGTGATTTCAGTTCATCTCATGATAATGATGTTCACTTTGATCCCTTGATAAAGGGGTATGTGCCACTGTAAAGTTTCACATTGTTTTCCATTTTTAGTTAATAAGTATTTTGTGAGGGGTACTTTGAATTTATGCCAGTATCTTTCAGTTTACACATATGTGAGTTTATATCATTGTGGTCTCATGGTTTAATGGGTTATAATCTGTTACTATCATTCATTTTGAGGCTCAGTTATCCCTTATTTGGCCAGTGGAAGCTTATTCAAGCTGACTTTTATGTTGACACACCCCCATTAACCTTTGAGCATTTCCTTGTTTTTTGGGAGGCACATGTTGCTCCAAGATCATCTTATACTTTCCCTGCCTTAGCTCTGAAATGAGCCATTTCTCCCAGAAGCCCTGATTCTTTTTAGTGGAGAATGGTATTTAGAAACCAAGATCTGGATGATAGGTGTGCTCATCGCCATCAGGGTGTTGCTGCTGCCCACAGACTCTCTCAGTAGGTACACAATCTCTCATCACTGCTGCTCCCAAGCCACCCCTTGGGGACTCCCTCCTCATTGTCAGTGCTCTGATTCCCTGCACTAGGCTACTGTGCAATAGCACTCCTTCCTCGTGCTGCCCAGGTCTCAACACCCACGTCAGGCCACCTTGTCCCCTCCCACAGGGCGTCCTATCTCACCTGGCTCAGGCTCTGATGCCCTGTGCTGGGCCACAGTCCCAGGTAGAAATGCTTCTTGCTTTGCTTGGGCTCTGAAACTCTGTGGCTAGACACCTCCCACCCCACAACCCCATGCCCTGCTCTGGCGATGCCTTCTTTCTTCCAATCAGATTTTGACACCCTGGTTGGAGCTGCCACCCCTGTGAGTGTACATCGTCCTCATCCTAGCCAGCCTTCGACACCCCACTCTCTGTCATCGTGGCTCCTCTACTCCTGTGTGGATTTCTGCCTTCCTTAGCTCCACCACATGGCTTCAGGAATGAATTGTTCATGAGGGGGAATAGAGCTCAATGCCATTTTAAAGTGTGGAGTTAGAAGTTACCTAATAATTTACCAAAGTCGGAAGATCTGTGGTCTTATTTTTTAACCAAGATTCTGGAACATATAATTGAAGAGAAATGATTTCTTGAGACGTCTTATGTCGATTTTTTTTAAGATTTATTTTTAATGTGAAAATACATATTTTAGTAAGGCAAAGGTTTGATGTTTGATTCTGCATTCAGTGAGAAACTAACATATTTATAGCATATCTTCTCCAAAATATACATGTGCATTAATTACTTAGGAGTAAGTTATCTTCAGAGGATTCTGTGTCCAAAATCCATGATGAAAATTTTGGAATCCAAGTACCAGCAGTTCCTCATTTACATTCCATCAGATCTGTACTTTTTTTTTTTAATTAATTAATTAATTTATTTATGGCTGTGTTGGGTCTTCGTTTCTGTATGAGGGCTTTCTCTAGTTGTGGCAAGCGGGGGCCACTCTTCATCGCGGTGGGCGGGCCTCTCACTATCGTGGCCTCTCTCGTTGCGGAGCACAGGCTCCAGACGCGCAGGCTCAGCAGTTGTGGCTCACAGACCTAGTTGCTCCGCGGCACGTGGTATCCTCCCAGACCAGGGCTCGAACCCATGTCCCCTGCATTGGCAGGCAGATTCTCAACCACTGTGCCACCAGGGAAGCCCAGATCTGTACTTTTAAATCAGACAAAAGGTCTAAGGTACTCTCCGTTCTACACGTGGGATGTATACTAAGGACCCTGAGTTTATATTTCCAGCCCAGATCTTGGCCCTAGAACTACCTTCAGACTCCCTCTGTTTTGGACTACCCTTTAGTCTCAATTGTGCTAAAGCTTTGTCATTGAGATGGCTATGAGATATAAAATGCAGATGTCAAGCAGGCATCCCCCATGCTTCATGCTCCTATAGCCAGTGCCTATGTGACATCTCCATTTTGATGTGTCACGGGCATCTCAAACTCAGCATGCCCACACCTGAACTCTTGAATCCTGATACTTCCCTCCAGAGCACACATCTTCTACTTCTTCCCAGTCTCAGTTAATGGCACAACCATCCCTCCTTGCCCCCCACAGAGCCCCAGCCAGAGATCTGGAGATGTTCTTGGCTCTTCTCCTTTATCCTTTATGTAGAATAGCTCAGTGTATTCTGTGGTCTGTTCTGTTCTTCTCGGCACTTCCTGTCTCAAGCCTAGTCCAACCCACTGACATCTCTCGCATGGTCTACCTCTTACTCCATTCTTGCCACCTTGTGATTCATTATCCTCACAGCTGCCAAAGTGATGTCTGCATATTGGATCATATCACTAACCTACTTAAACACACTTAACAAATTCTACAATTCTTAGGTACACCTGCATGACTAGCCCCCTATTCATCTCTGCAGCCTCACCTTGTGCTATTCACCCCCAAGCACTTGGCCTTTTTCTGTTCCTGGAACATATCAAACATTTTGCTACCTTAGAACTTTTGAATATCATCTGTCTAAAATATCATTAACTTCCCTATTCCAAATAGAACCTTTGAATCTTTACACTAGAGCCAAATGCTTACTGATGAGTGTGATTTGGGGACTAATCTCTGTGCTCTTACATATTCTTTATTTTGTACTTGAAGGAGAATCTCAGTGGCAATTAGTATGAAATAATTGTTAAACTTAATTTACTATTAAGAAAACAACAAGAAAGAGTCTGCTTCCAACTGCTTCCAAAATAAAAATCTTAATAAAAATCAATGTAATTATGACATTTAAAATGTAAAAAGGAAAAAAAGGCACTATGTCTATAAAATATTCAGTATATGAAACACTTTGAAACCCTGGAAGAAAAGGGAATTCAATGTATTATTGTTACCAAATTATTACTAGTTTACTTTTCACATGACTCATTTCAGTAAAGATGGTGAATTTTTATTAATGGTGTTTGTAAATACTATAATTCCTTACATGTACGCTGCACAGTCCAGTGTACAAGAATGTGTGCATGCATTGTTTTTCTTGAATTCCAACCTCTTGAGCACAGAGAAGTGACTTGTTGTAGCATCACTTGGCCAAGTCCAGTTCTCTAGACTTATCTTCATTCAAGAAATGTTATCTGAGAGTATATTGTGCATCAAGTGCTATGCTAGGAATTTATGAATAAAAATGTTCTCTTAGAGCTCCTGGCCTAATGGAGTAGACGCATAATAAACAAGTCAGCCAGCAAATGCATACATGTGGCTGGAGGGGTACTTTTCCTTGTTCATACACACTGTTTTCCTGGAGCCAGGAATGTACTGAACTTCCAAACCAATCTTGGATATTAAATACAAAGGAAGGGAAGAGTCAGAGACTCTTTTGGCATTATTAACTCATAGGAGGTAAATCATGTTACGGCATTATGAAAGATTTTATTGTTTTGTAAATTATTTGGGGGCATTATAAAAGGTTTTATTTTTTTTATAGATAATCTATCCATGAGAGCTAAAAGCCCATCCCTACCGCCCCATTCAGAATAGAATTCAGTGGAATGTAAGGGCTTGCAAATTTAGCCTCTGAAGAAGTAGGAGCAAGGGGAAGAGAGTCAAGGAGTTAGAGACAGTGGGGGATGTAAAGAACAGAGGTCTAGCCCAGACAGGGAGGGATTTTTTTCTCCTTCCAAGTGCACGATAAGGTGCCAAGTCAGGAGGATAAGCAGAAGAGAGTAATTTCCCCTGCACCCTGTAGAGACGACAAGATGAAATTGGAAGCTGAAGAGATGAACCATTTAGTATGTGCTTCTCGATTCTGTGTGCTTGACTTACCAACAGCAAGCTTCATTATTAATGAATTGCATCATTACTTGGTGAAGAAGTTAGCTCTTTATAATTTAAAGAAAACTACACGTCAGTAGTTAGAAAAAAGAGAACCAAAATCTGCATAACGTAATAGACCCTTGACTTTTGAAAGGACACTGGGACTCGTTTGAACACCATTTTCATAGTTTACTAAATAATTACGATAAATGTGTCACCCCTTTCCTGCTCATGAGATCTATTTCTCTCTACTGAAGTGTCATTAGATGCCTCCTTTCCTGCTGCCCACAAGACAATTTTTAGAGGGTGTCTGAGGTTGTGCCCTTATTTAAAAGAAAACTGCAATCTGATGTATAAATGAGTTACTATGCTATATATGTGTAAGGAAGTATTATAGTATTTATAAGCATCATTAGTGAAAATGTATCTTTATTGAAACAAGTCATTTGAAAATTAAACCACAAATAATCTGGTAACAATAGTACATTGAATTCCCTTTTCTTCCAAGACTTCAAACTGTTTCATATACTGAATATTTTATAGACATTGCTACTTTTTTTCTTTTTGCATTTTAAATGTCATAATTACATTGATTTTTATTAAGACATGTATTTTGGAATCAGGCTTTTTTGGGTTGTTGTTTTCTTAGTAGTAAATTAAGTTTAACAATATTCCATACTAATTGCTACTGAGATTCTTTTTAAAGTTATAAAATAAATAATACTGTAAGAGAACATAAATTAGTTCCAAAATCACATTCATCATGTAGTATTTGACTAGTGTAAAGATTCAAAGATTCTATGTCACTAAGAAAAACAGCATCATTATGATTCATAGTCATTAAGCCTCATGCTTGTTTTATCGATGGATTAAATTTTCAGCTTTTGATGAGTGTGTGTGTGTGTGTGTGTGTGTGTGTGTGTGTGTACATGTAACGTCAGTTAACAGTAAGTCTCTAGGAATGTAAGATCCAATGTTCAAAGCTAAAATTTCCCCTCCAACAGCTTCTTTCTATTTGTTCCTTATTTTTCTAAAAGGTGCCATTATCCACATCCAGTTGCTCAAGCCAGCAACTGGGCATCATCTTGACAAGTGTCTCTCCTTTATCTCCCACATCTACTCTAATGCCAGGATCTATTTATTCTGCCTTCTAAACTGCCTTCTCAGTTCTGTCCACTCATTGATCCCATAGCCGCCACCTTCATTCAAGTTACCACCATCTCTTACCTGGATTGCCACAGGGCTTCTTAACTAGTCTTCCTAGATCATTTGTACCTCCTTTCCATATGGCAACAAGAGTCTTATAATAATGCAGATCTGATCCTAGTCTGTCTCTGCATAAAGCCCATTCATCATGTCTCCTAAGATAAAGTTCAAAGCCCTTAATATGATCTATGAAACCTCATGTGGTCTTGCCCTTACTATCTTTTCACTCACCTCCTTGCCTGAGCCACATTGTTTCTGTTCATTTCTTTGAGAACCTGCTACTCAACCATTTCAGAGTCCTGGAACGTGCTGTTCTTCCCTCCCTTCTCTACACTATCGCAGTGTAAAGTCACTTCCTCATACTTCTCGGACTGAGCTAGGTCACCTTGATATTCACTTCCATGTCATCTCACACTTTCCCTTCTTAACACATGTAACTCAGAATTATTTATTCAAAGTCTGTCTTTCCCACTCAACAGGTAGATCCAAGGAGGTGAGGATCAAGTTTGAGTTGTTCATCATTTTATCCTTTTTGACATTATACTTACTTTTGACATAATGACAGAGTTCAAAAAACCCAAATAATTAAAATTTGAACACAAGTGGGTAGTGCTTATTAAAAATTTGTTTGAAAGTATCATCAACAGTCATGTTTACTCAGGTTCAAATTGACTTGGCAATGTATGGGTACATATGGAAAGAATCTTCCAGGTGAAGAAATTTCAATATATTGGTAAGCCCTGAACAAGTGGCCTCTTTATGAGAATGTATGTGGAATGTAAAATCTAGAAGAGATTTATTTTCTTGTAGTCATGCTGCATGTATCTAAACACATAAAAGAGGTTCCAGTATACTAACTTTACACTCACTGGAAATTTGCAGACAGATTAAGAGCAGCAAAACAGGAAGTAGACACACACCCCAAAAGTCAAAAAACAAGTCAAGTAGATGTCATAAAGCCCAAAGTGTATGTATCCTCAAAGCCTTCACTCCAACTTTGCTTGCTCTTTACTTGTAGATAGTATCAATAAATCTATTTGCTTGGCTTTCTCATTTC
This sequence comes from Aethalodelphis obliquidens, assembly GCF_003676395.1. Classification (NCBI taxonomy): domain Eukaryota; kingdom Metazoa; phylum Chordata; class Mammalia; order Artiodactyla; family Delphinidae; genus Aethalodelphis; species Aethalodelphis obliquidens. Next base: position 31,642,249 of record NW_020837947.1, on the reverse strand, counting down.
TAAGGCCAAAGCCCCAAACAAGAACTGGACAGGGAAAGACGGTTGCAGGAACCCACTGTTCCCAATGGCAGTGTCAGCTGACAGCAGGGTCATCTCGCCCTCCTCCAGACTTTGGTGGGACCTTACTTGTGTGACAGCACTAACCATATGCTTTCAAAAAGTGGCATGATTATGCTTTCAAAAAGTCACTTCCCATTCTTGATCATAAGCTCTTAAGGGGAAACCTTGACTTTTTACAAGACTTTCAGAGTATCACACAAAACCATGTCATAGTTGATGCTCATAATTAAAATAAAGCAAAACAACTCTGAGTCATCAAGAGAAAATTGAATTATGTTTAATATTGTTTGAGGAACCTGGAATGAAATATTATATTTTAGAAATGTTTTCATACCTAATAATGGAAATGAAAAGCTTTTCTTCTAAAAGAACTGAATACAAAGTTATTACTTCCATTTTTTAGAGCCACTTATAAACCATGGAGTGTCTCAGAGCTGAAGTTTTACTATTTACTACTCCTAATTCTATTGATGTATAGTTTGCAAACCCTTTAAACAACCTAGCTGACAGCAACCTATGAAGAAGAGAGGGTAAGTGTTCTCACTTTACAAATAAAAACCCTGAAGCTATAACATAAATTATTACCTCAAGATTACAGCTATTAAGGGCCAGAACTTTTAGTCTTTCTGGATACATTTAGCCATAAAACCAATGTAGCATTGTGATAAAATCACAAGCTTTAGTGTCAGAAACATCTAGATTTGTCTTTCCTTTAGCCACATACGAACTGAGTCACAGTGGGTGATGTGCTTAATCTCTTTAGATGAGGGCAAACTGAGCAATTATTAGTCATGTGATATATCAGTTTGGCGAAGTATGAACTGCAGCCACAAGGGGGAATCTTTGAGGAATCAGCTAATGAATTCCTTTGGGTTTTGAAGCCAGAGGATCAGGTATTAAACAAAAAGACATTTCCTGGTGACACCAACCCTCTGTGTTTTAGTAAGGTATTTTTCAGTCCATCTGACTCTCAGCTTCTCTGGGTATAACACTGGAATAACAGTAGTACCTATCTGTATCAGTCAGAATAGGTTATGTGCAGTAACAAAGAGTCCCCAAATCTCAATGATTTAAAACAAGATGTATTTCTTACTCACTCATGTCCGTTGTGGATTGCCCAGTAGCTCTTTCACATCACCCTTATATGAGAACCTGGGATGATTGTCTTTTTATTATCTGGAAGGTTGTCATTATGGCATTATGACCATTATGGCAAGGGGAATGGATCACAGCAAATCACACACGGGCTCTTAAAGGTTTTTGCCAGGAAAGGACATACATCTCTTCACTCACATTTGACAGACCAAGGTAAGCCACCGCTCTTGCCTAACTTCATGGGGTTGGCAAAATGAAAACCAACAGTGGGCCTGTGAGCCTGGGAAGAGAACTGAAATATTGATGAACAGCCCTAATGATCACCACCTGGCCCTAGTAGGATTGCCAGGAGGGTTAATTTAGTGAATGTAAAACACTAAGCTTAATGCCTGGTACCTTACAAGAACTAAGTAAATGTTAGGGATTGTTATGACTTACATTGGTTACAAACTTTATTCATAATGATGATTTGAACCTTATATCAGCTTGTTACATGTAGTGTGTCTTAGGAAAATAGAATTTTTGAAATAGAGCCTGTGTCTGGAAGAAAAATAGAGCTGCATGACTTCCTAACCTTGCATGAGGGAAATGCCTCAGTGTGCTACACAGACACAGCATCAGGACCCAGCTGACTTAGATGTAACAGTAGTCAGTTATTCTTTTCTGTCCAGATGGGAAATTTGTTATTTATAAACTGCTAAATAACAAAGAGGATTGGAATTATACATTTCATGTTATAGAGCCAAGTTCATCATTTTTGAGTGTCCAACCCTGTTTCTGCACATTCCTTTGCACTGTGTTAAGCTGCAAAGCCGTGCTTATGGTTCATAGATTCTTCCAGGTTGATGGTAAGCAAGTCATACTATAGTCAAAGCCATTTAGGCAAAAATAGGTCCTCTTGGTTTTTAGAGTCCTCTTTTGTCTTCCTTCTTCCTTGGGAGGAGACATTTCTCTTGCCTTATTTTTTCACTCTTTTCCGCTAAACAGGAAAGAATCGGTCATTGGGTCATTGTGGTGGATGGCTGATTGATTACATTTTACCACAAGTGACTTCGTGTGTTAGTTGGCACTTTGATCTTAAATGTGTTATTCTGGCCTGTGAGCTTCTCTACAGTGAAGACCCTGTCATCCTTTAGCCTTGGGTCCCCAATGCCCAGAAGCATCTGGAACTTAGTTGGTCTTCATTAACCGTGAATGAAGGACAGAATGACAGTGCAACAAAGGTACAGTCCCCAATTAAAGGAATTTCAGGCATAAAGAGAGAACAAGGGGACATTTTCTCAGTGCAGGGACCCCTGCAATCCTATGCTAATTATCTTTTTCCTTTCTCCTCATTTCTTTCATCCTCATGGCTGGCAGTGACCACTGGGGAAGCAAGGAGGGGTCTCCCAGATCCTACAGCACTGCCGGACATCGCTGCCTCGAGCCATATTTCTCTAACAACAGCATTGCCTTCCCCACCTCCTTCCATCCCTGAAAAAGCGTCCTGTTTTAGAAGAATACAGTCAGCCGTCCCCTCCCCACTGTTGCATGGGAGTAAAGACTGGGTCTGTTAAGGAAATTCCTCCATCTCAGTGGCTCTCAAATTTCAGTAGCATCAGCATCACCTAGAGGGCTTGTGAAAACAGATCGCTGAGCCCATCCCCAGGGTTACTGACGCAGTAGGTGGCAGAGGGCCCATGAATCTGCATTTCTAACAAGCTCAGGGGTTATACCAATGCTGTGTTACTTTGAGCGGCACTCCATCTGAACTGTTCTGCTGCTCCTTCCAGAAGGAGCACCAATTTTCCAGTGCTAGTTTCTAGGTACTGGTTTTGCTTCGTTTTTCATGTTGCTTTTGAACTGGTGGAATGTTCTTAATTATTTATCTTTCTGATATCATAATACTTGTCTTCTCTTTTATGTGTCTACCCAAATGTTGTTTTGATTGTTACGGATTATGAATTCCTACGCACGGGAGCTGTCTCATCCCAGAAGACCTTTTAGAGAGAGAAAGCTGAGGGAGTTGCCTGCCCAGCGCTTATGAAGGCTGTATTTGGTCAGTAAAGGGATAGTTTCCTTGTAGCAAACATTTGGAGCCTTTAACCAACTATTTAAGAAATTCATGAGGTTTTTTCTTTTTTTATTATACTCCTGGTATCTAGCTAGTTAGCTGGTCAGCCTTTTTGAAATCATTAAAAAGGAATTACTTCAGCTATATTGGTAGGAGATAAAATTAATGTGTCTGCAGTGTTGCACAAGGAGTTTTATCATTTAGTTGACTGCTTCAAGCTTTAATTTCATGGTATTAGCTCTTAAGTTGATCTTGACGTAACAACAGAGTAATCTGACTTTTGAGAATAAAGACACACGTGAGCCTGAAGAAATGAAAGTCCAGATTTTAAGCGATTTTCTGTTTGGGATGTTTATTAATAGATGAGCAAACTAGAAATTACATTTAGACCATAAAATCAGCTCTTTTCCAAATGGCTTATCTGGGTATTTTCTTTATGTATATCTTTTCTCTGTGTATATCTCTAGTTACAACAGGGGAATTTGTGAAGCTCAATCAGTACACTATAAACAGCTGTGTACATTTTGGTGTCTGTTCTCCAGCCATGTGTGTTTGTGTGTGTGTGTGTGTGTGTGTGTGTGTGTATGTAAAATATAAATTTTCGAGTAAATGCGATTGCTACCACATTGTTCTTTTTATATTCAATTAGCATATTTATTGAACATTTCTTCCTGTCATTAAATGATTTTCTAGATTTGTAAAACTGACTACATGGTATTCCTTTATTTGAGTGTATCGTAATTAGTTGATCAAATCATTGTGTTAATATAATTGAAAGGAAAAAAAAACCATGTTGTCAAATTACCCTCTGGAAAGAGAGAAAAAGCTTTTGTATAAACAGTGCTAACAAAAGCCTTTTGCTAACATTTCCTTAGTTTATACTTCTCATCTGATACTTTAGGTGAAAAGTGAAATCTTTAAGCTGATTGGGTTTTAAAATATTTTCTATAAGTTTAGGGTAACAGGAGTCAGTTTTTCATATCCTTAGTTTTGGAGCAAGATGGTAAAATCTGTAGCAGTAAAAAGATAAAATACCAAAACTTATGCCTCAAAGTAATAAGATATATAAGAAGCTAAATAGATTGAGTGTTGCCATCTGTTACTTGCTTTTGGGGATATTTGATCTTTCTTTTATCTATGTATTGGGTGATGTGGTATTTGGGTATTTGTGGTATTTGGTTTTGTTTTGTTTTTTGGGTTTTTTTGAGGAACTTGATTACTTCCCACATACTATCTTGAAAATTTTTATGTAAGTGGTTCTTGTAAAGGTTAGAAGCTGAACTCATTTTGTCATCACCAACAATCACAAGTGATTGAGGGCGTGGCACTATGCCATGCAATTCAGAGATGCATATGATTTTTTCTTTAAATAATGTATTTTTTCTTTAGTGACACCTTTGTTTTTTCTATAAATAATGTATTTTTCCTCACTACATCCTAAATTCACGATGGTAAACTCTTCTTTCTCCCCCTCATCTCCTTGTTTACTCTCAACATTTCCAATTATGTCTCCTTCCCCTAATCCTATTTCTGTTAACAAGCAATACAATTGAAGGAGAAATCACATGATTTTAAGCTAAACAGATCTGGGCTTGAAATCTTGCTCTTCTACTTCCTGGCTGTGTGGTGTTGAGCAAATTACTTACCCTATCTGAGCCTCAGTGAAATGGTACAGCTTTTCCTCTCTTACAGACATTTTCTGAAGATTAAATATGATAATATGTATTAAGTTCCTAAAAAAAAAAATCAGAGCTCAATAAACACTAGTACCTTTCTCATTTTTAACTTTTTATTCTTTTCTCAATTTACATCCTCTCCCCCAAAGTCTCCAGATAAATCATTTGAACTTCTTGGCAGTTCTCTTGGAAAAGATTCAGGATAAAACTTTTTCCCTTCTTTCTGGGATTCACTAGTATTAAAAAGTCACCATTTGGGCTTCGCTGGTGGCGCAGTGGTTGAGAGTCCGCCTGCCGATGCAGGGGACACGGGGTCGTGCCCCGGTCCGGGAAGATCCCACATGCCGCGGAGCGGCTGGGCCCGTGAGCCATGGCCGCTGAGCCTGCGCGTCCGGAGCCTGTGCTCCGCAACGGGAGAGGCCACAACAGTGAGAGGCCCGCGTACTGCAAAAACGAAAAAAAAACCCCTCAGATTGAAGTCATGTGAATTTATAGGAAAGCTCACCCTTGGCATAAACTCATCTTAAATAAGCCCAGGGTTGTTAATGCCTTGAAGAAAAGTTCAATGTAAATATACCTTCTTTAGGTTCAGATTAAGCAGAGGAAAGGCACGTATGAGGTAATCCTTGAGTGCAAGGGTGGTCTCCTTCCTGCCCCTCCATCCAGCTCCTGCCATAAGGCCCTGCCCAGACAGACCCTCCCACTGGGATGACTCATGGGTCTCTGTAGACACTGGGCTGTGCTGCACACAAAGGATGAAACAGGGTGAATGGAGGGGACAGACAGAGATTTCACTGCAGAGCATGAAAATTAAATAAAATTCAGTCTTGCTCCGTCATCTTTACGAGGAGATAAATATAAATCAGGCTAAGTGGAAGACCCCTTTCCGGAGCCCCAGCCCAGTTTCCCCCTCATAATGAAGCTGAAGATCTCTGTCCAGACTTGGTGACTGCATGCTTTATGAGAATAATAATTTTGAAGTTGCCAGATAATCGCCACAAGAAACCTATTTGCATAATTGAATCAAAGTTGGAAGGTGAGAGTAACCAAAGGCTCTCAGCAAGGACTGAGCTCTGGGGAAAGGAATCAAGCCACACCCCCTCTGAAAGCCAGAAGGGAGTTGTGTGAATAGGTCAGGATGACCCAGGCACAGAGAAAGCTGATCAATCCTGATAAAAGATTTGCTTTACAACATACAGCATTATCCTTGAGCATGTTCTAGATTATAAATTGTTTAAAGGCAGATACCAATTCTTAATTCATGCTTTATGTTGCCTTGCACCCAGTAAATGCAAGCGTTGCCCGGTAGGTAAGAATTGTTTCCTGTGCTTCAAGATTACGATGTACCATAAGTAAATATTTCATTCCTGAATTTCTGGTTTAGTCTGGTTAGTGATTTTTGCCATTTCCTATTTTTTTCAAGTTCTGCATTTTTGCCTCAAAGGCTACATTACACCTGTTTTTAAATTAGCCAGTCCAACGAATTACCCAAATGTCTATTGGGTTGGTCTACTTTTTAATCTTATTTGACAAGTTACAGCATCCTTTTTTTTTGCTCTGTATTTAATTAAGAGTCCCAAAATGGAAATGAAATAAAAGCAGTGCACGCTCCTTGCAAAAACGTGAATAATTTGGGTATGTAGAAAGTGAGTCTGTTAGGTAGCCCCCGCACTCCCACTCTTCAAACATAAGCACCGTTAACAGTGAGGTTGCCTCCTGCGTTACTTCAGTGCATATTCAAACACATCTGTATGTTTGACACCAACAGGCCTGGACTCTTATTTCTGTTGTAAAATCTCAAAAATATGATGTGAAAAATTTTCTTTATTGGTCTATATCAATCATTTTTGATATTTGCATAATATTTTATTATACGGATGCAGCACAATCTTCTGTTGATGAACCTTTAAGTTATTTCCAAGCTGTTGCCATTACTGTAGCACTGAATGCATGATTTTATGTGTACTTCTGCAAGTCTTTCTAAAGGATGTCTTCATAGAAGTGAAATGGGGGGCGTGGCAAGGGGAATGGACAGTTAAACTTTGGAAAGTCATTCCCAAATTAACCTCAAAAAAGTACCAATTTGTCCTCTCATTGCCAGCTTATTAGAGTTTATTTTCTTACACTTCACCAATAAGGGGCATAATCAATCCCTCTTTTTTTCATTTGTGTCAATTAGTAAGTGAAGTTGTAACTTTACTTTTGATATTGCTTTAGTTTGCATTTCTTTGCTTGCTACCGAGTTGCCCTTTCCATTTGTTAGCTGGACATTTGTATTTTTTTCTTCTGTGAATTGACTATTAATGTCTTTTGTCCATTTTTCTCTTGGATTGCTATCTCTCACAGGAAATTACCAATGAAGCAAAGCATTCTAAAGTATAACTGATATTTGAAGCTAAAAATATCTTAGCCATGATCCCCAAATACCCTACCCTTGTAGAAAGTCGTAATGTGCCTGTGTAATGTTTTTAGAAACACAGTTTTATCCCCTGTTGATGTTAGGTTAGGTCTCTCTTGAATCATTTTTACTGCTAAGCATTCTTTCCAGTCTTTTTCATATTGCTGACATTTCATACAGTCTATCATTCTTCTCAACTTTTCCCTTTTAGCTAATATATTTATTTAGAGTCGGGATTTGTAGAAGATTCAGTCATCCCAGCAAACCCAGGAGGACAATTCCTGTCCTTATATAAATGTTTCTTTAAAAGAAGAGACGAAAAGAAGTAAGGACCTTTAAGGAAATATACAGGAGTTGTTCATGCTTTCAGATAGTTAATGTTTGCACTAATAACCCATAATTTTCTCCCCCAATACGTTTCTCCATCTTGTCCTCCACTTTTCCCACCTTTCCCTCTTCCTTCGTTTCTGCCCTTTGCCCATTTTCTCTGTCGTCCTCTCCCTCAGCAGCTCTGAATCAGTTAATTTTGTCTCCTGGAATTCTAGGTAAAAAGTCTTAGTTAAAACAGGCATTGATTGGTACTTTTTCAGGGGTGAAACAGTAGGCATTCCCATTCAATAGGAGCGAGGCAAGGATGTCCATGTCATTCCTGTTGTGTACTTGTTTACCTTTGCTCTCTGGGTAGTGGGGGATAGTTAGATAATAGCAATTGTAGGTTTAAAACTGGGAAAGGGGGGCTTCCCTGGTGGCGCAGTGGTTAAAAGTCCACCTGCCAATGCAGGGGTCACAGGTTCGTGCCCCGGTACAGGAAGATTCCACATGCTGCGGAGCGGCTGGGCCTGTGAGCCATGGCCACTGAGACTGCTCTGCAACGTTAGAGGCCACAACAGTGAGAGGCCCGGTACCGCAAAAAAAAAAAAAAAAAAAATTGGGAAAGGGGAGGCAAAAATATATCTGGATGACATAATTATATTTCTAGAACTAAGAGAATGAACTGAAAAGTTTTTTATTTAAGTGAGCGAGTTCAGTAAAGTAGCTTAGTACTAAATTAATGTACAAAAATCAGTAGCCTTCCTACATCCAAACAACAATCACTTGAAGATAGAAATGATACTGACAGAAAACACACAAATGTGCAATAGAAACCCAGTGACAAAATACCCAAGAAATAAAAAGTAACACAAATTAAGAAAGATCTATGTTTAAAAAAACTATAACATAAAACCTTTTAGATAAAATGCTGCTGTGGTACAACGCCAAGTTTCCCTATAGTTAGGTAGAAATTTAGCATGATCCCAATAAAAATACTAACCGGATTTTTAAAAATCAAATTCTAAAGTTCGTAGGCAACATAAAATGTGTAACAATAGACAAGAAACTTTTGGCAAAGGAGAATGAGAATGGGCTAATCTTATCAGATATTCAAATCTGTATTTTAATACAAATGGTAATTAAATGAGTTTGGTTCTGGCAAACTAATAGACTGATTAATGGAACAGAGTGGTTAAGTCTTTTTTTTTTTGAATTTTATTTTATTTATCTTTTTATACAGCAGGTTCTTATTATTTATCCATTTTATACGTATTAATGTATATATGTCATTCTCTTAATGTTGATCCTTATGCACATGAGATTTGGTATATAGTACTGATATATGAAAGTAGTACGTAATGGAAGTAGCATTTCAAATCGAGAAAGGAGTGACTGATGACCTGTGAACAAAGTAGATCCCTATCTCAGTTCTTACACAAAAAGGAATTCCAGATACATCAGAAAATTAAAATGGAAGAGAATTGGCATATAAAATTATTCGAAGAAAACATGGGAAAATTTTTAATATAATCTAACATTGAAGAAGGTCTTTCTAATGATTATATGAGGCCATCAATCAACATACTGATAAGGTTAACCACATACAATTGGAATCTTCAGTTTGGTTAAAGATACAATGAAAAAAAGTAAAAATACAAATTGAATATGTTTGCCAGGCATATCACTACCAGAGAGCCAGAGAGCTGATTTCTTCAGTATATAAACAACTTGTATAAATCAATTGTGAAAAACCAAATGAGAAAATATTCTCCCCCCTCTCTGGAAATAGCTAGGAGAAATCCAACACTCTGCTTACCTCTGGGAAAGGGAACTAGAGAAAACAGGGGTGGGAGAGACTTCTTCACTTTGTACTGTTGGGTTTTTACCTTGAGCACAAGTAATTCCCAAATAGAGAAGGTAAGAAAAACACAGACTGGCCAACAAATACTTTTTTTTAAACTGGAAGCCTAAAAATATGTTTTCCTCAATTCCCCTTGCTGCCACTAACCTGTACAAATAGGAGAAGAGAGGGAAGAAAATGAAAATAAAAATAGTTACATGCATCTCCACTGCCTCCTGTATTGTTTTTTCAATACGTTTACCAATAGTAGAGTTTCTCTAAAGGACCTGTGGCACATGTCCCCTAAATGCTAAGGGACTTCTGTATTTCCAAGCTTAATAGATTCTTTTTTAGTGTGAGCTGTGGAGTCTGGTCTTGCCATCCCTCACAAGGCCTCTCTTCATACCACTTTCTATTTTGCCTGAAAGGCAATCCTGCTCAGATTTTTACTTATGGGGGAAAAATGTAAATTCTCTAGATGGACTTTGAACTATTTCCTAATGTTTTTCTAGGGTTTTAAAAATGCTATGTAGCTTAGAGCTACTAAGCTACGGTTGGAAAACTTTATAAGAAATTTGATGTACTACCGTACTGTTAGTATGGATTAAAAGATGACATGGCTCACTGCTAATTCAGATGGTGTTTTTGCTCTGGTGAGAGGTGGTTCCTTCTTTACAGTAGAGAAGAAGGTAAGACCTTTTGCATCCTTAACGGTATTGGCACAGCTGTGTTCCATGCAAAACTGACAGACGTATACAAGATAGTGGCTAGAAAGTGGAGCAACTGGGATTGAAACTTCCTACTGCCCTCCAGCTTTTTCCCTTGTCCTATAGGAATGTCAGCATGTATTTGGATTTTCCAGACATTTAAAATCACTGGAAAGGACATTACTACTTTTTAGAGTCTCACTTTCCAATATCGTCTTCAAAAACATGGTCACCCTACCTGTAAGTGAAGTTACGAAATATGTTCTGCAGAGCAGGGATCTATATAAAAAGTCCAATCTGTGATTTTAAATACTTCAGCTCTTTATGCAGGAATATCTCAGCTAATTTCCTGCATCTTAGTAAATTTGTTACTTCTTTAGTGATAGCTTCTTTACACCAATTTCAAGTCGACTTCCTGTCAGGAAACAAAGTGAACAGGGAGTGTGACGATCCTTCTAAGGACTTGTCCAGATTTGAAGAATTGGGATCCAGGGCGGGGAGTATATTTCTACTTTGGGGAAAGAGGTTCTGATTTCTTCTGTTCCTGTGGAAAATGTCTCCCACTGGCTCTCAGCAGAGTTTTTTCTAACAGCTCATTATGGATCTGTTATTTGGCCTCCTGAAGATTTTTGTGTTCCATGGGCTTCCTGGCTTTTAGCCCTTGGAAAGAAATTGTTCCACGTCATTGTTACACAGCTCATAATTGGTTTAGGCCCATATTTTATAGTTTGTCAGGCTGGCAGGTTATGAAAGCATCAGTAACAAAAAACATATATAGATTTCCAAGTGCATTTTCCATTCCTAGCATTTCTGCATGTTTAGGAGGTACTTGACCATAAAATGATATTTTATCTTTAATGACTGGGTATCATGCTGCTAATTATCAAAAAATTCTGTATTTCCCTTTAGTTCTAGCATTCACGTGGAAGTAGAGCTATACTAAGTATTAAGAAACCGTTCTCTCCATGGTAGGCCAGCAAAGGTCTTCAGAATGTACATAAAATCATAGCTTAAACTTTTTGTCACAAAATTCACATATTGTAAATTTTCACTTTATGTCACCCTTTCAGCATCTTCTCTAGTTCTCATATCCCCAACCCATATTCTTCATTTTCAGTCTGTTTTATGTCCAGGTGTCCCAATGGAAACAGAATGGTGCTTGCAGAATTCATCAGATTACTCAGGCATATGATTTAATTGCATCACTAAGTAAAAACAGCAGATGAGCTGGTTTGGATTTTTCTACCTTGTTTTTATTATTGCTATTATTTTTTGACAGAGACAAGTCTCCAAATCTCAACAAATAGAATGAATTGAAAAGAAAATCATGCTTTATTCTTTCTGTAACATATTTCCCACCTGTCTCTCTCTTACATACACTCAACTCTTCTTTGCAACCACCAAATTATTAATGCTTCTGCCACTAAAATACACAGACGCCACTCAGATAGTTTTTGACTCTAAATCCCAGGACAAACTTGCAGTCATAATTTCCTTCCCATGTACAGTGACCCATCATTAATTATTTAACTCAATATATTAAAATATATTTTTAGTTTGCCTACCTGAGCAATGAATAATAAACAATGAAGAGTTAATAGCTATTGTTTATTGAGGAATTACTGTAAAGTGTAATAGTGAACACTTTATATGCTTCATTTTGTCCTCAAGAAGACCTTAAAATCAGACACAGCTGACATCACTGATGTAGACCTTAGTTCCCAGACACTGAGCTGTGCTTTGCATTTATCATTTCCTTTGCTTTACAACAACCTTATTGATACTATCCTCGTTTTACAGATGAGGAAACTGAGGCTCCAAAGGTTGAGCCAGTTTTTCAAGGATGGCTATTAAGTGGTGTGTAGGGATTCAAGTCCCCCCAGGTCTTCTGCCCCCAGTGTATTGTATCCTCTGTATTAAAGACGGGTTTTGCCATTTTATACATGAAGGAACTGAGAGGAGAAAAGTTTAAAACAACACGCCCAAGGTTGCATGGCTGTCAAGTGATGGAGCAAGGGTGTGAACCCCTGTCTTTCTGATTTCAAGGCCCATGTGCAAAACCATTATGCTACACATTAAAAAATGATTTCTATTCTATTCTTAATTTTTAAACTTTAATATGATTGAGCTATCTGTCACCCATAGGCATTTTCTCTTTCAGCTCTGGTAAAGATATAGATTAGAAATCCTCCTCTAAAAGTTTAAAATGTCTCTACAGGGAAGGAAGTCCTAAAACTGTTCTAGCTTGAACAGAAAATATTTCCATCTGTCACATCTGTGGATACCACATGGGGTTTTAATATAATGCTTTTGTTTGGTTCTGAAGGCATAGATTAATTTTCACCTCCTTTTGGCAGATAGCCTCACTGTCTGGCAACTTTTTAAACCTCGAGATTAGAATAAAAATTCAAAGTATACGTAAGACAATATCAAATATATTTAAAATAATAGGCACACTTCAGCTGAGAAGATGAAGAAAAACTGTAGGGCGAGGACTCTCGTGGAACAGTGAGGAACGAGAATGACTTAGAATCTGCATGGCAAACTCCTACTGATGCACCAGGTCTCCATGACTTGCTGCTGTTTCTTGGAAGCTTCCCTTGATTCCTCCAGATGGTGTGGAAGAGCATTCTCTAGTACAGCTCCATCAGAGCAATTCATTCATTCTACTTTAAACGTGTACTTTGCTTTCCCACTGGACCCCATACTCCTTGAAATCAAGGATCGGGTGTCGTTATCTTTGTGTCCCTAGTTACTAGCATATTTCAGTCATAGTCAAGCCTTCATCAAGGCAGTTCACAGTCAACAAATAAACTTGCTGAGCACTTAACTACATTCCAGGCACTGAGCGAGGCATTGGAAGATAGCATGAAAAATAATACAAAGAGGAATATCTAACCAAGAATGAACATTGGCCTGGGAGTCCGAAAACTTAAATTCCAATCCTATTCTTTCTGCTGATTCATTGTTAGATCTTAGACAACATTCCTGTTTTTAGCTGGCTAAAAGGAATGTCTGGATTCAAAGTCTTCTAAAGCTTTCAACTCTGCAAGTCTATTTACTTACCATTACCTTAGATATGGGCATGTGAATGCATTTAGAATCACATCTGGTGTATAACAGGCTCACGTGTGGTGAGAATAGCAGGTCAGTGTGGTCAGAAGAAGACTTAAGTGTACAGAAATAAACTTCCATGGGGCTGTGAATATTCAAAACTTGTATGGATTAGGGCTGTGAAAAGCGAATTCCAGAATGTGCTTAAACTTGTAAAAAGGGTAAAGGACAACAACAATAAGACTTTTAGAAGTATAATCAGAGCAAGAATAGGAGAGGATACACCTGACAGTTAGATGCGATGGTGTAGTGTTGATACGTGATACACAGGCAGAAATCCTCCTAGTCAAGGAGAAAGAGCTTTCAGCTGAAAGGTGTACAATAAACATGGTCCAGAGGAGAGATGAGCCCAAGGTAGACGAGTAGATGTTAAGTGTGCTTGAAAGAATGCAAGAGTCTGCGTCTGTAGTGAGAAAGGTAGCAAATGAAATTGAATTCCTACTGATGATTTCTGAGCTCTTCGATGAGTGGGTACGATGGCAAAGGCCTGGAGATAGCCCAACAGGATCCTGGTTTGCACAGTGAAGAAGCAGGTGTGTTGTGTGAAATTTAAGCTGCTGATCTTTATAGCTGTTGCTAGAAAGATTGTAGCTGATTTATGAACACTGAGAATGAAAAATAGGACAATTGATATGTAGCTAAAAACCCGAACTAATTTTTTTTGTTTTGTATTGTTAACAGAAGAATATCTGTCTTTTAGCTTGGCGTTTGACAAAACCGTGATATCTCTTTGGAGAATACGGAGACACTGAGTGTAGCTGACCCTCTCGTTAGGCTAGTTGAATGACCCCCTCAAAAAAATAGCTGCTAATCATTATATTCTTTAGGCCAGGACACATATTTTGAGCCCTATATCTACTACAATACCAGATATCCGTTTTTACTGATTACGTGAATGAATATTTACATAAATTAACAATGTCCACCTAGGAGGCGGTCTCTAGGGGAATACCACAGGGCTTTCTTCAAGTTTCAGAAGTTTGGGTGAAGCCTTGGATCCAGAGAGACTGATAAACAAAAACTCTGTGCCCAAGTTAACAAAATGAAATTGAGTGTAGAAAAATTCTTCACTTGGATTTTTAAGGAAATAAGGCCCAGCCCTACCCTACCCAGGATGGTAGAGTAAGGAGGGGAGTCGGGGTGGAGAGTGGTCTGTTCTGAGTCTGCACCTTCATATGCTGAAGGTGATCTAGACAGATGTGAGAGGCCAGTGCTCACCCAAGGACGGGTCTTCACCCTCATCTACTCCCCATGAAATGGAAGTGGAAGTCAGTTGGTTCATAGTCACAGTTTTAAAAGCACAAAGCATTCTTTAGGGTCTGGTGTTCTGGCAGAAACAGGAATCAAAATAAGAAAACGGACAGAGAAAGAAGACCTCAAGCAAAAGCAAATTCAGAGCAAATTTAGAGGCCCGTCCCCGTCTCAAATTCTGTAAGAGCATACGCTCTGGAGCCACCTCTGAGCTGTGTGACCTTAGGCAAGTCACCTAAACTCTCTGAGCCTCAGTTTTATCATCTGCAAAATAGAGATCATAATGATTGTGTCCACCTCCAGAATTGCTGTGAGAATAAATATGTTCTTATACCTAAAACACTTCGAGTGGTGCCTATGAGCACTGTGTGTTAGCTATTATTACGATTATTGTTATTATTAAAACTTAGAAGGATGCTATGATTTGTTACAATAAGAAAACTGTAGTGAACGGGGTCCCTATACTCCAATCCCTTCACCACCAGCAAAAAAAGAAAAGTCATAAAAGTGTAGGATGGAAGAGATGTGGCTTTGCGGCATAAATAAAGAAGTAGACTTAAGCTGTTTTTGCATGTACTGAACACATTGGACCAAGCTGACATTGCAGTTTGAAGATGCTGAGGCCTGTGCATTCACTGCCTCTAGGTTTTATAGTTTCACTAAGTTTCTTATTGCAAAGCTGCCTTTAGCATCCTCATGCTATTTCCCAATATCAGTCCCTCATTACGGCTTTCATCTACAAGTTGAGATTCATTTTCCTAAGATGGCAACAACTGTGTTTTGCATCTTCCTCCAACTCCATTGAGTGTGAGTGTAGCATTCAAGCATTCGGGAATGACTCTTACTCCCTCCCAAGACGTGGCCCTCCCCCTCCCTCTCTAGCCTTGCCTGGTTCCCTCCCTCAGTGCCGCGCTGGGTGCCAAAGGCTGGGCAGAGCTCTGTTCCCCAGCCTTTCTTCTTCTTGACCTTACCCGAAGTACCATTCACGTGATGTTTTTACCGTGATAAATGTTAGAATGCTCTCGCCTGCATGAAGCCTGCTGTCAAGGTCCTCCCTGATTGAAACTTGTATTCTAGGGGTTACCACCTTATGTTTTATGTAGGTGTACGAGCCCCTTCATTAGCTTGCAAGCTCTTTGAAGCAGGGACTGAGTTTGCACACTTTTGCTTTGCCAACTCAGGGTCAGCTTGGGGTCCTGAATCCCAAGAGAGGCTCACGTAGTGTTGAATTGCCTGGATTGGAATTGAGGGAGGACAGACACCCACCCTGAGCTTGCCGATCCTTGGGCGTGTTGGTGCCCCTGTCCGGCTGGCCAGGGCGGACTGGCTGAAGAAGCTGTGTGAGCCTCTGTCTCCCCCTCAGTCTCATCTCGATTTATCAACTCCTCCAGGAATCTTTCCTCCCTTCACTCACACTCTTAAACGGCCCTTGCTTTTTCTTCCTGTCTCTTCTGACTGGCTTTGCTTGCTTACAGAAGAGCCCAGTCACTCACTGCACTTTTCCACCTTCTCTCCTCATCTGTATTTCTCAAACTATTTTTTTTCTCTTCCAGCCCCTTTTCCTCTATCAGCTTCAGGAATAGAAAATGGCATCACTAGCAGAAAATGTTTTCCCAAGTTGGGGAGGACTGGGAATGTGTATGGAATGGGAATTCACCGAGGCTGCTTTTAAACCAGACGCGAGTCTTTTGCCCTTGTTTTCATTCTATTCAGAAAGAGTTTAGACAAAATTCTTATCCTGCCATTATGGAAATAATTGAGTTAGATGGCTCCTATGTAATCTAAGCATTTTTTCAAGAGCTCGAAACTGTTTTTGGTTCAAGAAAACATAGGTTGACAGTAAGCTTTGTTTTAGCCAAGGTTTGGCAAAGGTTCTAAGCTACAGTATGCATACTTTGATAAATTTCACAGACTAGAGCTAAGGGTTATAATATGGTTTGTTCTTCCAATATTCAACTAACTTTAATCTAACTTACAATTCCAACGAAGGCTGGATTTACTCACCAGCCAGTTCAGCTAGCTAAAACTATAGATACCATCCACGACCCTGTTATTTAAGGACAATTCAAAAATCATAAATAGAAATTCAAAGGGAGAGCTTGATTTTGCAAGACAGAATTCAATGCTATGAAGCAACCCTCTCAGAACTTTGCCAGAGACCTTGTGGGTCTTAAAATATTCTCTGTTTTCTACCAGCCAGATCTGGCCACTTGAGAGCTATTCATCACAAATGATGACAACCATTTTACCAAGTCACAAAATGTTGCTGTTTATTTTGGTATTAAATTTGTTCAAATTTTTAACTAGGAAAGTTAGTATAGTAATATTATGATTATATAGCAAATCTCAGGAAAAGTATTACTCCCTTACTGAGCATTTTAGCAAATATCTCTTGACACTAGCTATGTGTAAGGTATTATATTAAATATTTCTGATAATAATAATGTGGATTGAACTGGATGTTTGACCACAAGAAGTGGAAAAACTAAGACATTATAATATGGTGAGTGCCATAGAACACTTGCTAAAGTGTTCTGAGGAATGAACTCGTGTAGGAGTTTGCTTAGTGAGTCAGAGAAGGCTTTACAAAGGAAGTGGAATATCAGCGTCAGTGATTAGCCAGATGATAACATGTGAAATATGTGAAAAGGGGGATCTAGACAGATGAAACATTATTAACGGAGTCTCAAAAATGGTATCGTATGGAGTACAGGCAATATGGTTGCGTTTTAGTTTTTGTAAATGAAAGAGAGCAGCTGGAGATGAAGCTAAAGGCAGTAGTTGAATTCATGGGTTTGAAATCCCAGATTAAAACTTTGGTAGGTAGTGGAGAATATTTTATCCATTCTTCCACTCTTTAAACAACTTTGGAACTGTATTTTAGGATAATTAATCTGCCCTCAGCGTGTGAGCTTGATTGTGGAGGAAGAGAAATGGAGTTTGGAAGACCAGTTGGGAAGTTATTATAATGGTCTAGTAAGAGTTCATAAGACCTGCACTAGGCTGGGAAGAGCAGGATTGGAATGAAGGGGTAGAACTGAGAGACATTCTATAGTGAACATTTCTAGGAGTTAGAACCTGATTGGAAGATGAGAGGAAGAAGGAAGGGAGGAGTTAAAGGTAACTATGGAGAGTCAAGCCTGAGAACTGAGAGCATTGAAAAAGTCAGACAAGTCAAGTAGTATGGGTGGAAGGTGAGTCCAGCTCTGTGTGCTGTGGGATGGAAGGTGAGTTCAGCTTTGCTAGAGGAGCATCAATGTACATATATATGTCCCCCAGTGGAGAGCTGGAAATGTGAAATTGAAACTCAGGCTACAGTTTGAAATACAGACTTGGGACTCATTAGCTTAAAGGAAATGGTGGAAAGCGTGGGAGGGAAAATGAATACCAAGGGGGAGCATAAAGAGAAGATGGCCAAGGACAGGACACTGGAGGGAAGGTGGTCTACTTGTAGTTGAGAGAAGATGAGCCAGAATCGAAATAGTCAGTGAGGTCAGGGAAGAGGCAGAAGACTTAGTAGCATAAAAAGCTGGACAAGAGAGAGTTTCAAGAAAGGAAGGGTCAGGTAATATCCATGGAAAGAGAGAAGTGAGGAAGATGAGAATTGAGCAGGAAAAATTAAACGTGGTAGGTAAGTGTTCATTGGTGACCTTCACAAGAATGGTCTTAGAACTGTGAGGTGCTGGAATGTATTCTATTTGTAAATCTAGAGTTTGTTTGGGGCCTATTAAGTGTTCTGGATTTTTCTGTTTCTTTAAAATAACAGATAATGAAGGATGATGTGTGTGTGTGAGAGAGAGACAGAGACAGAGAGAGAGAGAGAGACAGAGATAGAGAATATGTGTATCTTGTGACCAAGGAACTGTTTTATATGATAAGTGATAAAATTATTTAAGTAAAATATACCTTGAGCTCACATTTCATTAATAATAGAAACACTAATTCAGCCAAAAAAGGAAATCTCCAGAATTTTACATTAGTCAATAAACAAAACTTCTACCCAAATTAAAGCCTTATTCCTCGGCCCCATTGCATTACATGAAGCAATAACAACAATATACAGCGTTGGCCAAAACGTTCGCTCGGGTTTTTCCATAACGTCTTATATAAACAAGTGCTGAACTGCTGTGCATACCTCAGAACATACTTAAGACTGTCGTCTTTTTCTCTTCTTTTCAGCATAAAAGACTGAACTATGATAGCAACTGGTGGAGTGATAACAGGCCTGGCCGCCTTGAAGAGGCAAGACTCCGCCAGATCACAGCATCATGTCAACCTCAGCCCGTCGCCTGCCGCCCAGGAGAAGAAACCGGCCAGGCGTCGACCTCGGGCCGATGTCGTGGTTGTTCGCGGCAAAATCCGGCTTTATTCCCCATCTGGTTTCTTCCTCATTTTAGGAGTCCTTATCTCCATTGTAGGAATCGCAATGGCAGTCCTTGGATATTGGCCTCAAAAAGAACGTTTTATCGATGCTGAGACGACATTGTCAACAAACGAAACTCAGGTCATCCGGAGCCAAGGTGGTGTGGTGGTTCGCTTCTTTGAGCAGCATTTGCATTCCGATAACATGAAAATGCTTGGCCCTTTCACAATGGGGATTGGCATTTTCATCTTCATTTGTGCTAACGCCATTCTTCACGAGAACCGTGACAAAGAAACAAAAGTCATACACATGAGGGATATCTATTCCACAGTCATCGACATCCACACGCTAAGAATCAAGGAGCAAAAGCATATGAATGGCATCTACCCTGGTCTAATGGGGGAAACGGAAGTAAAACAGAATGGGAACTCCTGTGCCTCGAGACTGGCAGCAAATACCATTGCTTCTTTTTCAGGTTTTAGGAGCAGTTTTCGGACGGACAGCTCTGTGGAGGAGGACGAGCTGGTGAGAAATGAAAGTAAGAGTTTTGGACATCTTATGCCACCTTTGCTCTCTGACAGCTCTAACTCTGTTTGTGGCCTCTATCCACCTCCTTCCCAGACAACTGATGATAAGACCAGTGGCCCTAAGAAATGTGAAACCAAGTCAATTGTGTCATCGTCCATCAGTACTTTTACATTGCCCGTGATCAAACTTAATAATTGCGTTATTGATGAGCCCAGTATAGATAACATCACTGAGGATGCTGACAACCTCAAAAGTAGGTCGAGGAATTTGTCAATGGACTCCCTTATGGTCCCTTTGCCCAATACCAGTCAGTCCTTCCAGCCAGTCAGTATGATGCTCCCAAGGAATAATTCCGTTGGGGAGTCACTGTCAAGTCAGTACAAGTCCTCTGCGGCCCTTGGACCTGGGGCTGGACAGCTCTTGTCTCCTGGGGATGCTAGAAGACAGTTTGGGTCCAACACATCCTTGCATTTGCTCTCGTCACACTCGAAATCCTTAGACTTAGACCGGGGTCACTCCACCTTAACCGTTCAGGCAGAACAACGGAAACATCCAAGCTGGCCTCGGTTGGATCGAAGCAACAGCAAAGGATACATGAAACTAGAGAACAAAGAGGACCCGATGGAGAGGCTGCTTGTACCCCAGGCTGCAGTCAAGAAAGACTTTACCAATAAGGAGAAGCTTCTTATGATTTCAAGGTCTCACAACAATTTGAGTTTCGAACATGATGAGTTTTTGAGTAACAACTTGAAGCGGGGAACTTCTGAAACAAGGTTTTAATGTTGAAAAAAGATCTTATTTGACAAGGCTCTATATTCTAAACCTATTTTCACCAGTGTTCCCTTGTTAAAGCCTTGGTTATAAGCCTTTTTAATCAAATGGTTTGTAGTGTATTAGACCTGGCTGCTTAATTCTGTAATGGAGATGGTTATATGTTTGGATTACTTAGGATTGCAGTACTCTATATTACTGCATATGAATTTATTTTTTTCCGTTCCCTTGAGCGCATGGGTTCTTTCATTAATATGAATACAAAATACTTCCATCCAAATTAAAGTTCCTATTCTTTACTTTAAAGTTCTTTCACGGATGGTCATATTCATGGAGCAAAGTGTCCAGTTTAGAAGAGGCAGGGTACCAAAGTGTAGACTAGAAGTGCCAAATTCAATGCTAATCTTAGGTGTCATTTTCTGAAAATTTGCTTTTATATAGGATTGGTTAAATTATTTAAAAGGAAAAAGATCTAGCTTCTGTTGCAAGCTAAATAATGTGAATCGGGTAAATTGGCTTAGTACTGAGTAGCTAATTGACAAGAATTGGTGGAGTTTGGTTGTGACTAGTACCCTGAGCTCTAGGTAGGTAGTATTTTTTTCAACATCAGTTCTATTTTAGTGATATTTTACTAAGAAACCATGTATTCAAGAGCCATGGCTGAGAATGCCAGATATTCTTAGGGGTAAATATCAAAATGCTCAGCTATAACTTTAGATATTCAGAATCAAAATTTCTTTGCAACTGACTTGAAAAATGAATGAACCAATTTAGTGTTTAGAAGTGCTATCTTGAAATAATTACATATATGAAGAAAAGATTGACTAATGAATAAAAATACATGCTAGTTAATGCTAACTAGTCTCAGTACCTTTTCCTAGCCGTCTCTCTTATCATCTAATATCCACTCACTCCCACATCCTTGTTTTCCCCCAATATCTTTTAGATCCTGTTATTTGGAAGATAATCAGCTAACCTTGACATTTCTTTTATCTTTGCATATCACTAAGTTGGTGGTTGAAGAAAATTTAGTCCTTGATACATTGCCTTGACATTTACCTTATGCTAGAAAGCCGTATGGTAACTCTGAAGACTTTCTTATGGTGTAATAGATATTTTGGATTGTGGTTCTCAGTTATTGAAGATAATAAATATTAAAATGCATTTTCCATCAGAAAATTTTCATGTTTTCCATTAAGGTAACCTAATTTTAAAAAATTGTTTGACGGAACACTCAGGAAATTTTACAAGTTTTTCCCAATGCATACACATTTCTGAACATCAGTATTGCAGTTGTTGTGGAAGAGGAGAAGGAAGATATCTTTGTATTTGTAGCTCCCCACAATTCCACCTTGTATTAGCATCACGAGCTTCCTTGGACTGAGGCACAGTGTTACTTGTTAGAACATCAAGCCTGTGTATTGTAATGGAGTGGGCTTAATACTTTACAATAAAGCATTTAATAAACCTCCAGTCTTAATACTAGTGTGTGTTCTTCATACATTTCTATTATTTTTTTAATAAAATACATTTCTGTTCAAAGTACCATTTTTCAAACTTTCAGATACGTTGTACTGAAGGTGCTTGATACCCTAGCGTCTGCATTGGGTGCTCTGGCTTTTTTCTTTTGCTTCTATTAGGTTAAAGAGCTAGGTCCATCCACCTGTTGTATTAAGCTATTTTCATATTTTGTTATTTGGATGTGATGGTTAATTTTATGTGTCAAGTTGACTGGGCTAAGGGATGTCCAGATTTCTAGGTGTGTCTGTTAGGGTGTCTCCCGAAGAGACTAGCATTTCGGTTGGTAGACTGAGTAAAGATAATTGCCCTCGCCGATGCAGGTGGATCTAATCCAATCCACCGGAGGCCTGAACAGGACAAAGAGGCAGAGGAAGGATGAATTCCCTCCCTCTACTTGAGCTGGGGCATCCACTTTCTCCTGCCCTAGGACATCAGTGCTCCTGGTCTTCAGGCCTTTGGACTCAGACTGGGACTTATGCCATTGGCTCCCTTGGTTTTTTGGTCTTTGAGTTTGGGCTAGAACTACCACTTGCTTTCCTGGGCCTCTCTAGCTTGCAGGCAGATGGCAGAGAGTAGGATTTCTTGGCTCCAGAGCCAATCCTTCAAAATAAATATATGTGTGTGTGTGTATATATATAAATGTCTGTCTATCTATCTATCCATCTATCTATCTATCTGTCTATCTATCTGATCTTCTATTGGTTTAGTTTCTCTGGAGAACGCTGACTAATACACTTAGGATGATTTTCACTTAAAATTTCATTGACTTTCAGGAAGATAACCAGATACATAGCATCTAGCAAATGTCAGTGATACTCCCAGATCTGAAAACAATGGCTCACAACACCCCTGATGTGACAAATGACTAAAGCCATATAATTTGTTCAGCTCACCCCTGAAAGAGCTCTAGCAATTTGAAGAGGATTAAACAGCATGGGTCTTGGAAGATTTGAATAAAGGAATTGGGAGCTCAAAGCAGAGATTTCTGTTCCGCCTCCACTCCATCAAAAAGCCTGAGTTTTTACTTACCAGACAAACCAAGTTTATTAAACAATAAATAATTTTCTTATTTTAAATTAATCAAAGACATGTTGCTAAGTAAAATTTTAGACGCATATGAAATAGCTGATGTCGCCATACTGACTTGATGTAATTCCACCCCAAAGCAATGGAACCTGGAATTTTAGTTAGACTCTATTTTGTGCATTTCCCTTAGGCTTTTATAAATATTGCAGATTACTTATAAACTCCATTTCTTCCTCTGGGAAACCCCAGGAATCTGGACCATGAACTAGCTGCCTCTAGTCCAAAGAGTTTCTAAGGCCTGTGGCCTATCCGGGGTATATTAGTTTGCTCAGGCTACCATACAAAATACCACAGATTGGGTGGCTTAAACAATAGAAATTTATTTTCTCCAGGTCTGAAATGCAAGATCAAGGTATTGGGCTTGTCCTGAGGCCTGTCTTCTTGGCTTGCAGAAGCTACTCTCTCACTGTGTGTCTCTGGTGTATCTTTGCCTTATGACCACACCAGTCATGTTGGATTCAGGCCCTACCCTAGAGGCCTTATTTCACCTTAATTACCTTTTAAAAGGCCCTATCTCCAAATAGGGTTACATCCTGAGGTACAGGGGGTTAGGATTTAAACAACGAATTTGGGGTTGTGCCCATCAATCACATGAGGTGTGCCCTTGAGAAGCAGGAAAGCTGCATGTTCTTAGCCTGGATTAGGTGACAAGAGCACAGTATGCCCCCAATGGCTTCGCCACCCTCGCTGTGTAGCCTTGAATAAATCACTTCATCTCTGCATTTCAATTAATTCAATTTCAATTAATTTCTTAATTTCAAGCCTTCATTCCTCAAGTGGGAAACGAGACGGGTAAGAACATAAACTTTAAAGTCCTTTCTAACTCTAAAAGTCCCGGGTTCCTGGTGCCTTGGGATGAAGATCCATTGCTATAGATTAAATGGTTTGATGCTCATAGGGGATCCAGGATGGTGCCTGCGTGGGCCCATAGCGAACACTCAACATATGTGAGCTATTACTGTCTGAAAGTGTCACCTAAGAGTTCTTCAAGCTTCACACTGCCCCCACCCTACCCCCCAAGTATACCCCCTGTGGTAGGGTGAATAAAAGTCCTCTAAAAGTGTCCATGTCCCATAGGGCAAAATGGACTTGCAACTCTAAGTTAAAGATCTTAAAGTGGGGGAGATTATCCTGGATTATTCAGGTGGACCCAGTGTAATCACAAAGGTCCTTGTAAGAAGGAAGCAGAGGAGACGATGATGTGACCCAAGCAGCTAGAGAATGGAAGGCCAAGATCCTGGCTTTAAAGATGGAGGGAGGAGCCATGAGCCGAGAAGTACAAGGAAGGAAGCTCTAGAAGCTGGTAAAACCAAGGAAGTGGATTCTGCCCTCAGCGCCTCTCTAGGAACCAGCCCTGCTGGTTGACCTTGACTTTAGCGCAGTGAAAATGATTTTGGACTTGCGGCCTCTGGAATTGTAAGAGAAGAAATACATGTCGTTTTAATCCACTATTTTTGTGTAATTTGTTACAGCAGCCATAATGAACTAATGTTTTCCCCCAGTCCAGATGAACTGCTTCAGACCCATGAGCCAGTAGTCAGCAGACTCATAAGCAGGGTCAAAGGTGTCTATACTAGGTGATGGCAGATGGCCCAAAGCAGAATGTATGGTCAATTTTAGATTTAGGTTAACACTGATAATCTTAATGTAAGTATAATCATTTAAACAAAAGTGGTAGCGCTTTTTTGAAGCAGGAAGTACTGTTTTTTATACATAATAAAAAATAGAAAACCCTATAGTTGGCTTAGAAGTAACCATCGATTATAAAAGCTTTCAGGCTCAAATTAGTGTTTCCATCTACATAATTTTAGAAGAAACAGTGGTAATCAGTAAAAATCATTAAAAAAAAACCCATTTTTAGCACAACTTTGTATCAAAGTGGATATTACGCCAGCATTTAACAATTTACTAGATGAAGATAAGTTTTTAGCTACTTGTTTTAGCAGTTCAAATTTAACCCTTTTTAATCATTACAGGAACACACCATGAATAACTAAAAGAAGTAAAATAGGTTCTTAAAAAAATCCGCCAGTTTACCGAAATTTTACTTATAGCATTTTAAATATTAAAACGTTGACCTGCCCGGTGGTATATATTCAACTGCTATGGTATTTAGATTGTTCAAAGATCTTAATCATTTGTTCCCTAAGTAGGAACCGTAAGAGCCATACACAGATTATTCTGTCTCTTACTTTCAATGAATTGCCCTGTTACCCTCCCCCCACCTTATATGGAATCCTGTTTTAGACCTTATGTCAATAATAGGGTACATAAACTTGATATAGGATCCCCATTGGATGAGTTAAGTGCTTTGTGACCTGAATTCAGACTGAAGTAATTCAGTTGGTTTCTCTCTATATGCTCTTTCTCCCAGGACAATGGCACCAGGGAAAAAAGGCCCACTTCACTGAAGCGCCTTTTACTCAATAGCTGATGTCACCTTGAAATAGTCATTTAAAAATCAAAGAATGAAATACTGCCATTTGCAGCAACATGGATGAACCTAGAGAATATCATACTAAGTGAAGTAAGTCAGAGAAAGGCAAATGTTATATGATATCACTTATATGTGAAATCTATTAATTCATTTACAAAAGAGAAACAGACACACAGACATAGAAAACAAACTTATGGTTACCAAAGGGAAAGGCGGGGAGGACAAATTAGGGGTTTGGGATTAACAGATACACACTACTATATATAAAATAAACAAGGACCTACTGTATAGCACTGGGAACTATATTCAGTATCTTGTAATAAGCTATAATAGAAAAGAATCTGAAAAAATATGTATATATCTGAATCACTTTGCTGTACACCTGAAACTAACACAATATTGTAAATGAACTATACTTCAATTAAAAAAAATTTTTTTTAATAATAAAAATCATGTCTGCTCAAGAATAGGGCTCATTAACATGACAGAATTAGGTCACTCAACCTTTATATGTTAATATAAGTCAATTCCTATTCTTGAAACACATTTCTGGTAAACTTATTTACATTTATGTTTGTTATTTGCTGACAGTATAAGAAAAGAGAAAATAAGTCATAAAGAAGATATAGGAAATCTCTGCACATAGGATCTTGTCATTCTCACTTCAGTTTGGCTATCCTCATAGTCTTAAACTTTATGTATACTCTTTCTATTGTTTCCCTCTGCTACTGGTTGATCCAGCCCTTGTTTTATACCAGAAATGATTAAGAAAATTACTTTTATTTCTGTCTCTTCCCTTATTAATTCACCATTTAATAGTTTGAGACTTCTAATAATTCTCTAGTTCTTTCTCATCACTGAAGAGTATAGACTGTGTCTCCAGGACGATGTGTACTCTACAAATTAAATGCAGAGATTTTGTTGGCAGTGCAATGGTTTACAATCTAGGCAAGGCCACAATATTTGTGGTACAAATGATAGAATACTTGCTAATAGAAACATGCCAATCTGGAATCAAGAAGCAATAAGGACATGTGAGCTGACACACAGTGGAACACACAAGGTCATGGCAGAGGCAAGACTTGAATCCAGGACTGTTGATTCCCAGTATCACCATCAATTAAAACCAAACCAAACTTTTTGAAAAAACATTTTTAAAAAACATACATTCAAAATCCAATGAATAGATTTTGGGTTTATTAGGACTGGTAAAGAGAAAAGTATCTAAAATTTCGGGCAGAAAAGGTAACTTGAATGCTTCATCACATCATAGAAGTGCGTGTGAGGTCATGGGGTGATATACTAGGGGCTGACGTTAGAGAAGGCACAGAGTTTGGAACAAGAATTTTCAATACTTATTTTATAGCTTGATTTCCTGTGTTTGATTGATTAACTATGCAACTCTGCCATGAAAATTATGCCAGTATGCCCTTCTGAGCCATTATATTATCTTTGAACAAGATCTATGGAACTAAAATGAGTCATTTGCACCCGTATCCAATAAACCACATGTACTAGAAGGAAGGCAGGAAGACAAGGGGGAGGGAAGGAAGAAGTATGGGCTCTGGGGGCTAGAGAGAGAAGAGAATGCCATATGGTTTTTCTGTTTTGTTTTGTTTTGTTTTTCTGCTTATTGAAAACTCATGCCCAGCAAAAGGCATTCCATTTACACTTTATTTTGGAATAAAACCAAGCTTATAATTTTTTTTTTTTTTTTGCAGTACGCGGGCCTCTCACTGTTGTGGCCTCTCCTGTTGCGGAGCACAGGCTCCGGACGCGCAGGCTCAGCGGCCATGGCTCACGGGCCCAGCCGCTCCGCGGCACGTGGGATCTTCCCGGACCGGGGCACGAACCCGCGTCCCCTGCATTTTTCCCTAAAGCATTTCTAAATTCCAAATGTGTTACCTTGTGTTATCAGTTACAATGTTAATAATCTGAGAAGTCACATTAACTTTCCAGCCAGTTAGTTGAAGAGTTAAGGAAATGTCTTTCAAAGGCTCTTGCATTTTATGAGTTCGCTATTATAGTCTATGACTATGTCAGGGCATTAAGAGGGCATATGAGCAAAAAATATGGAAGACATTTAGAACCTGGATCATATTCAATATAGGCTATAAATAATTGTCCTGTAAAGTGTAGCATGCTCCTTATCATTTAACAGAGAGGAATAAAATATTATCTTATGAAGTAATCTAAGTGAAATATACTCACTTTGCTGTGTGGATACTACATTGTATTCTATATTGGCTAAGAAAATATTCAGCAGCTTACAAAATAAATTTAATGTAAAACATTCTTTTCTTACTCTAGAGTTCTGGCAATGATATACACTAAGAAATTCGGACACAAATTTATTGTATATTTATAAAATTATACCAAAAGGGTCTAGTCCTACAAGTATAGCCTGCTCTCAAGTATTTAATTATTTAGTGTTTCATCTGTAGATTATTCACACTCTTCTCTTTCAACTTTTAAAATTTATTTGTATATTTTATAATTTACTTTCATTAACACAATGTTATGGTTATGTTCTCTTTGGGTGATGGGTTAAAGGAGAGGTAACATTGAGTACTGACCATTCTGCAACATAATGATAACACTGCCATGGGTTCACAGTGGAAGCAAAGGAAGAAAATCTGAGAAGGTGCTACAGTGGGGTATTCAAATTATGTATTTCATATTTGTTATTTTTGTTCTTTCACTTCTATTGCCACAGTCTACCAAGAGTTGACTCTTGGTCAGAATGGAGGTTATTGTCAATTCAGGTATGTCATTGAATTATTTGTATATTGGAAAGTTCAGGAAAATCTGGAACTGATTTAAACAAATTCTTTGTAGACTCTTTTCTCAATATTTCTATTCTTCTAGACTTCAGACTTTATTCATCAAGATGCATCAGTCTTGCACAATGCTGGTACATACTGGGCTCCCAGTGGAGACTGAGAGAATTAATTTACTTTTTGTTCATGGTGAAAAATATAGGCTGTATTTCATTGCCCTACACTTATGGATAGGTCAGTTCCCAAAAGACCCTATGATAAGAAAGGGAGAACGTATGTGTCTGGTTATAAAATTTTAAGTTTTACTAGAATATAAGGCATGGACTGGCCTATAAACCAACTGCTGGAAGATAAAGAAGGAATTAATGCAGTGGTACTCTTGGTATTTTGATCCTAGAATGAATAAGGAAAGTAATCTCAAAAGCTGTGTATATCTTTTTAAAAACATGGAACATATCAATAGAAAACTATTTTTGTAATGCAAAAGCAATTCAGTACCTGTAGAGTTGGTCAATGGCCTTTCTGAAATATTAACTTTGTATTATCTTTGTGTCCCATATACCTGCCTTTTAACTTTAATGCCCAAGCCCTATTTGAAATAAAGCAGTTATTTCCATTTCATCAATGAAACAGTTACCCAGGTATACATAATGTTTCAATTTCATGAATTTATCTGTCAAAATGATCATCTGCGGTTAGTGTTTCTAGAGAGTCGGAGGTTACAATCCATTTACCAAGGTCTTGGGATTGGTATAGCACATCTTCCTCACTCTCCAGTCTCCCAGGAATTCCAACATTACCTGAGCATGCAAATTACCTTCATTTCATAGATGTAAACCTGAAATAGAAACTTGCTCTTACTGAAATTTTATACCTATGAGCTAACAGCAGATACCAGAAGAGAGGGAAAATAGAAATTTAAGATGTAAATATCCAGGCTTCCAAGTTAAGTGAGAAGGAATCCAGATGTTATTCATTTTATTAAATACAGAAATAGATTTTTTAAAAGACTCTTAAGAATCTTATACACATTCATGAGATGCTGTTGACGGCACTGGGAACCAGCTATGAGAGCTGCCCTATCCTTAACACCCTGAAGGAACATCAAAAAGAAGGTAATGCTTTCTGGGAAGAAACAACTTGAGGTATACTCTGAAGGATTTGTATGAATCAAGGAAATAGTTCAAGGGCAATCTTTTGGAGGGAAATACCTCCAAGGTTAAGACCCAGAACCAGGGAGAAGTAAAGCCTGCAAGACACGTGGCCTGTCTGGAGCACTGAGTTTAAAATGGAGAGAACAGAAGGTAAGTTGCAAAGGAACACGGAGTTCACATTCACAATAACTTCAAAAGCCAGGCCAGGCACTGGTTCCTAGACTCATGGTAAGACCTCCTAAGCATAAGAGGAATACATCAAGGGAGGTTTTCTAGAAGTATATGCTTAATGGTGATCTGCAGAGTGGTTTGGGAAATATTGGAAGGAAGGAAAGAGTAGTTGGGACCTGGATCAAGGTAGTAGCAAGGAAAATGGGGAAATATTGATTCTCAGTCATTGTCTTACTAATTTACTGGCTTCATTTGTCTGTTTTTCTCTCCCTCATCTTTGGTTTCTTGGACAACATATCCTCCTGACTTTTTTTCCTGCTTTGCTAGTCCCTTCTTCTCAGTCTCCATGGCTGGTCTTTCCCTTTCTTCACTAACATTGGAGTGTTCTAGGGCTCATTCCTTGGTTCTCCTCTCTTCTGGATCTACCCTCACTCACTTGGTGATCAGATGGCTTTTTAAAACATCTCATGCCCATGACTCCCAAACTCTCCCTTTTATTCAGACTCTTGTCTTTTCCACTTGGCTGTCTACTAGACAAATGAAAGTTGACATATCAAAATTGAACTCCCATCTTCCTCTAAACCTGGTCTATCTGTAGTCTTCCCCTTCTCAGTTGATGGTGACTCCCTCATTCCATTTGCTTAGCCCCAAAACCTTACCATCATCATTGATTCTAGTTTTTATTTCATTACACACACCCAATATTTCAGCAAATGCTGTGGGCTCTGCCCTCAACATATATAATCCAAACATTTCTTACCCACCTTCACTGTTTACTTCATCATCTTATCTCATCTGGAATTCTGAAATACCCACATAACTAGTCTTCCTACTTCCACCCTGGAGTGTAGTCTATTCTCAACATGGCAGCTGGATTAGTCATGTCACTTGTCTTCTCATGCCCTGCCGTGGCTTCCCAGCCCTGGCAGGACCTACATAATCTGTCCCTTGTTACACCTCCAGCCTCATCTATTACTACCTGCCTCACTCAGCTCCACCCACTCACTTTCCTTCCTGATCATTGAACAGAACAAGCATTTGCCCGTCTCAAGGCTTTCCACGGTGTGTGCCTTTTGCCTAGAATGCTATTCCTTCAATATCTGCGCCTGCCAGAAATCGAGTGGCATGACGTTCCTGGGGCTTCCTTGAGCCCCTTCTTCATTTCAGAGCCTGAGATAAGTATTTATGGTTTACTCTTTTCTCATGCTCTCTTTCTTCCCCTGTCCCCACTAGGCATAGCTTGAATTCGCATCTGGGTCCTGACTCATTTGGACAATGGATGCTGATTCCTACCAGAGCCGTCTTCCACATCTCTCTCTCCTGCTCTTCCTGCCAGTTACTATAGTCCCTGTTTATTTAGTCTCTCATTCGTGTCTAGGTTTTTCCTTTTGATTTGACACCCCAAGCTCCTGCTTCACCTTTGCTTTCAGGACTTTCTTCAACTATTATTCATACATTTAAAATTATTTGCATGGCATTACTGGTTATGGAAACAATCTTTAGTCATTATTTTTAAAAAACACACACATTCCAACAAAATGGAACTGTAGAACTTAGAAAGTGAAATATCTCCCATGATTGCACTCTCGGATAGCCACGGTAACAATCACTTTCAGAGAGCCCAGGGTGCACTAGGCATTGTGTTAAGTGCTGTAAAAACAAAGCAAAATAAGACATTGCCTGTCCTTCAAGGAGTTTACAAGCTCAAATAACCAAGTTCTCCTTTGCTGCATGGGAATAGCCACTGTGCTATGACCTTTAGCTCACACCTTGCTCTGGACACTACCAGATGGTATCTACCACCCACTCTGTAGATACCCGTGCTAGCCCTGCAGATACACAGAACCACCTGCTGACAGCAAGAGAGACGAGGAGGTGGAAACAATGGGCTTAGAGTGAAGAGGCTGGATGAGGCCAGGAAGACCAAAGGCAAACAGTTTTGAAAAGACTGTTTCTGAGATGATCTAGAAACTGAAAAATTGTCAAGTCATCTATACTTGAATGGATTTGAGTATATTCTAAGTTTCTTTCTTTCTCAGTGACAGATCTTCTCAGAACTTTAAAAATCATTATTTTAAAAAAAGTCCCTTAAGCCGAAACAAAGTCTTCTCAAAACAGAAATAGACTCACAGACTTAGAGAACGAACTTATGGTAGGGAGTTTGGGATTGACACGTGTGCACTGCTATGCTTAGAGTGGATAACCAACAAGGACCTACCACTGTATGGCACAGGGAACCCTGCTCGATATTATGTAACAACCTAAATGGGAGGAGAATTTGAAAAAGAATAGTTACATGTATATGTATAACTGAATCACTTTGCTGTATATCAGCATTGTTAATCAACTATACTCCAATATAAAATAAAAAGTTAAAAAAAACACAACTTGAGAAGCAGAGTGGCACACAGTCTTAACTACACCTGAAAAAGCATCCAGGCTAGGAGGGGTACTTGACCCAACCCAAGGGGGCCCTAGGAAATTTTTAACACATGTCTGTTTGCAAGTCAGCCTTTGCTACTCTCCTCTTCCTATCTCTACACGTGGCTCTTTGGAACAATATCCTCCATCCTCTGTGCTTCCAAGAGGAAAAGATCTAAAATGATAATTCATGCTAGTTAACTGATGAATTGATTACACTTTGATTTTTAGCCTTTTTATCTCTAACTGTGGAATGAATGTCTTTGTTCTCCCAAAATTATCCCAGTCTTTGCAAGAAGTTGGGGCAGAGGGAAATAATACTTCTGCAGGCTCTACTCTTCTTGAAACTTCTTTCTCAAGAAGGGAAAACCAGGGCTGGCTTAGCTGCCAGAGAACTTTTCCAGGAATTGCTGGGAATGGAGGAGCTGAAGTCCCAGATCACCTGTTCTTCTAGGACCTAGAACCAGTCTTCATTCCCTCCATGCCAGCCCCTCCCCCAACTCCTCCTCGTCTCTTCTCCGCCTGAATTTGGATTCCATTCTATCTTCTCAACCCTTCGCCTCATTTTCTCCTCCAACTTCCTACCTCTCTATTCCAAGTCTCCTGAGCATATGATTTATGGTTTTCATTACCACTACAGACTGACCTAAGCCAATGTGGGCGCAAACAACCATGAAGTTCTGGGTCTGAAAATTAAACTGACAAAGGCAGATTAACAGGCGAAAAACATACAAATTTTATTAAATTTTTACATGTACATGGGAAACTTCCCAAGAGAATGAAGACACCTGAAGAAATGACCAGAGCAGGACGATTTTATAGCCCTTTTAGACAAAGAAACAATAAATATGAGAAGAATTGACAAGACAAAGGGGTTTGGGCTGGGGATAGTAAATGATGAAATAACAAAACTTGTTCATACAGCCTTTCAGCCCTATGCTCCCTATCAGTGGGGACATGTAGGGAACATAAGAATGTCCCTGTCCTTCCAGATACAGAGAGGGTGCCTTTCGCATGGGACATTTATCTCCTGCTTTCAGGGAAAATAATGTGAGTGGAGGGTATCAGAGTGACCTTCCTGCTTCTGCCGTTTTCTCAAATTTCCTCATCTTAAGATATTCAATATGCCGAGATGCCATATTTTGGGGTAGCGTGTCCTGAACCCCCTCAATATCCTCCATGACAGTTTCACTCAAGGCAGACACGACAACGATCTAACTAAGGGGTTCTCAAACTTTGGGGGCTCAGGAACCTTTATATTCTTAAAATTTATTGAAGACTGCAAAGAGATTTTGTGTATGTATCTTATATCTATGGGTATTTATTGCATTGGAAGATAAAACTGAGAACTTAAAAAAATATAAACACACCTTCCTCTAGCTGCCAGAGCAATGATGTTTTCACATATCATGGAGACTCTGGAAAACTCCACTGTATACCCATCAAGGAATGAGAGTGAGAAAAGCAAACAGAACCTTTTCATTAAAAAAATAATTCTGACCTCATGCACCTCTTTCAAGCCTTCAGGGCCCCCAGACGTCCCTGAACCGTACTTTCAGAATCACTCTTCTACAGTCACGATCCAGTTATTCAAAAAGGAACAGACGCAACCAGAATCTTCTGAACCGATATCTTGGCTGTAGGGCAATTTAAGAATAAAATCCTCAGGCACCATCCCTATGGGTAAAAGATGAAGAATGAAATAAAACAGATCTCAGGACTTTAAAACCTGTTCATAAATGTGTAGGAATAACGCCAAAACATGTCAGCCAATCCTCTTGTCTTGAACACTGCAGATTTCACAAGCAGAAGCCCATCTCTCACAGCCATTTTGCTTTTAGAAAGCCACTGATTTTAACAATGGAAACTCATTTCTAACATCATAATACTAATTAGCAAAGTCTCTGCTGCTGAGTGATTGAAAAACCAAAAAGGTAAAGGTCTCACCCCAACTACCGCTACCTCTGAATTATCTTGGAGCAAGTCCCAGACACACCATTTCTTCTGTAAATGTTTCAGCATTTAGCCCTAAAGGAGTCTTCTCTCATCTTAATTTAATCACAATATCATTATCACACCCAAAAGTGTAACAAGAATTTCTTAATATTATCAAATACTCACTTGGTATTAAAATTTCTCCAATTGTTTCATACTTTTTTTTCCCTGTCAGTTTCTTCATATCAGGATTCAAATAAAGTCCACACCTTATCATTGATTAATATATCTTAAGTCTCTTTTAATCTTTAGATTTCTCCTCCTTTTTTTTCCTCTTGCAATTTCTTTGTGGAAGGAAACAAAGTATTCTTCCTGTATCATTTTCCACATTCTGGATTTAGCTGATTGCATCCCTCTGGTGTTATTTGACAGGTTTCACTGCCCCATATGTCCTATGTATGGGTTGTCTGATCAGTGAGGTTTTTTGGCAGAACATTTTATAGATGGTATTGTGTACTTTCCACTGGATCCCCTTAAGGAGGCACATGAAATCCATGGACTCTTTTTGTAAATTGAAATAACAGGAAATACCTGTAAATGGTCTCTCCTCCCAGTTCCTGGCACAGGGCTCCTGAAACCCTTGTTGTTTCCTAAGTGATAAGAACACTTAGGAGTATCTTTTGTTCTGATGAGGCATCTCTGGGTGGGCTCACGTATGACTCCTGTGTGGGGACTGGTCACCAGAAAGACCAAGCCATGATTAGAAGCTTGGAACTTTCAGCCCCAATCCCTATCCTCCAGAGAGGAAAGAGGCAGCTGAAAATGGAGTTAATAATTGATCATGCCTACATGAAGAAGCCTCCATAAAGTCCCAATAGTAGGGGGTTCAGAGCTTCCATGTTGGTTGAACACATCCACACCAGGAGGGTGACACGTCCCAACTCCAGAGGGACAGAAGCACCTGAGCTCAGGGCCCTCCCAGACCTCTTCCTATGTATCTCTTCATCTGACTGTTCATCTATGTCTTTTATCATATCCTTTAAAAAACTGGTAAGCCTGAGTGCTTCCCTGAGATCTGAGAGCCACTCTAGCAAATGAATCAAACCCAGGGAGGGTCTTTGGAACCCCTGATCTATAGCTGGTTGGTCAGAAGCACAGGTGAACCGGAGCTTGTGCCTGGCATCTGAAGTGTGTGTGTGCAGGGGCAGGGGGTCTTGTAGGACTGAGCCATTACCTGTAGGATCTGACACTATCTCCAGGTAGATACCATCAGAATTGACTTAAATTGTAGGACACCCAGCTGAAGCTGCAGAGAATTGCTTGTCATGGGGCAAAACCTCCACATACTTGGTGACCAGAAGTGAAGTGTTTGTGTGAGTAGTAATGGTAGACTCACAGGGGAGAGAAACACAGAGGGAAGAACTGGGTTTTTCCTTACACAGAAAGGAAAAAGAGCTGAGTTTTTCCAAAATAGTAATGTTACGACTAAGTGGGCTGTTAAAATTGGATTGTGTAGGAATTGAGAAATAATCTTTGTTGAATTAAACCTCTGCAATTTCTCAGATTTTCTGCTACAGAAGCCATGTTATTCCTCAATATTAATACACCTAAGGTAATATCCCTTCATCCAGGAGGAAGTATTATAAAGTAAATTATAAACCTCTCAACAATCATCTTTGACATTATCAATTTTTAATAATATTTTAATAATGTAACCCTCTTTACCTGAAACACACAACTATTTCTATAATTATTTCTCTCTCTGATACTTAAATTTCCAAGGGAAATATGTAACTGAAACAGTATCTTTGTTGATAATGACTTTATGGTCTTTTAAAACCAGAACAGTCTAATCTTCAACCAACCATGCCCAGTGACAAAGATTTTTTTATTGTCTTGACATTCCGTTAAGAACTCTTTTGTTTACACAATAATAATTTCTTCCTGTCCAATAACAGACTTTCTTGATAACATCTTAGTGTATTTGATGGTTTTGGCAAAGCTCTCTCAAGCAGGGCAATCTCTGTAAAAGCCACAAACTTTTAAAACCTCAAAGATCATAATAATCTAGATTCACCTGATTCTCAAAAGATAAGGATGTATAGAAAAAGGAAAAAAATAATAGGAAAAAAATGCTTGAGAGTTTTCCTTTATGAGGTGGACTTTCTTTTCTGCACCCTGACAGAGTCATTCAACACCCCCTATGTTTGAATGAGAAAAAAGTTCTTCAGTAAATTGAAATATAACTGTTTACCAGGAGACTTCTTTACTCACAGAGAACAAAACTTGATAATACTTACATGGTCTGGAAAAGAGGATTTGGGCTCATGGGCCTTTATAAAAGTGTTTGCTTCTCTTTATTTGATCATGATTAATTTGGCCAGAAATGATGTGATTATAGCCTCCACTGTTAGCCCTATGGGTATTAATCATCTCCAAGGTGATCTCAGTTTCCATGACAACTGCAATATTTAGTTTTTCACTATAGCACTAGCTGGTCTCCAGTGGTTGGAAGGGCAGCGTAATCCTGAAATGTTAAGTCTCAGTCATAAGTTTCTCATTGCTGATATTATTAGAAAGCCAGTTCACTTCCAAGTATTATTATTAATCTGTATTCAGATAAGTGAATTACAAAGGTGTTCTGAGACAACTCTGTCCTTCAGTTCCACGTTCTCAGGCTTTAAGGTCCAAAGGGTTTTTGCTGACTAAAGAAGCTCCTGGTATTTGCATCCAGATTTTCATGATAACTTTAAACATACATAATGTATCACTCTCATATTTATATGGAAGTAGACTGAGGAGGTCTAGGTAAAACTCTCTCAAGGAAAAAGAAAATAAATATTAAGTATAACTTTATATATTCTTCAAAACAGAGATATCAATAAAGCCCAACGGACATTGAATTAAAGTTTCTGAATTTCTTTAAAATGAATAAAATTCAAGAGTGAATTGTAAATAAGAAAAATTCTCCAATCTTTCCTGTCTTCCCCAGAAGTCATAAATATTGTATCAGTTATCAAAATTTTCCTAGAAAGAGTTTCCAGAACAATGAAATCGAGCAGGCTGTCTTACACCTAGGTGGACTCAAAGGTGGAAGAAAGTCTTTTCTGAAAGATGGCCTGGGGCAAAATTATAGATTCTTGGTCCCTTGAATTAACAGTGTCGGTATTCCTGGCACGTTTCTTCAAGTTGTTTTCATCCTGTGTGTCTTCTAAAATATATGATTAACCAGTTAGACTAATACACTTTAAAATGATAGTTCTCCTAGGATTTAAAAAAAACACGCCATGGAAGCATCTTCCACCGTGATCACGCACAAAATTGGCCCCATCTTTTTCCCTGCCAGAAGGTACTGCAGAATGGCACACTGCCCTCTTAGAAACCTGTTTTATCGTCTCTGGGATAGGAGGTGGGGAAAGCTGCAGCGGGGGCAGAGAGGGGTAAGTGTAAGGACAGAGAGTGAAGTCATTAAGATTCATTCACTTTGTGGGGCCTCACTGCTGTGTGCACTGGGACTCCTATCCTGTTCTCTAACGAGCTCTGCCTCTGCTAAGTTCAGAAGTGTCCATGCCTGGTGCCTGGTGGCTGCAGAGGAGA
This sequence comes from Aethalodelphis obliquidens, assembly GCF_003676395.1. Classification (NCBI taxonomy): domain Eukaryota; kingdom Metazoa; phylum Chordata; class Mammalia; order Artiodactyla; family Delphinidae; genus Aethalodelphis; species Aethalodelphis obliquidens. The sequence goes on along the minus strand of NW_020837947.1, from coordinate 31,604,979 downwards.
CGAGGGTTAGGGAAACTGAGCGCCCAGAAGAGGGTCTTTACACAACACGTGCTCAGAGGACAGTCTGCAGTAAAATGTAAGGAAAAACTTTAGTCCAGCCAAAGGGCACAGCTTTAAACAAAGAGCTCTTGCGGTACGTGGGCCTCTCACTGTTGTGGCCTCTCCCATTGCGGAGCACAGGCTCTGGACGCGCAGGCTCAGCGGCCATGGCTCACGGGCCCAGCCGCTCCGCGGCATGTGGGATGTTCCCGGACCGGGGCACGAACCCATGTCCCCTGCATCGGCAGGCGGACTCTCAACCACTGCACCACCAGGGAAGCCCTAAACAAAGAGCTCTTAAATTGGGAGATTGGGGTTGACATATACACACTACTATATATAAAACAGATAACTAATAAGAACGTACTGTATAGCACAGGAACTCTACTCAGTACTCTGTAATGACCTATATGGGGAAAGAATCTTAAAAAAGAGTGGAAAGAACTTCCCTGGTGGTGCAGTGGTTAAGAATCTGCCTGCCAATGCAGGGGACACGCGTTCCAGCCCTGGTCCATGAAGATTCCACCTGCCGCAGAGCAACTAAGCCCATGTGCCACAACTACTGAGCTGCACTCTAGAGCCCACAAGCCACAACTACTGAGCCCATGTGCCACAACTACTGAAGCCTGTGTGCCTAGAGCCCGTGCTCTGCAACAAGAGAAGCCACTGCAATGAGAAGCCCACGCACCGCAATGAAGAGTAGTCCCCGCTCTCCACAACTAGAGAAAGCCCGTGCACAGCAATGAAGACCCAACGCAGCCAAAAATAAATTAATTAATTAATTTAAAAAAAGAGTGGATATATGCATATGTATAACTGATTCACTTTTCAGAGCACAACATTGTAAATCAACTATACTGCAATAAAAACTTTTAAAAAAGAAAAGTGACCCCAAACAACTAGCTAAAAAAACAAAACAAAAGAAAAAACTCGAAGCAAACAAACAAAAAGAAACAGTGAACAATCTCAAAATTCAAACTTTTGAACTTTTTCTACTGTATTCCTTAATTCAGACACAGTGGACATCTCCAAATATGAAAATAGGACCATGCAAAATGAATCCCAACCTGAGTCCCTGCTCCTTCCTCCAAAATTGGAAACTCAACAATTAAGTGGTTCTATTTCTCTTTCAGTGCTTCCAATATAAGTAGGGGGGTGGGGACAATAAAATACTGCCAGCATTGGGACACAGTAATTAGGTCTGCTTCTCTGTGATGTCTTTATGCTCCTATTACGGAAAATCCCTGTAGAATCTCAGACTGATTTCAAAGTCTGCTGTCATCATGATAAAAGGAATCATTTGAATTAGACATGAATGTAATTAGCTCAGTTCTCTTAGAGGGAGCGCTGTACCTTTGAAGTGGCTATTCAGAGAGTGGACACTCCCGGAGGGAAGTCTTTGCAATAGACAAGATTGATGTGATTCTTTAAAAGCACATTATTTTATGGAACAAACTCTGGAGTCTGGGTTCCTAGTGGTGGCTGCTTTCTATTGGATGAAAGGAAATTGGGGTTTCCTGACGTCGCTCTTTCAGGGTGTGTGTGCGTGTGTGCAGAAAACGAGTCACTTCCTGTGTGGAAGCCAAGTTCTGCCTCCTTTATTTCGCTTCCACTTTGAGCATTTTTCTTCCTGTGTAACTGGCAGGTCTCTGTCCCAAACATGGAAGCACAACTATACTTAACTGATGTTGGAGTGAAGAGCTCACACGGCACAGGACACAAGCGCCTTGGAATGAAAGCTCACCCTCCCCACAGACTGGCACTTTGCACAGGAAAACAGGTGTTAGTGGCTCACTTAGAGCCAAATCCTCCCCAGTGATAATTGTAAGCGCACCAACCTGAAGTGGCGAGAGACCCTGAAGTAAATACTGGAAAAGCCCTCGATTGCAGCATTTTGGATTTGCAGGTGGCTTACAGGCTGAAGGAAGAAAAGAAGGAGCAATCATTGGTGGCCCTGCTCTTTGGCAGCGCTGTCTGCGGCCTCAGACCAGTACTGGCCCTCTCGGGGTGTGTCCCACTGTAAAGGCACAATATGTTCTGAAGACAAATATAGCTCAATTTTAGGTTCTGATGGACATTCCCTATATGACTTGAGGAGATGGAATTTGGGGGACGGCAAGCAGTATACCACGCAATACAGTGTGCCAGCAACTGGAAAAGTCACATTGGCTTAGGTCCTGCCTCTGAAGGTACCAGTTTTCCAGAGCAGGTGAGATGGGAGAGCAAACACAAAGGAGGTAAAAGATGACAGAATCATGGAGGCACAAAATAGAGCAATATAAATAAATCCTAATGTTAATACACTTGATCTGACATTAAAATCCTACTGTCTGATCAGATACCATGTGTTCCCTCTCTGGCTCCTGTTTGAGACACAGCCAAGCTTGCTAACACTTCTCTCCAGGCACTCAGCTCTGACAGCCGCCTCCCTTTCAGCCCTCACCTCTCTCCCACACTGTCAGGTGCCTGACAGCCTCCTCTGGGGTCTCTGCAGGGCTCTAGAGACTCAGCCTTCCCTGTGGGGACGCAGAGCTACAAAATTCACTTGGAATCATTCTCCTCGCCTCCCTTTTATTTTTTTTATTATTTTACTTTATTTTATTTCTCTTTGCGGTACGCGGGCGTCTCACTGTTGTGGCCTCTCCCGTTGCGGAGCACAGGCTCCAGACGCGCAGGCTCAGCGGCCATGGCTCACGGGCCCAGCCGCTCCGCGGCATGTGGGATCTTCCCGGACCGGGGCACGAACCCGTGTCCCCTGCATCGGCAGGCGGACCCCCAACCACTGCGCCACCAGGGAAGCCCTCCCTTTTATTTTTAAGTGAGTGAACTCAGATGAAAGAGAATGTCTTAGAGGGGAAAAAAAGGCACAAAAGGGAGTATCCAGCAGAAGGGCGGAGCACAGAAAAATAAATCGGATGCCTCTGAACTCTGTCAAGGGCTCCAGCCTACGTTGGCAGCAGCTGGGAGAAATGCCTCTTGTTCCACCGTCTCTGAGATGCCTGGTCTTGCTAACTCCATCTGCATTCCTCCTGTCCCCATCTCACCCCCGGGACCGCTCTGCTCCTTCATCCCACCACCCACCTCCATCTCGGCAGGCAGATATGACGCAGATAACATAGAAGCCCAAATTGTATACCAAATCAAAAGCCATGCTCGATCTATAGAAGCCTGTGAACCTCTGTCCCCTAGAGGGTGTTTTCTAAGTCCAATTCTTTGGAATCTAGGCAGCCCATCCTGCAGGGGTAAGAGCATGGGTTTGAGAAGAGAGGTCTGCATGTAGGCCATGGTTCTGCCTCTAAACTGGAGTTTTCTCATCTGCCAAGGGGAATAATAAGAGTGCCTGCCTCCTAGGGCTGTTGAGAAGATTAAACACGATAACGCCCATTAAATACGTAGTAAATGCATTACAAATGTTAGCTGTGGTTATTGGCAGAGTTAGCCATAGGCAAAAATGGAAGGCAGGCTCTGTTAATTTTTAGAGTCTTTTTGTTCTACTTTCAGTTCTCCCACATCTTAGTGGGCAGCTTCCATCTTCCAAAGCCCAGAGGAATGTCTGTAGACACATTCCCTGTAACCACCACAGCCAGGACTCATAACGTAAGCCCCTTTCCAAGTTAACCAGGAACATAGCGCCCAGTCCCCCGTGAATCAAAGAATGTTAAGCCTGAGGCTGCCTCCACAGAAGTATCTTAAGAGATTGTCTAGTTAAAAAAAAATTTTTATTCAAAACTCAGAAAACATCTCATCCCTCTTCTAGATGTAAATGTCTATTTACATCCCTCTATGCACTATGCTAAAACTAACCTTAAAACTAAGTGGTACTAAGTTTTAAAGAGTTTCGTCTACCAGGTAATATGTGTGCATAGTAACAGAGGATTTCTCGCCCAAACTTACATAAACGTCCAGTGGTAGGATTTGCAGGCTTTGCTGACCAACTAGAGTAGAAGGGACATTGATTAGTGTAGTAAGGAATGTCAGAGCCAGGTAGATGACTGCATTTTATTTTGGAAACTATTATGTTAAGGGACTCTGCAAGGGTTAGTTATGATATCAACAAGCCCTCACCTTGAGACATGGAAATGTTTTCTTAAACAAAATTCTGTATTTAAAGGAAATTCATTAAAATAGTTTTACTTACGGCCCATGTATTATTGAATTATCAAAACAAATCCCTATTTCAAATATTAGTGAAGACGATGGTTTGCAAATTTCATGTATATAAGACTTTCTTAGGACACTCATCAAACATACACATGCTACCATCCCAGTGATTCTGGAATGGTCTCTGGGACTCTGTATTTTAATGAGCACACCAGGTGTTTCCGATGCAGGTAGGTTAGAAAAATGTCTTGGGAAAAACTGCTGTCAACACATTCTATGTACAGTCATTCTCGGTTGAAGGTGAATTTGCCCCCAGGGAACATTTGACAAGGTCTAGAGATATTTTTGATTGGTGGGGTGGGGAGCAGTGCTACCGGCATCTAGTGAGTGCAGGTCAAAGATGCTACCACACATGCTACAGTGCACAGGACCACTCTCTGCAACAAAGAATTACCTGATTCAAAATGATAATGGTGCTGAGGTTGAGAAAACCTGCCCTATAACCACACTGACCTTGGCAGACTTGGGTCCCAAACTCTGAACATTCAGCCTTTAGTTCCAGGTTCCCCCCACGTCAAGCCTGGCATTGGTGACTGCTCACCACTCACCCCCTCCCATGTCCACTCAGTCTCAGGAGTTTACTATAGAGCATTTTGACAACCTGGGTACCAAGATTTAGGATGGAAAATGCCAACTCGTCTCTGACCCTTTGGAGGCAATTAGACTCGGAGGCTTGAAGGACGATGGGCTTGCTCTGTGGCCACTCCTGAGTCATCACTGCAGTTGTCAGACACAGTCACGCTGGAGAGATTTCTCTGGGAATTTCAACTCTGATTACAGTTCGGAAACAGTGGAGTTGGAATCAAAGTAGATGATCAAAAAGCATGGTTAAGCTAGAAAGCTGTGGAGGCTTTGCTGACCAATTACATCTGTCTCGTTTCAGCTCAACAATTCAACAAAGGATTCTGTGCCAGGCAAAGTGTAAGACAGAGGGAAAGATTGAAAATTGGATAAGACCGTCCCTTCCTCAAGGAGTCACAGCCTCAGCGTCCTCTGCCTTTCTTCTCTCTGCTGTGTACTTTCTGCCTCACCCACCTGAAAAGCCCTTCCTTATGACTGACTTCGATTTATTGGCTGCTTAGGATCTAAGAAGCTAAAACGACCTGAAGAGACCAATCTAGAAGTCCCAGATAAGGCAACAGAACAATATCCCTCTTTATAGAAAGGTTCTGGTAATTTATCATTTACAAAGAAACAGCCTTCAATGGGGCTATTAAACACTGACACTATATAAGAACTATCTCAGTTAATGCCTCTAATTTGTAGACAGTGACTGTTTGCAAGTGAGGTTACTCTGCTTGCTTAGGTGGAATAGCCATAGGACCTGGGTTTCGCTGGGAAAAAGATGCAAAAGACATTAAACTGTAACATACTGGAGTCAGAGTAAGAACAATAACACCTGCCAGCCCACTCAGACCTTACCAATATACCCAGGAACCACCCAGCTGACTATGCAGAAGATACAAAAACTCCATGACATTTTCTTGAGAAAGAAAAGTTGTTCAAGGAAACCCTATCCACTCCCCTTTCACTCACATCATTTACTCTCCTTTGCAGTCTTTTGAAAAGCTACCTCATATTGCTGGGCTCTAAGTTCAGGATAGAGGCTTCCTTCCCAGGGCAAGAGAGGCAGTCCATGGAGGGCACCCACAGAGCTTCAACAGTAGGCAATATCCTTTTCCTTGAGCTGGGGGGTGGATATATGATGTAGTATAATGCATCAATCTTTAAATATTTGTGACCTGTATTCCTTGGGATATGTAAGCTATTTCACTGTAATGAAAAACAAAAGTTTCTAAGGTAATTCTTACAATCGTCCAGATGTACATTCTGTATTGTTTCTCCAACTTTCATCGCTCTTCTCTGCTTCTTCCAAACTCCTATTCCTCTGAAGTCCTATTCCGTCCTGAACTCTCTGTCTTTCTCAATCCTGTATCTCCACCTGCCACTTCCTCCCACTGCCTCCTCTTCCCGTCTGGCTCCATGTCCCATTTCTGCAAAACCTCCTACTCTTTCTTCCCACAGTCTGGGCATCTGTGAGGAGGGAGGGGCTGGTGTGAGCAGGCAGTCAGGTTAATTCTAGACCAAAAGCTTCACTTTGAGATTGCCCACATGGTCCCCCAATCCTCAGATGTTTTTATAGCTATACTTCTTTAAAAGTGTTCATTACTTAACTTTCTGCACCAAGGATTTGAGATTAATTACCAAAATACATAGACTATAGAAAGATTGAATAAACAGTTGAGAGAATAAGAACAAAGTTCCCACCACTTCTGGGTTTGTATTACATCGTTCTGTTATCATCTTAATTAAGCTGCAACTGTACTTCTTAGAATCCCCATCCTTAGATGATTCCAGGTTAGAATTCCAGCACCCTCTCCCTCCCCACAATTGTGAAAGGTCTAATTCCTGTAGTAAATCTATTGCCCCCTAATTCTTAGAGGTTTGGCTTGTTGGATAGACACAGTGAGAACAGTGTTCAGGATCAAAAAGATGATACAGACCAGCCATTGTCTGTGAAGCACTGACTGTGGCACAGCAGAGGTAATCTAGTCCACTAATCTCATTTACAGATGAGAATATGAAACCCTGAGACATTAAATTACAATCATCATCCATCGAGGTCACAGCTACACTGGCAGACATGGGAATAGGACCCAGCTTACTGACTTGTAGAGTTTCAATTTTTTTTTTTTTTTTTTGCAGTACGCGGGCCTCTCACTGTTGTGGCCTCTCCCGCTGCGGAGCACAGGCTACGGACGCGCAGGCTCAGCAGCCATGGCTCACGGGCCTAGCCGCTCCGCGGCATGTGGGATCTTCCCGGACCGGGGCACGAACCCATGTCCTCTGCATCGGCAGGCGGACTCTCAACCACCGCGCCACCAGGGAAGCCCTCAATTTTTTTTTTAACAGTGACTACTGTCATATTTTAAATTACTGACTATTAAATCAGTTTGTTTAAAAAAAAAAAAAGAAGAAGAAATGATGTGTCAAAGCAGGAATTAGGAGACTTCCCTGGCGGTCCAGTTGTTAAGACTTCGCCTTCCAGTGCAGGGGGTGCAAGTTCGATCCCTGGTTGGGGAGCTAATATCTCACATGCCTCACGGCCAAAAACCAAAACATAAAACAGAAGCGATATTGTAACGAATTCAATAAAGACTTTAAAAATGGTCCACATCAAAAAAAAAAAAAAAATTAAAAAAAAAAAGAAGCAGGAATTAGTACTTTGACACTGCTTGGATCATTCTTTTAGAAAATAGAGAACTGTTATGATTATTTTGTTTAATAACTGACAGGAAGCTAGACGGTATATCATACAGATGCTGAATTTCATTTCTTTAAAAAAATCAATAAAAAAAGTTTTTAGAATGAAAAAAATTCTGAGCATATGAGAACCTCAAAGTTGATCCTGAATCTACAGTTACTATGGCAACATTACTTAGAAAAATTGTATGTATTAATTTTGTAGTTCATTGAAGATATTAGCATTTTTAATATTTAAAAATAAAGTTTCAAGCTGTTCCTGTTTATATATTTTCTTGAATTTTTGAATTCTATTTTATTTATTTTTTTAATACAGCAAGTTCTTATTAGTCATCCATTTTATACATATTAGTGTATACATGTCAATCCCAGTCTCCCAATTCATCGCACCACCACCACCACCACCCCGCTGCTTTCCCCCATTGGTGTCCATACGTTTGTTCTCTACATCTGTGTCTCAATTTCTGCCCTGCAAACTGGTTCATCTGTACCATTTTTCCAGGTTCCACATATATGTGTTAATACACGGTATTTGTTTTTGTCTTTCTGACTTACTTCACTCTGTATGACAGTCTCTAGATTCATCCACATCTCTACAAATGACCCAATTTAGTTCCTTTTTATGGCTGAGTAATATTCCATTGTATATATGTACCACATCTTCTTTATCCATTTGTCTGTCGATGGGCATTTAGGTTGCTTCCATGACCTGGTTATTGTAAATAGTCCTGCAATGAACATTGGGGTGCATGTGTCTTTTTGAATTATGGTTTTCTCTGGGTATATGCCAAGTAGTGGGATTGCTGGGTTATATGGTAATTCTATTTTTAGTTCTTTAAGGAACCTCCATACGGTTCTCCATAGTGGCTGTATCAATTTACATTCCCATCAACAGTGCAGGAGGGTTCCCTTTTTCCACACCCTCTCCAGCACTTGTCGTTTGTTTTCTGATGATGCCCATTCTAACTGGTGTGAGGTGAAACCTCATTGTAGTTTTGATTTGCATTTCTCTAATAATTAGTGATGTTAAGCAGATTTTCATGTACTTCTTGGCCATCTGTATGTCTTTCTTGGAGAAATGTCAATTTAGGTCTTCTGACCATTTTTGGATTGGGTAGTTTCTTTTTTTAATATTGAGCTGCATGAGTTGTTTATATATTTTGGTGATTAATCCTTTGTCCATTGATTTGTTTGCAAATATTTTCTCTCATACTGAGAGTTGTCTTTTCGTCTTGTTTTCAGTTTCCTTTGCGTTGCAAAAGCTTTTACGTTTCATTAGGTTCCATTTGTTTCTTTTTCTTTTTATTTCCGTTACGCTAGGAGGTGGATCAAAAAAGATCTTGCTGTGATTTATGTCAAAGAGTGTTCTTCCTATGTTTTTTCCTCTAAGATTTTACAGTGTCTGGTCTTACATTTAGGTCTCTAATCCATTTTGAGTTTATTTTTGTGTATAGTGTTAGGGAGTGTTATAATTTCATTCTTTTACATGTAGCTGTCCAGTTTTCCCAGCACCACTTATTGAAGGGACTGTCTTTTCTCCATTGTATATCCTTGCCTCCTTTGTCATAGATTAGTTGACCATAGGTGCATGGGTTTATCTCTGGGCTTTCTCTCCTGTTCCATTGATCTATATTTCTGTTTTTGTGCCATTACCATATTGTCTTGATTACTGTAGCTTTGTAGTATAGTCTGAAGTCAGAGGGTCTGATTCCTCCAGCTCCGTTTTTTTCCCTCAAGACCACTTTGGTTATTCGGGGTCTTTTTTGTCTCCATACAAATTTTAGGATTTTTTGTTCTGGTTCTGTAAAAAATGCCATTGGTAATTTGATAGGGATTGTATTGAATCTGTAGATTGCTTTGGGTAGTATAGTCATTTTCACAATATTGATTCTTCCAATCCAAGAACATGGTATATCTCTCCATCTGTTGGTATCATCTTTAATTTCTTTCATCAGTGTCTTATAGTTTTCTGCATACAGGTCTTTTGTTTCCCAAGACAGGTTTATTCCTAGGTATTTTATTCTTTTTTTTGCAATGGTAAATGGCAGTGTTTCCTTAATTTCTCTTTCAGATTTTTCATCATTAGTGTATAGGAATGCAAGAGATTTCTGTGCAATTAATTTTGTATCCTGAAAGTTTACCAAATTCATTGATTAGCTCTAGTAGTTTTCTGGTGGCATCTTTAGGATTCTCTACGTATAATATCATGTCACCTGCAAACAGTGACAGTTTTACTTCTTCTTTTCCAATTTGTGTTCCTTTTATTTCTTTTTCTTCTCTGATTGCCATGGCTAGGACTTCCAAAACTGTGTTGAATAACAGTGGTGAGAGTGGATATCCTTGTCTTGTTCCTGATCTTAGAGGAAATGCTTTCAGTTTTTTACCATTGAGAATGATGTTTGCTGTGGGTTTGTCATATATGGCCTTTATTATGTTGAGGTAGGTTCCCTCTATGCCCACATTCTGGAGAGTTTTTATCATAAATGGGTGTTGAATTTTGTCAAAAGATTTTCCTGCATCTATTGAGATGATCATATGTTTTTTCTTTTTCAATTTGTTAATATGGTGTATCACATTGATTGATTTGCATATATTGAGGAATCCTTGCATCCCTGGGATAAATCCCACTTGATCATGGTGTATGATCCTTTTAATGTGCTGTTGGATTCTGTTTGCTAGTATTTTGTTGAGGATTTTTGCATCTATATTCATCAGAGATATTGGTCTGTAATTTTCTTTTTTGTAGTATGTTTGTCTGGTTTTGGTATCAGGGTGATGGTGGCCTCATAGAATGAGTTTGGAAGTGTTCCTTCCTCTGCAATTTTTGGAAGAGTTTGAGAAGGATGGGTGTTAGCTCTTCTCTAAATGTTTGATAGAATTCACCTGTGAAGCCAACTGGTCCTGGACTTTTGTTTTTTGGAAGATTTTTAATCACAGTTTCAATTTCATTACTTGTGATTGGTCTGTTCATATTTTCTATTTCTTCCTGGTTCAGTCTTGGAAGGTTTTGCTTTTCTAAGAATTTGTCCATTTCTTCCAGGTTGTCCATTTTATTGGCATAGAGTTGCTTGTAGTAGTCTCTTAGGATGCTTTGTATTTCTGCAGTGTCTGTTGTAACTTCTCCTTTTTCATTTCTGATTTTACTGATTTGAGTCCTCTCCCTCTTTTTCTTGACGAGTCTGGCTAAATGTTGATCAATTTTTGTGTGTGTGTGTGTGTTACGCAGGCCTCTCACTGTTGTGGCCTCTCCTGTTGCAGAGCACAGGCTCTGGACGCACAGGCTCAGTGGCCATGGCTCACGGGCCCAGCCACTCTGTGGCATGTGGGATCTTCCCGGACTGGGGCACAAACCCGTGTCCCCTGCATCGGCAGACGGACTCTCAACCACTGCGCCACCAGGGAAGCCCTGTTTATCAATTTTGTTTATCTTCTCAAAGAACCAGCTTTTAGTTTTCTTGATCTTTGCTCTTGTTTTCTTTGTTTCTATTTCATTTATTTCTGCTCTGTTCTTTATGATTTTTTCCTTCTGCTAAATTCGGGTTTTGTTTGTTCTTCTTTCTCTAGTTCCTTTAGGTGTAAGGTTAGATTATTTGAGATTTTTCTTGTTTCTTGAGGTAGGCTTGTATTGCTATAAACTTCCCTCTTAGAACTGCTTTTGCTGCATCCCATACTGTTTATATTTTTAACAAATAGATATGTAGTCTATGGAGTATATTTCTGCTGTCATTAAGATAGACACACAAACAATGGAATCTCCTCAGTTCCATGTTTGAAATTTTCCCTCCTAAAATCGAATTTACATTGATGAAAATATAAACAGAATATGTGTTGATTGAAACAGCAGTAGTTGCATGAAATTATTTTCCAGGTATGAAAGAAAAGAGACAGAGATAGTGTAAACCACTGTTTCTACAGCTCCCGGGTAAGATGTGGAGCCCAACAGTCAATGGGGCTGATCTTCAGGTGGCTCATGGTGGGAGAAGGGGCTCTGGCTACCAGCCCCTCTGTGTCACTCACTAACTGGGTAACCCTGGGAAAATCACATCATCACCACTCTAATCTGTTTCCTCATCTGCAAAAAAAGAGAGGACATCTGGATAATCTCTGAAGCACCCTTCTCTCTGTAAGTTGTAAGTCTCATTTTTGTGTTGTGCCAAGACATAGAATGATGGTATAACTGAATTTTTAAAAATTGAAGTATAGTTTACAATGTTATGTTAGTTTCAGGTGTACAACACACTGATTCATACATATATATATATATATATATATATATATATATGTTCTTTTTCAGATTATTTTCCCTTATAGGTTATTACAGAATATTGAGTAGAGTTCCCTGTGCTATACAGTAGGTCCTTGTTGCTTATCTGTTTTATATATAGTAGTGTGTATATGTTAATCCCAACCTTTTAATTTTCCTTCCCTCACCTTTCCCCTTTGGTAACCATAAGTTTGTTTTCTATGTCTGTGAGTCTCCTTCTGTTTTGTAAATAAGTTCCTTTGTATCTTTTCTTCTTTTAGATTTCACATACAAATGATATCATATGATATTTGTCTTTCTCTGTCTGATTTACTTCACTTAGTATGATAATCTCTAGGTCCATCCATGCTGCTGCAAATGGCATTATTTCATTCTGAAATTTTATTAGGGCTATTGTACTGGTATAGATATACTCTTTGGTGATTCATATAATTATAATTCTGACAAATTTCTAGATACTTTGGCAATCATTATCAAAAATTGACTTTTTCTAGGCATCTATGATGGAAGCAGGATTGACCATCAGATCAGCCTTTGGTCTAAGATAAACTCAGCTCCATCTCAGATAATATAGATTTTTTTCAACTCAAGTACCTAAAATTCCCTCTAAAGCACTTCTGGAGCATGCTGATGCACATGCTATGGCTTGGCTACCCAGAGCCATTCACAACTCCTTCCCCTTCCTTTTTCCTCTACCACAAGAATCCAGAAAGCCACAAAACCCACCTGCCCAGGCTTTCTTATGTCTGCAGTGACAGTATGATCCAGTTCTGGCCAGTGAAATTCAGACAGAAATCACTGAGAAGAGTTTTTGAAACACATTAGAGAAGAGACAGGCAAGCTGGCATTCTCCTCTGTCCGTTGGCTCACCTGCCTCCCACCTGAGATCTGGACCCAAAACTGAGAGGTGCAGTAGTCCTCCTGCCACCACAAGGCCAAGGCCACACGCTAAGGAAGGGGAAGCAGTCAGTAGGAATATGAGCCTTGATGGCCCTCTGAGCTGTTATCCAAATTAACGCACCCCACACTCCTTTCTGGGGAGAACAAAGTCCTGATTGGTAGAAGATTTCACTGTGCTGTTGCTTGTAGCCAAGCACAGTGTAACTAGTACACATGGACTCTGTGGACAGTGTTGAAACAGGGTCTAACTTACATGGCTTAAAGTGGAGAAAGGTGACCAATAAGTTTGGACCACTACACCTCAGTGCCATCATCCACAGCCACAGAGTTTTACAAATATGTAGTGAGAGCTAGAAAAGTCCCACAAACAGAACTGCAGAGAGAATACCGCTGCTTTGTAGAGAAGATGAGGGGCAAAGCCACAAGAGAAGTGGAGGGAAACAATGATGAGGCTCATCCTGAGAGAGGTGAGGAAGTTAGTCCTGCTCTTCCTTGCTTTCTGTGAGGACTGCACCTAAAACAGCAGAACAATTGCAGGAATGTCTGTTTTTGAATTGTTAGTTAAAGGGAAATACAAGTTTTTAAAACTTTGATCATAATAATTCCTATCTATTCATCACTACTCCTGGGTTGTGTAGGACAATTCTCATTTCTCCACATTCTCAACAACACAGATGATTCCCAATCTTTGTGATTTTTTTTCCAACCAGGAGACTGGACTTACAGCACCTTGGATTTTTACTGACTATGACAGGCTAAATAATGGTGCCTCAAAGATGTCCACATCGTAACCCTTACAACCTGTGAATATGTTACTTAGTAAAAGGAACTTTGCCCATATGACTAAGTCAAGGATCTTGGATGAAGGATCTTGAGATGGGTTACTTCCTACACAGATTATCTGAATGAGCTCAATGTAATCACAAGCGTCCTTATAAGAGACAGACAAGAGGTTCAGAGTCAGAAAAAGGCCACGTGATGACAGAAGCAGAGAAAGAGTTTGGAAAACGCTATGCTGCTGGTTTTGAAGGTGAAGGATTGGGCCATGAGCCAAGGAATGCAGGCATCCTTACCAAGCTAGAAAAGGCAAAGAAAGAGCCTCCAGAGAAAACAGAGCCCGGCCAACATCTTGATTTTACTACTTCTGACCTCAGGTACTATAAGATCATAAATTTGTGTTGTTTCAAGCCATTAAATTTGTAGGAATTTGTTACAGTAGGCAACTAATATACAGAAATTTTGCACCTCAGAAGAATCTTCCTTGACCATGCCAAGCTGGCAATACCAAGCTAAGTCCAGGGTGAAGCTCAGACAGTTTTTTTGTTTGGAGATTGAGAAATACTTAACATAAAATTTGGGTTTTTTCTTTGTTTACCAGCATTTGAGATATTATTGACATATAACATATATAAGTTTAAGGTGTATATTGTGATTATTGGATATATGTATATATTACAAAATGATTATCACAATCAAGTTAGTTAACACCACTATCCCCTCACATAATTACAATTTGTGTGTGTGTGTGTGTGTGTATGTGTGCGCTATGATAAATGTAAGATCTATTCTCTCAACAACTTTCAAGTATATAATACAGTATTGCTAATTATAATCATCATGCTGTGCATTGGCTCCTCAGATTCTATTTATCTTATAGCTGGGTGTTTGTACCGTTTGACCTTCATCACCCCATTTCTCCCACCCCCAGCCCCCGGCAACCATCTTCTCTACCAGTTCAACTTTTATTAGATTCCACATGTAAGTGAGAACATATAGTATTTGCCCTTTCTCTGTCTGACTTATTTCAGTTAGCATAATGCCTCAAGGTCCATCCATGTTGTCACAGAAGACAGGATTTCCTTCTTTTTTATAGTTGAATAATATTCCACCATATACATTTTCTTTATACGTTCATCCATTGATGGACACTTTGGTTGTTTCCATGTCTTGGCTACTGTGAATAATCAGACAGTGTTAAAGTAAGAACTGGGCGGGCTTGTTTCAGAGGTCTTTCTTTACCTATACGTGATCCTTTCTCTCCACAGGTGCCCCAGGTCTCCCTGCCCTGTCTCTCTTGCTCTGTGAGTCCCAGGCCTCTTCTTCTACTTTCCTAATATGTGTTCTCTGTCCCATTTCCTCAGGAAGATGGGCTGCCTTTTGTCCACCCAAGGTCATAAACAAACTCATCAATATAAAGTAAGGTTTAGGAGTCCCAGCTTTGGAGTTGGACTGCTAGGATTTACTAGCCTTGTGGTCTTGTGCAAATTCACCTAAGGCAAAGTAATAATTTTCTTCATTTATGAAATAGGGATAAGAGCAAATATCTTATAGGGATAGGGTGGAGATTTGAATATTTGTGATGTGTTTAGTATGGGCACATAGTAACACTCAGTAAACATTAACAATGAACGCTGATGATTTGGTGTTATTTCATTCAAGTCATTTGGAGTTTTAAAAGGGCTTTTTCAAAATATCACCTTAACACCAATCACTTCATTTCTTATTACAGAATTTCCCTTGTTGTGACACATTAGTTTGGATGATGTTGGGGAAGCAAGACATTCTCTGGCCCATCATATCTATCGGTCAATCTATAACTATTCATTAGGCATCTTCAATGTGCTTGGTGATGCAATAAGCCGTGTGTGTGTGTGTGTGTGTGTGTGTGTGGTGAGGAAGCACAGATGAATAAGAACGTCCCTCTAGGAGTTCACTGTGTGACAAGCCATCTGGGCTTCTTCCTCTAGGGTCATTCTGCCCCCATAGATCATCCAGTGCCCTGGGTGAGGGAGGATGATCATTCTGGCTGCAATGAGGCTATCAGGGAAGTTAACCTGCTGCATTTGGGAACTCGATGGCAGGAACAGAACTGGCTCTGCTTTGTGCAAGTCAACTTTATTATCTACCTACTGTGGGACCACAAAGGACACCTCAGATGCTCCCACAAAAGGAGATGGTTTTCTGAAGTCCACAGCATAATCACCTGTATTCTTAGCCTCTGACGGCCTCTTTCCACCATTAGGGCAATTTTCCACATTTTCTAGATTTTAGTCTAACCAACTTAACTGCCCATAGCGGTAGGTTGGAGATGGAATGAGAGACTATGAATCAAAAGTAGGACCATTTCCACTGACATCAAACAAGAGTGCCAAACAGGTAATTAAGCCTAGCATGTTTCTAATTAAAACTCTGATTGTGTCAAGCTCTTCTAACCCAAATAGCTAAGGGACGATTCCTACTGCTTAATGAAAGCAAAATTCTTACCAATCGATGCTCTAGCCTGATGCTCATTCACGTATACAAAGGTCAATTGCCACATAATATCCACTGTTGATTGCCACCCACAGAAAAAGTAGTAGGAGGGAAAAAATTCATGTGATATTGGTTACTTTCGCCTAGTTTTCCAGCTTTTAAAAATACCTGCGTCTGTGTGATGACTCCACCAGGAGGCCTCGATTGCAGCCCATTTTTATATAACAGAAGGGACTGTGCTTTTTAGCTGTTCTAACATAATATTGGCTTGTACCTACAGGACAGCGAGTCCTTTTGTTTGGTGTCGTTATCATGGTTAGTCATACAGAGCATCCAGCACAATTTCTTAAAATGTCTCCATTGCTCATTGGAAAAGCCTTGTCAGACATGATTCATGTTCCCACCTGTCAAATTTCAATCCGATTTTCAGACAAACACTTATGGAGCAAGATAACATAGTATAACCAAATCAGAAAAACACTAAGATCTCAAAGGAACCGGCAGCCGAGTCATGAAGCAAAACACTTCTCTCCAGATGCTTACCTGATTATCATGCTAGAAATTGTAACTGCTCTGCTAATTAGCTGATGCCGAAGGGCAAAGCAGCATCCCACAACTCAACGGAGGATGGCAAAATCTTACAGAGTATAATGTAAGGAGCCAATTTTTGTTTTTAAATCAGGGAGAAAGTTATTGGTGAGTCAAGTTTAGCAGTGAGAGGTCGTACTTGTGTTTCTGAGGCAAATTCCAAACATCAAAGAAAATTTACTGGAAAGTACTCTGCTGAAAAGCAGAAGGGAAGCCATACAAGTGGGTTTATTTGTCCTGCAAACAAAGATAATGTTCTAGAATGGAGTGAGAGAATTCAGAGGTTTCTCTAAGATACTTAAATCATTCGCATGGGGGCATGCCATCCTGCGATATAGTTGACAGATGCATGTTTCACTTTTCACCTGCTTCTTTGGGGACCCTTGTTTCCTCTCCTATCTGGAGTCCATTGTCACGGTTACCCGGGTCTCACTTCAAATACCTATGGGCTCTTGTCCCATTTCCTACCTGTTCATGGTTTCACACTACAGAACACCTTGGACTTTTCTTCACCCAAAACTTACTGCTTCTGTTCAATTTTCCTCTCAACAAATGCTCTTATTCTCCAAACCTCAATGAACCTATTTCACTTAAAGTGTGCATGGTCCTCCATGGTTTCACTGTGTTGTTACACGCCCGCTGTCCCCCTACCCCCCATGACCACCAGGCACTGGACTTGCAGTTAGAAAGGAGCTTTCTCAAATTAATATCTTAATGTCACCATATCTTTTTTTTTTTTTTTTTTTTTTGCAGTACGCGGGCCTCTCACTGTTGTGGCCTCTCCCGTTGCGGAGCACAGGCTCTGGACGCGCAGGCTCAGTGGCCATGGCTCACGGGCCCTGGCTCACCGGCCCAGCCGCTCCGCGGCATGTGGGATCTTCCCGGACCGGGGCACAAACCTGTGTCCCCTGCATCGGCAGGCGGACTCTCAACCACTGCGCCACCAGGGAAGCCCCCACCATATCTTAAAATAGAACCTGTGGATACAAATTGTCCTGTGAGCAAGCACTTCCCCCCCACCCCGGAGCTCCACACCAGTCTCAGGTGGAGCTTCTGGAGTGACTGCAAATACCCCCACTGCAAAATGGGGCGGAAGGCGGGAGGCTTTTACGGGAGAAAGAATGAGGAAGAAGGAAGAGAAAAACAGAAAATGAATAAGGAAATAAGTATATAGCCCAGAGCTGGCCTGGTGTTTGGGGACTGGCTGGATAGGCTGCGTTTCTGGTCAAGCAGAGCATTTACAGGGACACGGAAGTTATCTAAGCTTTCGTTTGCTGACATGACACCCCGTGCAGGAGAGGCTCCATCTTGGGCTTAAAATTTTATTTCAACAGCCCTCACTCATCTTTCCCCAACTCCTTGCTCTCCTTCCTGTTAAGGGAAAAAAAAAAAAGATCTAATACTTGTTAAAATGGTAAGGAACGCTTTATTCAGGACTATTGCAGTTGGTGTCAAGGCTATCGGGATAGGGAAGCTGGCCCAACTCTGAATACAACAAGGACAGTGGGAATTTATAGCCAAGGGGCCGAGTGAGGAGATGTATGGATAGAAAACTATTAAGAGGGGATATCAGGGTAGGGGGATTCTTGCTAAACTGACTTAGCAGAATTCTTTCCAAAACTGGGTTAGGCAGATCAAACACAGGGCTGGGGAGGGTGGAGCCAGGGGCAAGGTCAAGGCCTATTCAAGGAGAGGGCTCAGCAGAGACTGACTAAAATTTGGTCAAGGAGAGGGTCATGGTCACTTCCCCGCCTCCCAGCCAGCCTCCCTTCAGGCCCTCCTGTTTCCTGTTCTCCCTCCTTATAAGGAGTGTTCTTCACTGCTTCCTCTTCCCCAGCACCTACTCATCACTAAGATGTCAGCTCACGGGTCCCCTGTCCTTGGAAGTCTTCCTTGATCTTGCAGACCCCAGGCTAGGTCTTTGTAACTAAAGATCACCTAGAGACCTTCAGACTGTCTCCTTCATTAGCAAAGTATAGGATGGGGTCTCTTTATTACAATCTGAGCCTGTAGTCACAAAGGCATCACCCACCACCAGAGGTACTGTGAGCAGAGCATAAGTACAGATGACGCTGTACAATTCCTGGAAGCCTGCTTGGGTATTTGTTTAAAAGTCTTAAGTTAATGAAAATTATTTGTTACAATGTTTTGCAATTTAAAGATAAGGCAGTAAAAAATTATGCAGAGGCCTCAATTTTTTGATAAGATTCAAAACCAAGTTAATGTGCTGCTTTGAACTCCTAGTTCTTTATCTAGCTCTATGACCACACCAAAAACTGCACTAATTTAAAAAGTACTCACAGATCGTTTGCCTCATTTCTTATAGAATACAGGTTTTTTTGGTTAATAATAATAAAATTAATTTTAAGGAAAAAATGCAATTTTTTCTCCACTGTTTGATGGTATTTTCATCAGCATTTAATGACATTATCTGAGGTGACCATGCTTTTCAGGATTATAACCTTCTAAGGCATCTGACAAGGAAATGCTTGTAGCCTTTTTAATTAAAAAAATTTTTTTTCTAGCCAACCTACTTTATTTGGTGGGAATCCTGGAGGCACCAGGAAGGAAGAGGAAAAGTGAGACAAAGAATGGAAGTCAGCCAATAAAGGGTGTGTTACCAAGCACATTACCACTGGGGTACCTGTGCTTAATCCCCCTGGGAACTGTGGAGGCCAGTGCAGAACACATGCTTTAGCATGAGCTTGTTCAAGGGATGAGAGAGCTAGGGAATTTATACCTCAGCCCATCAGTCACGGAATGAGTGCGCCTCCTGGGGTGTCAATTCCCTGGCACTTGCAGCCACCTCTGAGGCAGGCAGCCAGAGGAGGCCCAGGGCAAAGGGTCACAAGAGACAGAGTGGGGTCTACTGGAAAGGGAATGTGTGGGGTGAAAGGGCACTGATAGCACCCAAATAACAAACCCTTATTTCCCCACTCAAAAGGTCCAAAGGATGTGTGACCTAATTGAATATATGATCTTTTTTCAAGTCGATGAAATAGTGAAATATCTATTTATTACAATTAACTTACTTGCCATCCATGCCTACGATCACAGGTTACAAGTAATGAGATGTTAATTTAGAAGAGTTGCTTTCTTCACCTTCAGTCCATGACTCAATTTCTTGCCACCTCTTCCAACACATCTGTGGGCTCAGGGTCTCTGTCATCATTAAAGCCGCCTTTTGAGTCATCTGAGTTTTCTAAGCACATCTTCCCTCCCCTCTTGCGATGCAGCATATTTGGAAGCTGTAGGATCTTATAGCCTTTTTAAAAGAGAGGTGATTGAGTGTGGTCTCCAAATTTATCTTTAGATGTTGACTCAATTTCTGAGCTTCCTTTCCTAGTAATTATAACTGAAACACTTCAGAAGAGTCCCATTTTGGGTGCTCCTAGGCTCATAATTATTTTACTATAGATGATTTTTTACTAAGTTGCAGTCGGTGTTTGACATCATAATTTGTCCTTTTGTTACATAACCCCCATTTAAGATCATTGAGTTAGAAACATCGAAATCTTTTCTCTTGTGTAGACTCAACAAGTCATGTGACTCGTTTGACATGTTTCCTATAAGATGACATATTGGTGGTCACAGTTGAACAATTTAAAGTTTTGAAGTGGCTATTCACCTGATTTGCTGAACTATCAGTTAAAGTATCCTTTATATCCCTTTCAGTGTGAAAATACTCCAATTCTGAACCCACAGTGATGCCTACAAACGCACAGAGTTAACTCACCAGTTACTCACATAGCACTATCTTATGACATCCTCCCTTCTGGGCCACCGTTTCATTTATTCTTCAAGCCCTACGCCATGTCATAGAAAATGTGGAGTGATTATTACTATAATCATTATTGAGAAGACATGATCTTAAATTGGCCATGAAGTAAAAATTGGATTATTTACTGAACCAGCCGGTTGTGAATATTGCAAGAGTTGACAGTCCTGTTCACAAGGAGGTAATCATAACCATAAAAACACCTAACATTTATTGCACATATATCATGTGACAGGTACTATGCTTAACTTTTATATATATTTCTAGTATAATCCACTAGGGCTATAATTATCAGCCAATGGAGAGATTCTGTCAGGGCCGTTAGAGTTTTAAAAAGCATAATCAATACTATAATTACTTTGATTTCTTTATTCATCATGATAATTCATTTCTGTTGCTTGCTTTTGTTTTAAAATAAAACATCATTTAACTCTCAACTTTAGGAATAAGGCATCTTTGTCAATTTTTGCTGTTTGCAAGTTCACACAGTATCTCAAACTTGGATTACTGGATAAGAATGATGTATAATTACCCCCTCACTTATTTATTCTGTAAATGTGTACTTCAGCCATGATAATTCCTTTCTTTTGAAATCCCCAAAACATTAAAAGAAGCATATTGGATTTTTTTTTCCAAAAGGGAGCATGGATTAAAGAAATTAAGACAGATTATTCTGAAGGAACAAATAACTATAACACAAAGCAGAATAAGATAAATGTCATGAAAGATGCATGAACAGAAGGTTTCATCTGACTCAAGAAATGGTCAGAAAAAAAATCTTAATGAGAGAGGTTTCCGATGAGTGCGGTTTTGCATGGCAGGTGGCATTTTTTTTCACAAAAATGGCATAAAATTGGCATAAATCAAAAAGGGAAAGTAATTGATGTAGAAGAAACAGTAGAGTTATGGAGGCAAGAAGGTGATGGGGGGGTTCAATGAATGGGAAGAATATTGAGTCTGGTGGATACTTGGAGGAGAGTTAAACAAGAAGTGAGAGAAGATTCTGGAAGAGGAAGTTAGGAGAGTGCTGTGAAGCAGACTGAGGGGCTTGGGTTTAATCTGTTAAGTAGTGGAGCTACATCAAAGCTCCTGAGCAGGGCTTCCCTGGTGGCGCAGTGGTTGAGAGTCCGCCTGCCAATGCAGGGGACGCGGGTTCGTGCCCCGGTCTGGGAGGATCCCACATGCCGCGGAGCGGCTGGGCCCGTGAGCCATGGCTGCTGAGTCTGCACATCCGGAGCCTGTGCTCCGCAACGGGAGAGGCCACGGCAGTGACAGGCCCGTGTACTGCAAAAAAAAAAAAAGCTCCTGAGCAGACATGTGACATGGTCAGCACAGTGCTTAAGGAAAATGAATCTTGCAGGGGTATTTTGAAGGCACAGGTCCAGAAGGGGACTGATTTGGAGGAAACCAGTTAGAGGGCTATTACTACGGTCCAGGTGAGAGGTAATGAGGGCCTGAGCCAAGGTGGTGGCAGCGATAATGAGGAGTGGGGAAAGAATGAGCCCTCCTGTGGCTGAAGACACTGCACCCTGGCCAGTATCAGCCCTTCCGTGAACGGGTGAACAACACAGAATGTTCTCACAAGCAGTGAAGACGCCTCATGATTTTATGTTTCATTCAGCAGATGACTTCCCATTTTCAGGTGAAACTCTTCCTGGTTGCTTACTGGAAGTTGCTTAATGGAAATCATTGACATTTTTCTGAGTCATAAAACAATAAGAATTCACATTAGAAAAAAATACAAAGACATTTTTAGTTGATTTCTCCGAGGATTAAGAGAATGGGCCACGTGTTAGGTCCAAGCTTAAGTGAAGGCTGCGGGCACAAAAGCTTTTTCTATGGTCCGTGTGTGTGACTGTGTGCGCCACGGATCACAGAGAGTTGTGCTATATTTAACTTTCAGGAAAAAATATAGTTAAGAGGAGACAATTGTTACTAGAGTGTCCCTTTGTTGAAAATAGCACAATTGATTTTGAGTCATCAAAATGCACAAACAAGAAAATTGAAGTTTCTCAGCAGGCCCGTAACCGCAGGAAAGTCCAGGCCCTGCAACATGATTAATTCATATTGCAGTTGAGTTTTTAATTAACTTACTCTCACTTTCTATTCTAATTCCTAAACACGTCACACTTTATAGACTCAGTTATCAACACTGATCGCCTCTGGTTTGGAAAACGTTGAATTTGACCATTGCCGTTAATTTCTGACTTCAGAGGAAACCTCTGATGGGTAATGGAAGCAGGATTGTACAGCTGCTTTTTAATTTTCTAATACTCCCACCAGTGGCTCATGCTGTGAAGTTTGTCTCTAAATCTCCCTGCGAAGTTTCTGTTTTTCTTTTCAGAAAAGAAAAAAATGAATGTCCGAAAGTTGAGGTGGATGTGGATGTACCCTTTTCTTTATTTACTTAGTAACTACTTTTTCTCCCCTTTAACTTCCATTACTAACTATATCTTTACATTGTGAGCAGGTAAACATCCTCTGAGAACATCAGAAAGCTGAACACTGCTGAACAAGAGTCTGATATTATAATCAGATGAAATTTGCATCCAAAAATCTCTGAAACCCACTAACTGGTTAAGCACTGTCAGTCACGAAGGGTCAGCCAATAATCTGTATGAGATTTGTACAAACTACTTTTAAGGGGTATTTGTTTTTTGTTTATCTGTTTATGAATCTGCTCCCTTGCTCTTTCCAAATCTTGACTCACGCACACCTACATATGCTGATTTGTATTTCTCCAATAAATCTCAAGTACAGCAGTCTCTTTGTCCAAAATGGAAGCTCTCTTTCCCTTCCTATCTCTTCCAAGACCTGCTTGCTTCCCTGTATTTCATGCCTCGGCACCACCACTGTGCTCTTAGAAATTATCTGAGAGCACTCCCTTTCCTTCTCCCTTACCCTCAGCATCCAACTTCTAGCAATTTTACTTTCTAGATTTACATTCCAGATACTTCTGGAATGAATAACTTTTTGTTAATTTCTACCATCACTCTCATAGTTCAGGCTCATCTTACCCTTGACCGTTGACAACTGTCTCCAGCCTTCTTTTTGTAGCCAGAAATCCAACCAAAACCCAAATCTAAACTCCCCACGAAAACCCCTTCAATTACTTGCAAATCTAAGGCTCTTCTCCACAGCATAGCATATGAGTCTGTCCATGACCTTGTCCTGGTCTTACTTTCTGGTCTCCATCTTGTGCCTAAGATGGGGGACTAGGACCAAAAGTGACTGGGCTTTATGGTATCCCCTTTATGGTATCCCAAATGTATCCCCCCAAGATACCCATCACCTTGTTATTCATTCAGTACTAATCTGGGTACTGCTGGAAGGGCTCTGCAAATGTAAGTAAAGTTGCTAATCAGCTGACCTTAAGACAGGGAGAGTAGCCTGGATTATTCAAGGTAATCACATGAGCCCCTTAAATCAGAACTTTCTCCAGCCACAGGTAGGACACATGAGGAAGAAAGATTTGAAGCATGAGAAGAACTCAACTCACAGTTGCCATGAATCCCTGGGCATGCAGGCTGAGAACAACCCCCAGCCAATAACCAGCAAGAAAACAGGGACCTTAGGCAGAAATGAATTCTGCCAATTCAAAGGAGCCTGGAAGCAAATTTGCCTACAGATAAGAAGCCAGGCTGGCTATACCTTGATTTCAGCTTTGTGAGACCTGGAGCAGAGAAATCAGCCAAGCCCACTAGACTTCTGACCTACAGAACTGTGAGATAATAAGCTTGCATTGCTTTAAAATATTAAGTATGTTCATACAGACTGTCTTTTCAATTCTATTCAATTTACTGTAATTTAAATACTGAGATATAAAGTTAGCTCTAGTCCCTATCTCATGTTAAATACTAGAAGAATGGGACAAGAGAATTCAAATATATATTTTTATATCAAAGCAAGGAAGAAACACTCCAACTATTATATTTTTTATTTCTGTCACTGGTCTTGTGGTCATGGTGATTAAAATTACTATCTTCCTCTACTCAATTCCCCGTGTCCTCAGCAAGCACTTCAGATGGCTGTGGTTCCTTGTCTGGTGGGGACACCCAAACCTTTGTTCCTACGGAGTCATTAGTCCTGCCTGAATTGAGCTGATGTGTTTTTCATTGACTTAATCACAGAATTTGGGAGTGCTAAGAAGTGCCCTGTCTCTTGCATTCCAGACAGAAGTCCTTCTTATTCCCACTGTGTAGAAGCAGCCCAGTTTCCCCTTAATAGTCAAGATCAACCATCTCAGACAATTCAGTAACTCCCTTCTTTGCCTGGCGATTCGCTGGCACATCGCCTAAGGCAGTCTCAACTTTTCAGTTTTGTGGAACCACTGTTGTGTCATCAGGTGGAAGCAATCCTTACTTGGAAACTAAAATGCCCAAAATCGGGCTTCCCTGGTGGCGCAGCGGTTGAGAGTCCGCCTGCCGATGCAGAGGACACGGGTTTGTGCCCCGGTCCGGGAGGATCCCACATGCCGCGGGGCGGCTGGGCCCGTGAGCCATGGCCGCTGAGAAACCTAAAATCACCAGAGCCATAAGTCGTGAATATAGGAAGCAAAAATTTCACTAATTGATCTTTTTTGAGAAGAGCTATCCTATTTCTAGCCCCTTGATTCCTAGACCTGCAAGTTTTGCTATGGGAGAAATGGCACTACTTACTGGCTGCTGATTTAGGGAATACACTATAACCTAAAGGATATTACTCCAACCCTGGTATTGCCATCAATAACTGAGTCTTCAAAAACTCATTCCATCATTTCTATCAGGCCAGCTGCTTCAGGATGATACAGAACGTAATCATACCAGTACATACTATGAGCTTGAGTTCATTGCTGTACTTCATTAGCTGTTATCACTGGGAACAGGTCATTAATGACTTTAAAGCTAATCATATCAGAGAGTCAATCCCAGATAATGTAAAACCAATTCAGAGAAACTACCCCTAAGGTTTTTTTCCTATGGAAGCACTTCTAGTACCAAAATCTACATCTGTCAGGGTTCAATCAGAGAAACAGCACTGAGATTTTTAAAAACAATTTGACCTTACATATTTGTGGGAGCTTGTTAAATAGTTATGTAAGGTCATTGTCTTACACCTGGTACTGGAGTCTAAGGCCAGTGAGAAGGGAAAATGAATGTGGAGAGGGAGAGAGAGAGGAAAACGTGGACCCCACAAGGATAGACTAGAAACAGTTGGTCTTTGGCTCTAAGCCTCCAACTTGGGTGACATGGGTGTCCCATAGGATCTAAACATGCACCTGGCTCAGAAGTCAGAGATGCTAAAGGAGGATCTTGCAGGAGTTGGAGTAGGTACATGCCCAAAACCAACAAGGTGAGCCAGTAGGTAAGTGATAATATGCAAAGCTTGGTTCAACATATCTCCCAGTGTAAAAGAATATGGCTGTGGCTCCACTCCCACCTTCCAAATACCAATCAACATATTTACTGTGGCCCATGCTAACATCAAACTATTTAAAGAAGGGGATTCTGGAAAATAGAGCTCCATTTTAGCTAAGCTGGAATAAAACAAATCCATCAGAACATGTAATCTTTCTAGCTAACATTGTGAACTGAAACTGATCCCACAAAACAAGACAGCAGTCTTTCTGATTAGTTTGAGATAGCAGAGGTATGCTGGTTTCACTCTTTTCTGTCCTATTTTAAGCACTTTTTCTGTCCTAAGATTAGTCATCCTGATTATCAGGTTATCCTGATTATTTTTAGAACTGCTATTACTAGTAGTCAAAATCCATATTAAACAACCAATGTCTATGGCTTATGGTATATTTTGTGGAACAGACAACATATGCTGAGTTCTGAACAGAACATGGAAGTACAATTGGACTGAGGTCAGCTGACTTTATGTCTAAATATAGTTCTATGCAGATAGCATCTGTTTCTTGGTAAAGGTTTTTACATCTAGCTCTCTAAACAGATTTTTTTCTCTCTTATTTTATTTTCAAAGGGAAAGTGATTGTAAATTTACCTTTCCAAATTTACTCTTCCTTTTTGAAGATTTAGCATCAGTAAAAGGCTAAGAGCGGTGAATGTTTGAGGATCTTGTTGATCCCACATTAGAGATATTGCTGCAGACTGAGGGAAGAGTGGGGCCATGAAGAAACATCCCTCTTCCTTTCCAGACTCCAATCAAATAGAGAATAAGCTCACAATCCTTCAGCTCCATTAGTGGTTGGGTACCCCTAGACTTCACGACTTCTGTAGACTATGGTGGTCATGTAGCTTAGATTAATGGGACCTTCTTCCCCATCTTATAGATTGGCTGTGAGGACAGCTGAACCTGTAGGGCAGACACCAAATACACTTGTCTGTTCTAACTTGCTGCAAGATTAGCAGGGTGGCCCCATGTACCTGGTCACTGGCAGAAGAGGGAGGGAGTAACCAATAATAAGCTTATACATGTGGAGACATAGATATGCTTATGGTAACAGGGTAACAGGAAGATAAGAGGATGGCTGGAATAAATGAGCATGAACCTCCTCTGATACCCTGGAGATGACTGAAAGTCAGGAACCGTGTGCTCTACCCACTGAAAACTTGGGCCATTCTGCTTCCTATAGGGAGGAGGAATAAGGGGCTCAAAGAGGTCTCCCCAGTACTCACCACTTGTAGGTCGAGGAGACAGAAGTCTCTAGGTACACAAAGGTAAGGTAGAGGGATAAGCACTGACCCCAATGTATAGATTTGTATAGTTGTACAGTTTCGAACTGTTTTCATATAAACATCCCAGTCAACCCTTGCAATCATTTGGTGAAAAAAGTTGTTTTTCATAGAATCAAGTACATTTTATCCTCATTCACTAAAAAGAAAACCATCGTTTGAGAAGGTTAAATGGCTAACCCATGGTCACACAGATATCATTGTTAAAACCAGGACAGAAAACTATTTCCTCTGACTGCAAGTCCACTCTCTTTGCAACCACCACATGTGATTTTCAGAGCGTTAAGGAATCTTGGAGGTCATCCTGCACAGCATGCAGAAAGCAAACCTCAGGCAATGGTGTATCTGTTGAGGTTTTCTTAGGGAGTGCAATCACAGGGAAGCAAGAGTTAGGGAAAAGGGAAATTAGAAAGAAGAGGAGTGAGAACCAATGAGTGTGTGTCAGGCACCACTGCGTAGCAAGCTGACATTTATTGAGTGCATCTTCTTTGCCAGGCACTGTTGTGAGGATCTGAAGTGTAATAACTCCCTTCACCCTTGCAGCAACCCCATGAGATATGTACTATTATTATCCTCGTGTAATACACTAAATATCCCCCCCAACTCATATGTGGAAACCTTATCCCCAGTAGGATAGTATTTGGAGGTGGGGACTTTGTAAGGTGATTAGGTCATGAGTGGGATTTAACCCTTATACATGAGATGGCAAGAGATCTCCCTCTCTCCTTCTACCACGTGAGGACACAGTGAGAAGATGGCTATGAGCCAGGAAGTGGACTCTCACCAAACACAGAATCTGTTGGCACCTTGACCTTAGACTTTCTAGCTTCCAGAACTATGAGAGATTAAAAAAATAATTTGTTATTGAAGCCACCCAATCTATAGTTTCCTTTCATAGCAGCCTGAATGGATGAAGACACATTGTTTTATACAAATAAGGCAGCTGAGGCGCGGAGAGGTTAAGTAACTTGCTCGTGATCACTCAGCTAGTATCTGCCGTGCTGGAGTTTAAAGCCTGCAATATGCCTATAGAGGCTGCACACTCAACCCCTGTGCTCTGCTACCTCTCTAGTAATGGTGCTTTCACATAGGTAGTTAATGGGAGAGGCAGGATTTAGCCCATTCTCCCAAGACAAGACTGAGGCATTGACTAGTATGTGTAAAACTTGCATGCCACTCAGCCTTGAATGAAAAATGCTTCAAGACGGAAACTGTTCGATTTAAATCTACTGTAT
Source organism: Aethalodelphis obliquidens (assembly GCF_003676395.1). Taxonomy (NCBI): domain Eukaryota; kingdom Metazoa; phylum Chordata; class Mammalia; order Artiodactyla; family Delphinidae; genus Aethalodelphis; species Aethalodelphis obliquidens. Next base: position 31,576,821 of record NW_020837947.1, on the reverse strand, counting down.
GAAATCTACCTAATCACTAGTAGAAGCAAGGACTTTCTATTATATTAAAGATTGGTTTTATAGATTTTACTTTGGTAGGCGTTAGGGAGCAGAGAACAAATGCAGTTTTCATACTTAGAATAAATTCTTTTACAAGTGGCATTTGAATCAAAATTCTTGTATAATCATAAGAGTTTCCATTTTCAGCCATCAGCCCACTTATTTCTCCTGGTATTTTATGTAACACAATCCTAGAATAAAAAGTAAATAAGACAGAATCAAGGTCACGGAGTCCTCTTAGTGATGAAAAGAATAATAGTGCCACATGAAATCCCCAGATCACCTGGTATGAATTTAAAGAAGCATTTTCATTGACATGAACCACTGTGGAGTCAGTGGCTCAGAAAGGTCTAAGCATAAAAGGTAGTTGAGAACCACGCTAGAAATCTCCCAGGAACAGATAGCACACAAAATGGATGACATTTGGTGTTTGAGTACAATAAATGCTACTGCGCCTTCTGGCTTACAGGGCTTCTGCAGAGATTTAGTAACTCTTCAAAGAATTCAGTGGCCTATGAGTTAAGAAGAGCTACAGGAATACTCGTGAATGTTACAAGATAAAAACTGCCTGAGAACTACTTTAACACTCCCTCCATCAAAAGCAGGGATCTTAACTATTTTTATTTGTATACTATTATGTTTGTAGTGCTAGAATAGTCTGGCCATCAGAGATGCACAATATATACTGAATGAATGAATGTAAAAGATTCTGAAACAGAGAAACATTTTCACGTACTGTGTATGGTATAAAAATGGCGGTGGTAGTCTGTTCTCAGCACTGCCCATTGGACAGTGAGCAATGACCAAGGGACACCACAAACAACAGCCCCAGTTCTAACCCAGGGAGGAGGACAGTCTCCATCTCTCTTAAAAGAGGCACCTCAAACTAAAGATCATTCCAGTCCTTTGTTTGTGATTCATACCAACCAAGCAATATTTTGAATATAATTCTGCTTCCCAGGTAATGCTTTCAATTTCGGGAGAGAATGCACTAAATTTTTGATTCAAGCACTCTAGTCTTTCTTGTCAGTTTTATATCCCATTGTATAGTTATCAACAGGAACTCTTTAAATAAACCAGTCTCCCATGAACTTTAATAGTATGAATCTGTCCTTAAAGGTCTTAATTTTTGATGTACTGATAAGGATGACCTCCTAGTCTTGCAAAGTTGTAGAAAGAACACCATTGTTGGAGGAAGACATATCTGAGTTTAACTCTTAACTCTGACTTAATCTGTGAGCTTCACAGTGACAATTCTTCTGAGCTTCAGTTTCACGATTTCCTGTTATGTAAATGTGGGCGTCAAGTGGGGATAAGATGTAATATAAGCAAAGTGCCTATAGATGGCCTACAGTAAATGCAATAAATGTTCTTTTTCTTTCCTTTCTTTCAGCCAAGAAAAACTAGACAGACTAGTACTTGCTGACCCCAAATGATGCTACCTGCCCATATGTCACCAGAAAAGCCTGCAAGTATTCCAGATGACACTGCTACTCTGTGTTTTCCAAATTGCCCTCGATGACGCAGCTGAGTGTGCATGACTTCAGTTGACAGCCCCGGCTTGATCTCATTCCGTTATTGAAGAGCCCCTGCTTCACTTACCGTCAGCTTTGTCTAGCTTCTGTCTGCCAGTTTTGTTCCTACCAGCAGGTGGATCTATAAATAATCTCTTTGCTCTAAGCCTATTGTGGACCTTAAGTTCCTTCATGCCTGTATTAGTCAGGGCTCTCCACTGTCTTCTAGACTGTTAATTAGAACCCTTATTTTGGAAAAGTCTTAAATATGTTATAGTGTGAAAGTGAAATTCAGCAAAGACAGGAAAATGTGAAAAGCCTCAAGGTGAGATCAACTATTTTAAATAACTAGATATAAAAATTCTTCAAAACTAGACTAATTTGGGGACTTCCCTGGTGGTCCAGTGGTTAAGACTTTGCCTTCCAATGCAGGGTATGTGGGTTCGATCCCTAGTTGGGGAGCTAAGATCCTACATAACCTGCGGCCAAAAAACCAAAACATAAAACAGAAGCAATATGGTAACAAATTCAATAAAGACTTTAAAAAATGGCCCACATCAAAAAAATCTTTAAAAACAAAAAAGAAAAAACAAAACAAGACTAATTTTTGTTCAAACATGATGCACTAAAAGCTGTTTGGTGCTAAGTACGTCGTGTTTGTCTTCTGTCTAAATCGTTTTCTAGATTTCTAAGCTTTAGCACTGTGACCATTTTTTCCTGGGGGCATACCTTTTGTGTCTTTAAGGAGTTCAGTTGCTCAAGAAGGGGCGATTCTTCTGCATAGATGTTTTATTCTTAGTCATGCCAACTTCTGAAAATTTGTAGCTTAGTCCACTATTTTTATTTGGCTACATAAGGTTTTCATTTCAGAAGCTCTAAATACATGGTATCTTTAGTTTCCCTTGTGTTACAACCCTTCTTTATCCCCTAAATGACAGGCATGTCGAGGTAGTTATTTTTCAAGCTGGAAGGCAGTAAATATGACAACTAAAATTAAAAGCTGTATCCCACCATCCAGTGAGAATTTTAAAATTTCTGGACAATTCATCTGATATCTAGGTTATCTGGACCATGTCTGCCAATTCCATCTCAGCTGTTAGTTTGTACCAAATTAAAGTATTTGGTTTATGTAATTGAAAGAAGAGCGTGGTATTTTATTTCTCTTCTGCTCTATCCTTCATACTTTTTTTTTTTTTACTTAAAATTCCCATGCTAAAAATAAAATCCAAGCCCTCTGGGGAATAGCACTAAAATTGTTGAGCTACTTCCCTTTATTCAAGACATTTGTTGCTATTCAGGCTCTCTCATCCACATAGGTATAAATGATAGATTAACTTAATAGACATTTTATTCCATAGTTTTTATTATCAGTACAGGCCAAGTAAAGGACACAGGCCCATTCATCAACTGACTCATCCATTTACTCGCTCAGCAAGAATGCACTGAGTCGCTGCTATGGTATGCAGTGATGAATTAAACAAATCGTCTCTGCCCAATAGATCTTATAGTACCAAGTCAGAGCTGAATAGGTAACATATCAACACAAATTGAATAATTACAAAATATGATAGGTTGTGAAAGAAACAAAAGGTCTTGTAATAGAGACGTACAGGAGCCAGGAGGTAGAGTTGTCAGCAAGGACTTGAGAGGTGACATAGAAGCTGAGACAGAAAGGATTAGAAGAAGTCAGCCATGCAGAGATGGGAGAACTTTCCAGGCAAAGGGAACTGCATGTATTAAGACTAGAAAGACTTGCCATTTCAAGTACCTGAAAGCAGGCATATGAACCGACTACAGTGGGCAAGTGAGAAAGTAATTGGAAAAGTAAGCAGGTACCAGATTATTTAGGACCTTTTGATGAAGGTAAGATGACTGGATTTTATTATCAATGCAACAGAAAGCCTCAGAAGGAGTTAAGCCAAGGAGTGAATAATTTATATTTTTAAAAGATACAACCTACAGTATGGAAACTGGATTGGGAGGAAAGGAAAGTGAAAGAACAAAGCAGGGAGGCAGTTATTATAATAGTCCATGTGAAAGGTGACAGTGCAGATAAAGTAGTTATAGCTGTAGGTGTAAATATGTACACTGCTGTTTGTGGCAGTGGGGAATGGAGAGTGAGGGCATACGGGAAGGAGGGGAGGAAGAGGAAAGAAACAGGGATCACTTCCATGTTTTTAGATTGAACAAGTAGGTGGAAAGAGGTGCCGACTACTGAAATGGAGGAAAAATGGAAAGGAAGTGATGAATGGCCCATATTCTGAGTTTTCAGACTCATTTGAAGCAGAATTAACATCAGCAACAGAAATACAAAAGCATCCTTTTTCTCTATTTTATTTATAATCACCAATATGACTCACTTTTGTATTTATTAAGAGTCATCTCGGGGGCTTCCCTGGTGGCACAGTGGTGGAGAGTCCGCCTGCCGATGCAGGGGACACGGGGTCGTGCCCCGGTCTGGGAAGATCCCACATGCCGCGGACCGGCTGGGCCCGTGAGCCATGGCCGCTGAGCCTGCGCGTCCAGAGCCTGTGCTCCGCAACCGGAGAGGCCACAGCAGTGAGAGGCCCGCGTACAGCAAAAAAAAAAAAAGAGTCATCTCAAAGAGAAAAACAACACATGCAATAAATGTCATTAATTCTACCCGAAGTTCTAAATCTCCATATAACCAAAATTATAGTTATTTTTCACATTACATGACCTCTACCCAAATAGTTCATAATCCTCCAAAGGGTATCCATATAGGTTAAAACTAACTCTCAAAATATCATAAAGGTCTAAGGCATTTTGTTGTGCTGCTTCAGTCCTTCATATTTTCCTTTGTTTATAAACTTTGGTATAAGAAAAGGCATCCTGAGTGACAAAGGTTTAAGCTACCTGAGAAAGTTTGGAAGGGGCCTCCTTCAGGTGATTTCCATTTGTAAGATGATTGCGTGCATTCTCCTGGTGATAAAGGGAGAGCAGCAGGCATTTCTTTTCTTTTTTTTTTTTTTTTTTTTGGCCTCTCCCGTGGCGGAGCACAGGCTCCGGACGCTCAGGCTCAGCAGCCATGGCTCACGGGCCCAGCCGCTCCGCGGCATGTGGGATCCTCCCAGACCGGGGCACGAACCCGCGTCCCCTGCGTCGGCAGGCAGACTCTCAACCACTGCGCCACCAGGGAAGCCCGAGAGCAAACATTTCTCCTTCCAGATATATGGAATACGGTATCATTTTTTATATGATAACAATATATACTATTGCCGGACTTGTGTAGAAATCTTAACATAAGTGATATGCACATTTAGCTGAATACTCATTAATCGAATGTATTTATTTATCTCTTGCCACCATTGACTCACCTCTCTATTTCCGGGACACTTGTATCAGAGACAATTCCACACGTTTCAGGTCTTACCTCAGACATAACTTTCTCTAGGAATCTTCCTTGATATTCTCCCTTCTCAACACGTGGCTGGACTAGATGTCTTTTTTCTATGCTTCAGTAACATTCCGTTTATACGCCTCTCTGAGTACAAGCTGTAAGGTAATTACTGGTTAATTAGGTTATACTCTTTGAGGTCACGGACTATTTTTATATACTGAGGACCTGACACAAAATAAATGCATGTGGTATGCCTGAATGAATAAACAGGCTAATAGTAGAGGGTTTTGTCCTTGCACTATAATTTTACTTATTGTTTACAAAGATAACATGTATAAGAATATAGACAAAGGCAATAGCATCTTCATTATACTCATATTGAATCACAACTTCCTTTCCTATGCTGGAGTAGAGCAATATGGTGCGAGTGGGTGACAGTGGGTGGAGCTAGATGGAGGTGGGTAAGAACATTTTTATAACAAGTTTTAGCAGGTGGATTAAGCCCATAATTAATAGACTATCATCTCTGAAAATATATGCAAGCTGATTCTTTACCAAAGCATTTATCTGATATCTTGTTCACATGAATTCAAATAGAATTTTCTTGTTTCAAGGTTCATTTAGCTATTAAGGTTTGCAAAATCAGTTCTGACAGATTTATAAATCAGATTTACGAATTTATTAATCAGTTATATTAATCTGATAAGGAAATGTGCTCTTAGAATTTGAATTCTATGGCATTTTCTTCATTCTTAAATTAATAATTGCAACAAAGTTTATCTTCTGCTTTTCTCTTCCCATATTAAAGCAAAAATAAGCCAAATTAGTTAGTATCTGAGTCAGATTAATAGAATAATTTTCCCCAAAATTCTGTTTTTAATAATGGCTTTAAATTAAATTTTGTCAAGCTGACAAATGTACTTCCTTTTATGGTTTCAAAATATTTTCTCTGATTACTAATAAGTTGAAGCATATCTACAATTCCTTTGTAGCTGTCTGGTTTGCCTGTCTATAATTTGCCTATTGTATGATATGTCAGATGCCCATTTTTCTAAGTTAGGCTCTTGACTTAGTTTTGTTGATTTGTAGAAGTTCCTTTATGGTCTAGATCAGGAGTCATCAAACTTTTTAAAAAAAGGGCCAAATAGTAAATATTTTGGGCTTTGGGGCCTTATGGGACCTCCATTGCAATTAACCTGTGCCATGTGGTGACAAAGACAATGTGTAATTTTCTTTGTTAGTGGAATATAAAGTCGTATTAAGTCCTACAGCTGATAACTGACTTGGATTCTGTGATATTTGATAAAGGTTTGCCATAGATATTTGATTCATAATCCTTACTAAATTGGAGAAATTTGCTTCTATTCTTAGTTTAATAAGAAGTAATCATAATTAGATGTTGAGCCTGAGCACATAACTTTTCCACTTTCAGTAAGAAAACAAGATAACGTTTCCTCTAGTCGATTAATGTGGAGATTACATTGATATGTTTTCTGATATTTAACCATTTCTGTGATAAAACCCTTTGCTTGTGCTATGGTATTTTTTAATATACTATTTATTTTGGTTAGCTGATATTTTATTTAGAATTTTTGTGTCTGTGTTTATCAGTGAAATAAGCCTCTGGTTTCTTTTCTTGTGTGACCCTTTTCTGGTTTTGAAATCAAGTTACATCATGCTCGTGAAATGAGCTAGAAAGTGTTCTTTCCCTATTTTCTATAAAATTTTATATGTTACCATTAAAAAATTTTTTTATTGGAGTATAGTTGCTTTACAATGTTGTGTTAGTTTCTACTGCAAAGCAAAGTGAATCAGCTATACGTATACACAGATCCCCTCTTTTTTTGCATTTCCTTCCCATTTAGGTCACCACAGAGCATTGAGTAGAGTTCTCTGTGCTATGCAGGAGGTTCTCATTAGTTATCTATTTTATACATAGTATCAGTAGTGTATATATGTCAATCCCAATCTCCCAATTCATCCCACCCCGTGCCCTTCCCTCTTGGTCCCATACGTTTGTCCTCTACGTCTGTGTCTCTACTTCCGCTTTGTAAATAAGATTGTCTACACCAATTTTTTCAGATTCCACATATATGCGTGGAACATATAATGCATATATGCGTTAATGTATGATATTTGTTTTCTCTTTCTTACTTCACTCTGTATGACAGTCTCTAGGTCCATCCACGTCTCTACAAATGACCCAATTTCATTCCTTTTTATGGCTGAGTAATATTCCTTTAAATTGGTAGAACTTCCAAAATAAAACTGTCTTAGCTTGTGGCTTTAGAGGATGAACTAAAAAAAAAAAAGTTTGTTTTTCTTTAATACTCTTTGTCTATTCCAGTTTTCTATTTCATTTTGTGCTCATTTCTGGTATTTTATTTTCCTTCAGAAATGTGCATGTTTTACAATGATTTTCAATTTTATTAGCATACAGTTATATACTCTTAAAAATCATTTAAAAACTTTTTTTATCTGTGGTTGTCTCAATTTATTTATTCTGTAATTTGCTCAACTTTCTTTTTTCTTAAAGTCTTGCCTGGGTCTCTGTATTTAACCAATCTTTTCAAAAAACTATTTTTGTTATTCTACACAATTTTTTATTTCACTTATTTCCGTCCTTATCTTTACTTCTTCTTTCTTGCTCCTTTGACTTTGCTCTACTGCTTCTTCTGCTTGCATTAATTGAATGCTTAGCTCATTTTAAAAGGTATCTTTTGTTTCCTGATAAACATGCATAAAGTAATCAATTTCTCTTATATGGGTACACCTGTGCCACACAATTCATGATAAACGTGTTTTCATCCTCATTCAGTTCTAAGTATTTTGCAATAGCCTTTATGAATTCCTTTTACAAAAGAGCTGTATGGTAGTATACTTTATAAGTGCCATAATTGAGTGTTTTCTAAACAATCCACTTATTTTCTAATTTTATTTAAATTATTGCCAGAGAATATAGTCTTTGTTATTTTGGAATTTATTGCTGCTTCCTCTGTTCCATAGTACATGGGGAGGTTCTACAAATTTTCTATGTGTGCTCACAAAGAGTTTATTATTCTATTTGTCTATTTATTGGATGTAATACCTTAGCATGTTTCTTGTGTCCTATTACATAGCTGGTTTCAGCTTATTAGGGATTGAATTATTCATATATTCAGATCTTTGTATCTCTTTGATGGGGGGTGGGAACATGTAAAAAATTTCTAACTAAAATTGGTGATAACTCTATTTCTCCCTGCTATTCTAACGGTTATTACTTTTCTATGTGTCTGGTTATATTGTTATGTGCATATGTATTCATACTAATCATACCTCCTTATTCTATTGTTCTTATTCTTTTCCATTTTTAGCAGTATAAAACTGTACATTGTTCCTCATAATATTTTTTGTCTTGAATTCTGCTATATCAGACAACAACGTATCCACTCCAGTTTTCTTTTGTCTGGTATCTCATCTTCTATTCTTTAATTTTCAAATTTTATTTACATATTTGCTTAAATTATGTTCCTTGAACACAACATTTTGCTAGATCTTGCTTTTCTAATAGATTATTGGTAAATTTTATCAAACATTTAAGAAATAAATAATATCTATTCTATACAATTTCCCCTAGAAAATAGTAGAGAAGGGAACATTTTCCAACTCATTTTAAGAACCCAGAATTATCACGATGGCAAAACCAGACAAATATGTTGTAAAGAAGAACACGAGAGACCAACATCCTTAACATAGACACAAAAGTCCTCAACAGAATTTTAGCAAATCAAACCTGGCAGTATATTGAAAGGCTTATACTTCACAACCAAGAGTAATACTTCACAACCATTCACACCCTGGGAATGAAAGACTGGTTTCAAAATTTGAAAAATCAACATAATTCACCATATTAACAGCCTAAAGAAGTAATACCATATGATCATCTCAACAGATGGCAGAAAAAGCATTTGACAAAACTCAACTTCTGCTACGAGTGAACAAGTATCCATCCATCCCTGCAGGTCCTCTCTCTCTTTAAATTTTGGGCTATTTGGTTGCCCTGTGACCCCATCTCCCTGATAGTTCAAGAAAACTCATAAACGTGAAGTTTGCTCAGGTTTGTGGTGTTGGTGGTGTTACTGTAACATACAATGGTGAGAGCAATGCCTCTTTCAGCTCTCTACATGCTAAGCAGAAACTAAAAGTGGTAATAACCGTCTTTTTATTTCTAATATTTATAATATAGTCTTTTTCACATCTACCAGAACATTTTTATTTCTGATGATTTTGACTCTAATTTTCTTACATTAAGATAGAAGTTACAGATTTCTGTTTCCAGGAAGATGAAGTTGACATAATATTCCCTATTCTTGCTGCTAAGCACAACTAAAATCCCTGGATATTATATATGAAACAAAGGTAACACAACTCTAAAAGGGGGAGGAAAGAAGGCAGATTGCCAGGGACCTTGACATGCAAGGAACAACAGAGTACTGAGTTCCCTGGAGTTTCTTTTTGCCTCAAATATATCAAACTTGAAGCTGAAGAAGTTGGCAGTCCAGATACCATCAGGTATAGACAAAAAAGTGCCAAGAAAAGCCTGCTCTCTCTAGCCAAAGGACCAGAAAATGGGAAGCCTGGCAAGACAGAATGCTTTTAGGCAATAAATTGCTTTCCTCCAGCCAAATGTCATAGGAAAAACTGGTTCTACCCGATTCACGCCAGCAAAGGCCAAGTGCAGATCCTTCGCTTCCACCTTGCCAGGCTGTAATGAGGTGCCCCATCCTCCGGCTGGGGTGGTGTCAGAGAAGCAGGGTTCATTCTCATGGGGTGGTAATGACATCTGTCCCTGTACTATCAGTGGAGACCATGTGGGAAGCCTGGATTTTTAACTCCCTCCCCAGCCCCCAGGAGTAAGGAGGTGCCCTTCCCCCTCCCACTGGGGTGATTCTGGAGCAGGGTTAACGGAGACTCGGGACCTTTACCACCACTCAGCAACAATGAAGCTACCAATCCCTTCCTAACTTACCACCAAAAGCAAGAGCCACGAAAAAGAAAATTGAGAAATTGGACTCCCTCAAAATTAAACATTTTTGATCTGTTAAAAACCATGTGAAGAGGATGAAGAGTCAAGTTAAAGACTGGGAGAATATTTTGCAAACCACATTTCCAACAAAGGATTAGTGTTTAGAATATATAGAGGACCCTCAAAACTCAACAGTGAAAAAGCAAACAATAACATTAGAAAATGGGCAAGGGATATAGACAGACATTTCAGTGCATGGGATATACAGATAGCAGCAAGCACTTAAAATGCCATTAAAAATGCAAACTGAAACTACAATGAACTATCATAATACACCTGTCAGAATGGCTAAAATAAAAAATAGCGACAACACCAAATGCTGATGAAGATGTAGAGAAAGTGGATCACACTCTTTGGTAGTTTCTTAAAAACCAAACGTGCAACTACCATATGATCCAGGAATTGTGTAACTGGGCATTTATTCTAGAAAAATTAAAACCCTTTAATTTTTGCTCCCACAAAAATGTAGACATGAATGTTCATAGCAACTTTATTTGTAATAACCATAAACCGAAAACCCCTAGATGTCCTTCAACAGGGGAATGGTTAACCTGTGGTACAGCCATACCATGGAATTTTATTCAGCAATAAACAGGAACAGACTATTCATAAACACAGCAACCAGGATGACTCTCCAGAGAATTATGCTGAGTGATAGAAGCCAGTCCCAAAACATTAAATACTGTACGATTCCACTTATATAACATTCTTGAAATGAAAAAATTATAGAATTCAGAACAGATTAGTGGTTGCTCAAGAGGGGATTGAATGTTGCTGTAAAATGGGAAAAACAAGAAGGGTCTTTGTGGTGGAAATATTCTGTGTCTGACTATATCAATGGCAATATTCTGGTTGTGCTATTGTACAACTGTTTTTGCAAGATGTCAACATCGGGGAACACTGGGTAAAGGGTACGTGGGATCTCTCTGTATCATTTCTTAACAATTGAATATGAATCTACAATCATCTCAAGACAAAAGTTTAATTCAAAAATAGAAGTTACATATTCTTCATCTCTTTAAGCATCCCGAGCACATTTAATACTGCATGTAGTGAACTCACATTTTGTTGTTAGTGTTCTTTATCATTTTCTTCATGTATTTAGAGTTTTGTTTTATGTGTTTATGTGAAAAATGTGTGATTTTTCCACCTCCCTTTCCATCCTCCCTCCATCTGTCCCTCCCTTCTTCTGTCTCTCTTTTTCCCTCTCCGCTCCTTTCTTCTCCTCTCATTTTTCTTCTCTACTCACTAAGAGCTGCCCCCCAACCCCCCACCAACATATACAAATCTGACCTCATTCTTTCCTGCCTCTAAGTTTGGTTTTTTTCTCTTAATCACTTCCACCAAGGAGTTTGGGGTCCTAATCCAAAACAAAGACTCATAACGATGTGTTGGGATCCCTATGCTGTGACAATATTGGAGACATTACAAATGCAAGCACTGAGCCAGCAGATGCATTAGTTCAGCTCATGGTCATGAAGTTTGGCTTGCTCCAACCGTTTCCCTAGATCAGCTTCACACAAAGCTGCATGTTAGCAGCATTTATTTATTTTCATTTCATGGGTCAAAGAGCTGTACATGAGCCCATGGCCTCACTCAGCAAGCCTCTCTCCGATCCCTCACTGTGTGAGGACTCTGGCCCCGTTGCCTGGCAGGAATGGGACTCCTGGACACCACTGCTGGCTTCCGGAACCAGATCCCAGAATACAAGTGGCTTCAGACCCACTTATGTATTCATTTCTGGGTGGTTTCTGGTTCATGCACATGTTCCTCTTGTTTTTGAGCCTGGACATATATTTTCGGTTTTCTATTTTATCGCTGCTATAGGTTGAGGGCATAAACTCAGTGTATACACTCGACGGTACTGTACTCTCTTGACCTGAAGCACAATCATAGGAATTTGCTTTTCACCTGCATTTTTTATTTAATGTGTATTGGTGATCTTAGCGAGTAGAAGAAAAATAGTCACCAAATAAAAAAGGAATGGTTCATAACATATCATAACCTGCTGAAGACAACATGTCAAATGTTTTAATTCATTATATTTATTAAAACTTTCTATGTAACTGGACTTTCTAATATTTAAGGGTGTTTTCTAGGGACACACTTTTTGTATCATTTAAAAAATATGTTGTAAGGTATGAAGTATCCATGATTAATGTCTTATCAAAATGGTTCACAGCTATCTGCCAACCTTACAAAATATGTCATTTCTCCTACCCATGGACAACCAATAAATTACTACAAACTCGTGTGGATAAATACTCAAAAAATGAAAGCAGCTGTGAAAAGAAGCCCATCCATGCCACATAAACAGAGTATCAAAGGTAGGGAGACCACGGCAACAAAGGGTTGATGTACCTGCGAGCTCCACACACATTTCATCCCTGATCCATGTTTTAAAAGGACTGTGCTGAAACTGTGCAGGAGATGAATTGGGGGAAATGAACTGACAGTTTTGCAGTATATCATCTATTCGCATACAATCATGATATACGGAGCATTCTGTCACATTTCCCTCCTCATTTGCATTTCTCTCAAGTTACATTCTTAGCTAAGAACAATAATACACCTAGATAACGATCTCTCCTGCCTACCCTCCATATACTGCAATATCTAGTATGTGTCTGCGTTGCATGGAGAGAAGATTTGGCGCTCCTTCAGTTCTCATAATAAGAGGGGACAGTCAACCCAGATAATTCAGGACAAATGTTCCACTGGTGCCCTGAAGTGTCTTGCTTGTTATCCCCATTAATCACGTTAACTACATCATTGCCAAATTCCATTTTGTTCTGGGTGGTATTGAGACAATCAAAGTTTTATTATTATTCCATGTAAATTCAGTTTTTACCTGTTTGCTTTGCCACAGCACAAGGTAAGTGCCATCACTTAAGGAACTGACAGGGTCAGAAACTGATCACATATTTCTAGGATATGAGCCTCACATCTTATGCATTAATAAGCAAGTTAAGCAAATTTGCTAATAAATCCTATGTTCCCGATTTGCTTTATCCCTATGACCAAATCAATAAAATATATCATGTTTTATTGATTTGGTCGTAGGGATAAAGTTGTATATATTCCCAGTTTTAAAAAATACCTCATTAATTCATGGTCTCTCAATATCAACACTATTCACATCTTGGGCCAGATAATTCTTTGTCATAGGAGCTGTCCTGTGCATTACAGGATGTTGATCAACATCTCTGGCCTCTGCCTTCTAGATGCCAGTAGCAACCTGGTATCCCAAGTTAGTTAGGATAATCCAAAATGTCTTTAGACGTTGGAAAATGACCTCTGGGTACAAAAAAATTGCCTCCCTATTAAAATCCATTGCTTAAACTTGATGTCTTTTTAGGATATTGGTGCTTTTCACCTTCCAACCCTTCAGTTCACTGTTATGAGTATGACCTTAGAATTTGTCTATGGAAACCCAGCTGTTACAACACTACTTTTTTCCTATTCTACAGGTGGATAATGTTATGAATTAAGAACTTGAGATGTTAACCTATTAACAGCTGTTCTGGTCTGTTTTCTCACCCCACATCCAGTTATCCTCAGATAACAAAATAACAGCTACCATTTGTCCAGAGACTAAGAGAGCAATTTTCACCAGTCAGCAAAGATACCAAATTCCATGTTCCTCAGGCTTTAAAGCTATCTGTGGAGAACCAAAAACCAAGTTTAGATTGACACTTCAGTCTCCTTAATGACTTAGAACTTCATTGATGCTGTATTTGAAATAAGAATAACATGAATTTTGTGACCAGTTTACTGAAGACATTTACATGTCAAGAGCCTATTGATCCATATAAAATCTGTGTTGCTAGTAAGTTCATGCACAAGTGATTCACATAGAACTCTATAATTCTTTACATATCTAACATTACTCAGATGTTTTATATCTGAAATGAGTGATTCAAACATACAATGTTTTTCTTGAACCTTTGAAACCGATGGGCTTAGTTTCCAAAAGTATATTGACTGCTATGGCTTTCACATAAATATGAATGCTGTTCTTATATGCCATTTTTTAGGCTTCTGTTCAAAAATCTTGAAATGTGACTTAATGTAATTTGCACATCAATATCCTTAGATGACTCTGTAGCTCTTGACTCACTGCTTTGAAGTAATTTTCTGAAGTGTGTAGGAATAGTCCAGGAGCACAGTCTCTAAACACTGATTATGTGTGGATAACAGAGTGAACGAGAAACACTATAACACAAAGAGTTAAAAGTAAGTCCACAGGAACATGGCCCTGTTGGATAGTGTCCATTCCATGAATATGATGTTTTATAAAACTCTCTAAATAAACAAACTTGTTGAAAAGGATAAACATTTAGCACTGTATGTGAAAAGATAACTCACAGCTTTTTTTACAGATGTAGAAACATATAAGCGTGAGGTTGGAAACAGGGAAATAATTATAACAAATACATGGATGGTTATTACTATTTATTACTTCTATGTTTTTTATTATTTTCCTAGAATTTGATATTTAAAAAAGCAAATAGGGAGAGAACAGAAAAAGGTAATTCACAAATTAAGAAATACAATTAGTAAACAAACTTCAAAAGATATACAACCTAGCAGGCAATCAAATGTATGGAAATTAAACCAAAGTGCCATTTTTGTTTTGTGTCTACTAAATTGGAAAGAATATTTTAAGCTTGTAATATCAAGTGATGATGACAGGTTCTCTCTAACTTGCATATATTGGTAAGCCATCATTATTTCTTTTGGAAAACAGATTGGGAATGATGACATGTTCTCTCTAAATTGCATATATTGGTAAGCCATCATTATTTCTTTTGGAAAACATACTGGGAATTGTTTAGAGAGCAATTTATAATAACGATTCAGTTTTCAAGTAGACATTTAACTTGATCTAATTTACAGCACTAAAATTTATCTTACAGACCATGTTCCTAAAACTAGGATTTTCGAGTCAAGTTTTTTTTATCTTAATCTTTAAAAGATTGTAGCAATTTATTTACCAGGAACTTCACCTAGAAATCTACAGTATATTAAGGAAAATATCAAAGATATAGAAAAACTATATGAATGATAATATAAATCATCAATGTTAACAAAACAAAACAAAAAAATCTGAGGCAAGCCAGGTTTCCTACAATAAGAAAATGCTTATGTAAATTATGGGACATCTACTCGATAGAACATAATACAGCTATTAAAACATGTCAGGATCATTTGATATGTAGGATATAAAATTGTAACTAAAATTAAAAAAACAAAGAATAATAAATTAGAAGAAAGAGAAAGAGGAAAAATAGAAGTGATGTCATACAAAGGTGCATGCCTTCCCAACACAGACCACCGATCTGCTGATATAGAGGCAAGATGTAACACAAGAAAGGATTTCAACTATTTGGCATGTGAAAGCCTCATCCTGTTAAAGGCAGCCTGATACATTTTTACCTGCTTTGCTGAGAATTTCAAGATTTAAGGAAAGAACAAGAAGAATGACTCACCCTGCAGGGGGATATAACACATTAAGGGCTTTACATTTTGCAAATCAATTTCCTTCACATACAAAATCACAATGTGTCATCTCAATTTTGACCAGTCTCAATAGTGAAGAACTACACAAGTGATAGAAATCTTGGGAAGTGGTGACTATACCATCCCAGGGGCCACAACAGCCAAAGAAGGGGATGTCTGGGTATAAAGTTATATATTTTGCCAGAGTTTGTAAAAGTGGGTTTCCAAAAGTGGACTGTAAAGGGAGAGGACATGGATCGAGTGAAAAGGTAGGTTGGCTCAAGAGGTTTGGGGGGGATTCTACAGAGCTGAATTCTGATGATACAGTCGTCACAACGAGGAAGAGTACGTGAGGGCTTTTAAAAAGCCAGTGGGGCTCACAGTGGTGGACACACTGAGAAATGGCAAAAGAAGAGACAAAGGCAAGGAGGATGAGAACAAAAGGGGGACAAATAACAATTAGTGAGATTCAATCCTAAAATGATCTGAGGTCTGCTATAATACTAAGGACAAAAAAGTATTAAAAACAAAAACATGGGAAGAAGAGGGTCACATCCTGGGTCATGTGGCATAATTTAAACACATAGCAGTCAGAAGACAGCATCTCAACTTCCCCTCTCTTTCTCTCTCTCTTTTTTTTTCCTTAGATCTTCTCCATCAAGAAGAATAATTTTCAAATTTAAAGGTAAAATAAACATAGGAAGGAAGTGAAGCCCAAGATTTGATAAGACAGTAATAAGGCATCTGAATACTGTGCTGTGACCTGGAGACCAACAACACAGGCACATCCCCTGGAAGCGTTTCAGAAACACAGACTCTCAGGCTCCACCCTGGGTCTCTTGAATTAGGATCTGCATTTTAACAAGATCTCCAGGTGATTCGTATTTTTAGAAGCACTGGTCTAAACAATTTAAATCTTTAGACACTGATGAAGCTGTGATCGCTTAAACATTGTAAAAAAAAATCAGAATGATTTTTTTTCTTTATGCTTTATAGTATTTTTATAGAAAAACGTCTTACTGTCATAATCAGAGATAAATGGACATTATTTTAAAATGTATATATCATATGTATAAAGCCTGAAAATATACCAAATTACTGCCAGTAGTTTTCCCCCTCTATGTACTGAGATTATGGTTAATTTTATTTTCACATTGCCATATATTCTGCCTATATTTATAAATTATAATAAATATTAAGTGTTAAATTCATTTATAATCAGAAAATACGCTTTTAAAAGGGAAGTCATAATATTATTCATAAATTATCCCAAATACAGTTGTGTAAGAATTTTTAGGTTTGTATTTGAGAGAAACTCATTATTTACAGAGTGCTTTCATTTTGGCTCAGTATCAGGCTCAAGAAATACTTGTGCAGTAATGGATACTTAATAAAGTCTACTATAATCAGAGAAGCACATAAGGCAAAGGAATTTTTAGCTGATTAAAGGACCTTGTCCAAAAAGTATTGCTAAATGAATTCCTGTCAAACTGAAGGGAGGTTTCTGATGTTCATGCCACATGGTTTTGGCCTTATTAGACTTTTTTCCTTGAATGATGACAGAAGGCATGTTTAGCTAATACTGCTGTGAAGCAGTAGTGGGAAAGCTAACTTCGAGGCTCTGTGACAGGTCAAGATATTAAAAAAATCTCAAATCGATGAAATAAACCAATACAGCAACATTAATATATAGAAAACCTTTAACATAAAGGAAGCATTGTAAATCAATTAGGTACAGTTGTATTAGTCAGTAAATGATCCTAGGGAAAATGACTATGGAAGAAAATAACAAATTAGATTCTTACTCATACCATACCCCGCAATAAATTCCAGATGATTTAAAACAGTTAAATTTTAAAAGGAAAACACTATATGAAAAAAATTTAAGTGACTACCTGCTTTTGTAACACATAAAACATTTAAAACATTCAGGAAGAGTCAACAGATTTGTTCACTAAAAAGTTAAAAACCTTGATGCCAAAAACTATCACAAACCTAACAGGCCCCAAAAAAAGTTGGGGGCGGGCAGGGAGGGAGGCATGTGCTACAGTAGAACATGGGCTGCTATACTTAATATACAAAGATTACTAAGACACTATTAAGATCCCAAGTAGACAAAAGTAGAAAATCAGCCAAGGACACAAATAGGTCATTTATATAAGAAGTAGGAATGACTAAAGAAAAAGATTTAAACTCACTGCATATCAAAGAAATGCAAATTAAAATGAGTAACCATGACTTTTCACACTTAAAAAAAAGAGGGGGGGAGTATAAAAATATAATCAGTGCTCCATTATGGGAAAGGTAGAGTCAGATAAAGTACCAATGAGAGCATAAATCTCTCATGAAATTTGGCTGCGAAAATTGATTACAGTTCAACCTTTCCAAAAGACAATGTATCAGATTTAAAAATGATCATCTTTGGCCCAGTAATTCCATTTACAAGAAATTTTCCTAAGGGAATAAGCAGAGATCCAGGCAATACACAAAGATGTTTTCACTAAAAAAAAAAAATAATAATGATGAAAAAATGAAAACAACCCCCCAAATTCTATCAGTAGAAGAGTAGCTAAATCTATTATAGTTCATGAATATCATTATATCATGCAGATATTAAAGTTCTTTCAAATAATTTAAGTAAATATGAGAATATGCTTGTTATATATTTAAGAGAATAAAATAGACTCTGTATTTGATACTATAATCCCATGCAATACATTTATAAATACCAAAAAAAAGAGAATCAAATTTCTTTGGATTATAGGGTTATCTTTTCTTCTTGAGAAAATTTTGAATTTTTCTGTAAGAATAGCTTCTAAAATTAAAAAAGAGGCTAGTCAAATACCAAAAACCAAAAATAGTAATGAATATTTATTCAGTGTTTAGTATGTTCTAGAGGCTGTAGTGGTTTAGATGAATGTCATTTAATCCTCAGAACAACACTCTCGAGAAGTTATTATTATAATCCCCAATTTACAGGCTCCTAATGTAGACTCTGCTATAAGACCTTTTTAAAACAAAATTGTCTGACTCTCAAAATATTTCCTTTATTGCTAGTACCTGGAATAGTGCTCAGTAAAAGTAT
Organism: Aethalodelphis obliquidens; assembly: GCF_003676395.1. Lineage (NCBI taxonomy): Eukaryota > Metazoa > Chordata > Mammalia > Artiodactyla > Delphinidae > Aethalodelphis > Aethalodelphis obliquidens. Next base: position 31,558,255 of record NW_020837947.1, on the reverse strand, counting down.
GTTTAATGAAGATATTTAAACCAACTGTATGGAATTCAGAGAATTACCTGTCAGACTCTTCACTTAGGTTTAAAAAAATTAACCAGGAAGGACAGGGTGAGAGACACCTGGCTCAGCCTTGCTGTGCTCTCAGCTAGCCTCGGGTACCTCGGAAGGAACAATGTTCCCTACACTGGATGTGCTCTTTGATCTCCAGACTGCAATGCTGAGATGAATTTTCCTTGGAGTGAAAACATGATTAGGTTTCCTCTACCTTTGAAATCGCTTTAAAAACTGTTTAAACACTGGAATCGAGATCTCATTTGTTCTCTGCAGTTTCACATTACAAAATCACAGTTAACCTCAGAGCCAAATGCTTCTTTTTTTTTTCCCTTTGAATTTTTCCACTAAAGGAAGTTTTTCTTAGAAGCAGATTGAAAACTCTTACTCTTTTCCAAAAACAAGAGAGACAAAAGACACTCACTGGCTGAATTCCACATCAAGCCCTGAAGCTTTATCGGTCGAGAGAAGAGGGAATACTTTTCTCTCAATATCCAAAAAGGAAGGAAATTCTCTTAAGCACTCCCAGCCACATAGAGAGGAAGCAGTTATAAATCTCAAGCCCAGGGTTATAGGAAATATTACTTCGTCTATTTTCCATAAATCAGCTTCATTTTTGATGCTGAGGCCCCATATTTCCTGCTGGCAAGGCATGAGTCACTTCTCCCTCAACGTGGTATGTGTGTAAGTTCTGGATGGTAGCATGCAGAGCAACCACCAAGGCACGTGTACAGTGCATCACCCATCTGCACGGCTCCCTGTCTGCAGCAACAGCGCTGTGCTTCTTATGAGGGCATCTTTGGGGATTCCGGTCACCCCACTGCTACCCTTTCAGGTCCCAGCAGGCCCCATCGGGCCACACCCGCTGCTTAGCTGCCCCACCCAGTGCCTGTACCCCCTGCTCAGGCACTCACCCAGTTCTCAGTCTGCCCTCACTGGGTGAAGTCCTTCTCTGCTTGAGGTGGGCTTTAAGAAATGCCCTTTTCTTCCTTCTGTTTCCTCTAAGCCACTCTGCACCTTTTGCAGTCTGTCTTCATTGCATCTTGACACAAGTCAAGAAGTCTTAGGAGCCACATTTCCTTCATGCCCTGTCTCAAAACTCCTTTGCACAAGAACGCTCAGAAGGTCTCACACGCCTCAATCCTGAGGACGCAAAGTGGAAAATGCGGGAGGAGAGACCATCCAGTCATTTGAGTGACAAACAAAGATAGTCAGGATTTTAAGTCTGGGTGTAGTATTAGTACCACATCCTATCTGGCGTGGTACTGCCCAGCTTCCCCCTTGGTATCTAAATGCAGGAGCCTGTGAGATGTTATGGAAGCCCTAGCAAATGAACACAGGTAGCGATTACTCCTGAGGCATAATTTTCATAATCACAAGACATGAATTAGCGTTTTAAAACAACTCTTAAATATATGAAAATAATATAGGTTGTATGCATGTTATAACGGTTTAAACAATGTGAAAGTGTTAAAAACTGAAGCTTCTCCTTATTACAATTCCATTCTTCTGAGGCAATTTACACTACCTATTAATATGTTTTTTTCAATATCAAGTAATCATATATGAACATACAGAAAGAAAAACATAAAAATGGAACCATACCTCACATATTATTCTTTGACATGTGAGCTCCTTTAGATTTACTTCACTTAGCAGCAGAGTATCTCAGAATGCAGATACGTTGTAATTTATTTAGGCTGTGACCTATGGGTGGATATTCAGTTTGTTACCATTTTTTTAATATGGCAAGCAACGAATCAATAAACATTCTTGTACATATATTATTAATTACATATGCCAGTTTTTATTTCTATCATAAAAATTTCTAGAAGTGGGTTAGAAGTTATGCACACTTCAATTTTAATAAACCGTACAAGAATTACTTTCCAAAACTGCTATGCACAAATTAATAATCTCACTAAGCACATATGAGAATACCCATTTTCCCAATATCCTTGCCAGTACTAGATGTTATCAATCTTCTTAATTTTTGCCAATTATTATAAATGATAAGGAATGTTTTTATGTTTCCCTGACTTCTAGTTTGGCAAGCATCTTTTAATATATTTATTGTCTATTGCAATTCCTTTTCTGTGAATTGTCTTATTTATGTTCTTTACCAATTTTATATTTTACTATCTTTTCATTAATTTCTAGAAGGGACTTAAACCTTAGGGATTTTCTTCTTTTATAAAAAATGCTTTTCCTCAGCGTACCTGAACTTAATTTTTTTTTTTTTTTTCTGAACTTAATTTTTAAATAATCTTTTACCACATAGGAATTGTAAATTTCTATGTAGAAAAAAAAAAAATCTATCAATTTGTTTCCCTTTTGGTCAGTGGGTTTCTTCTCTTCCTTAGGAAAGTTGAGCCCAACCTGGAACAATAATACTCGCCTGTTTTTTTGTTTCAATACTGGTATACATTTATTCTACATTTAGTTTTTAATTCACAGGGAAACTCCTTTATATGTGGTGTGAGGTAGAGCTCTAGATTTATTTTCTTCCAGATTATACCAACAATATTTACTTTATGCATTTTACAGGAATGGAAAAAGGTGCAGAAGAAGAACTTGCCTGAGTGACTGAGTTAACAAGGCAGAGCTGGGATGTAAGCCCAGGGAGCCTCTCTCTTATTCCTTTAATATAGCCACCATCCTTGTTTTTACATCACGTCTGGGTTTTGAAGGAGTGTTCTGATAGAGAATCCAGGCTAGAAGTCTGCATTCACACTTACCAGTCACTGTCTTCATATAGTGAGGCAGTCACCTCAGTGTTTTTGTGCCTTAATTTCACATTCCCACAGTGGCCCGAGCATGATCCCATTATATCACTAAATACACTGCATATGAGTTGTGGGTTTCTTTTCTGTTCTCTTTCTACATATTGGGAATTTTGAGGGCAAAGACTGTCATCTGCTCATCTTTGTACCCCCAGAGATTAGCACTGTCCCTGATACACAGTAGGTACTTCATAAATGTTTGCTAAGTGGGTAAATGAAGGGCAGTTCCACTTTAAATTCTTTTAGAATTCTTCATTTTACTAATACTAAAATTATCATTTACCAACAATAGGGAAATCAGTAAAGTTGCTAAAGACGTACATTCAACGTATGGTAAAGTAGGCACAGGACCCCTTGTGTCCAGAATCTGCATGCAGTGCTCTTTTCACTGTGAATAACTTAAATCGATGGATGTAAATAGGAGGAAAGAGGGGCCCTGCCCATACAGTGAAAAATCCCAGACATTTTCTGTTACCTAGTGACACCAAGAGGGACATTTCACTTCCGTTTCATCTCTCATAAAAACAAGGGACACCACTGTTATTATCTGACTCATATCAGCGCAGTGACAACTTCACTGTCTTAGCACCTGGATGAAGCAAGGAGCAATTAGTAAGTGCTCCCATTATAGAAGCACTAATGAGGCAATTTCTTAAACCACTACCCCCCTGCAAGCCAAAATCAGACAAACAAGCTGGTCCATTTGAAGGCTTAGGAAAAGAAAAATTCTCAGTAGAAATAGAAATGAGGCTATGCCAGGTATGTGTGACAGATTCAGTTCATCGGCAGCAAGTACCACAACACACCATCATCTGGAAGACCCAGGACATCCAGCCTGTCCTGTGGAGAATGTGGTCATGACGGTGCCAACAGGCAGGATGGCTTTATTTGGGAGGACCCTCTCCTTCTCCTAACCCGTTGAGTAACAAGATATGGCCAGTAACGTTTTCAACAGAACTATAGCTTCACCCACCCAGTGGGTGATGTTGCGACCTAGGGAGTGTCTTGTCAGGAGAAGTGACCTCGTGTGCTGCTGCACATTCCTTTTCATTAGCCTTATACCAATGTTTCGGAAGAACGTGCACAATCACTCTATGCAGGACGGACTTCAGGCTCTCCTGAGTCTAGACACTCCAGTGATGCCTCAGATTCACCAGGGGAAAGGGGACGGGACAGCCAGTGCTGAGGCGCGCCGACTTGCCTTTCTGCCTCTGGCTACCCTGTGTCCCAGAAAAGACATTTCTGCACACCAAAAAGCAAATAGTCACATACCCACTTTCTCTTTTTCTTAACTCGGCACCGAGGAAATCATTTGGAGGAGGATGCTAGTAAAGACCCGCTAGCTCCCCCAGACAGGTAATTCCAGAACAGAGCACAGGACTGCCAGGAGGAAGGCCCAGGCTCCACGTTTTGGCTTAGACTCTAATTGCGACGATAAAACTGCTACTCAACTAAATGTTTCTTTTTGTCTCTTCTTTTATAAAATAAGGAAAATAAAATTCACCCTATCAGACAGATGAGCAAACTGAGGATAAAATCAATGATATATTTGACCTGACTTTGGGATTGCAAAAAGCACAATGGATCAGGTCATTATTGGGATAATAATGATTCTTGCAGAAATATTAAAAAAAACAAAACAAAACCCGTCTCTTCCTTAAAGCCAAAATAGCTTGTGAAACTTCACAGAGTGATTATAATTTTTGACATTTGTAAAGAGTTTAACAGAGCACTTTCACACAAATCATGCCACTTAATTCTCACATTGGCATTAACGTATGTATGATTATTTTTCTCTTTTTTAAAAAAAAAAGAAGAAACTGAGTTCAAAAGAGGTTAACCTGCTTTAGAAAGCCCAACTGGTTACAAGTGGACATTAACTTTGCCCTTCTGATTCTCATTTTCTTTTTATAATTCTACTGTTTTAAGAAAACAGTTGCATAAAAAGTTGTATTAAAAGCATTACATTTAATACTTTGTTATTTGTGCAAGACAAAGTGCCCCGTGGTATATAATATTCTCAGATTCCTTTCTAATGAAACCAAATTATCCTTGAAAATTATTAAAAGATTTCATTCAGATTCATGTATGCATTATGCTGATCAATATTTCCCACAGGTGTTATTAACTACTATAAAAAAAGCATTTTTACCATTCTCCGACTTAAATAGCCTTCCTCATTATAGAAACAAAAGCAATATATGGAATTAGATGCAGCTTTACTAATTACAACTAAAACCAAATAAAAGACATAGATGAAATAAATTATATCCAAATGGAATTATTTTTCAGAAAACTTGTATGAAATATCAGTAGGCTTTTAGTAATAATAGGTTTATTTGGTGATGATTCTTAAATATAGGCTCATTAAGAGATTTATTATTGATGAGTAAGAACATAGTGCAAAAAATAAACTCAAAATGGATTAAAGACCTAAATGTAAGGCCAGACACTACCAAACTCTTAGAAGAAAACATAGGCAGGACACTCTATGACATAAATCACAGCAAGATCCTTTTTGACCCACCTCCTAGAAAAATGGAAATAAAGACAAAAATAAACAAATGGGACCTAATGAAACTTAAAACCTTTTGCACAGCAAAGGAAACCATAAACAAGACGAAAAGACAACCCTCTGAATGGGAGGAAATATTTGCAAATGATGCAACTGACAAAGGATTAATCTCCAAAATTCACAAGCAGCTCATGCAGCTCAATATCAAAAAAACAAACAACCCAACCCAAAACTGGGCAGAAGACCTAAATAGACATTTCTCCAAAGAAGATATACAGACTGCCAACAAACACATGAAAGAATGCTCAACATCATTAATCATTAGAGAAATGCAAATCAAAACTACAATGAGATATCATCTCACACCGGTCAGAATGGCCATCATCAAAAAATCTACAAACAATAAATGCTGGAGAGGGTGTGGAGAAAAGGGAACCCTCTTGCACTGTTGGTGGAAATGTAAATTTCCACCAACTGTGGAGGTTCAGTATGGAGGTTCCTTAAAAAACTAAAAATAGAACTACCATACAACCCAGCAATCCCACTACTGGGCATATACCCTGAGAAAACCACAATTTAAAAAGAGTCACATATCAAAATGTTCATTGAAGCTCTATTTACAATAGCCAGGACATGGAAGCAACCTAAGTGTCCATCAACAGATGAATGGATAAAGAAGATGTGGCACATATATACAATGGAATATTACTCAGCCATAAAAAGAAACGAAATTGAGTTACTTGTAGTGAGGTGGATGGACCTAGAGTCTGTCATACAGAGTGAAGTAAGTCAGAAAGAGAAAAACAAATACCATATGCTAACACATATATATGGAATCTAAAAAAAAAAAAAAAAAAGGTCATGAAGAACCTAGGGGCAAGACGGGAATAAAGACACAGACCTGCTAGAGAATGGACTTGAGGATACAGGGAGGGGGAAGGGTAAGCTGGGACAAGGTGAGAGAGTGGCATGGACATATATACACTACCAAACGTAAAATAGATAGCTAGTGGGAAGCAGCCGCATAGCACAGGGAGATCAGCTCGGTGCTTTGTGACCACCTAGAGGGGTGGGATAGGGAGGGTGGGAGGGAGGGAGTCGCAAGAGGGAGGAGATATGAGGGTATATGTATACATATAGCTGATTCACTTTGTTATAAAGCAGAAACTAACACCATTGTAAAGCAATTATACGCCAATAAAGATGTTAAAAATACATATATATAGTGCAAATCCTAGAAAAGAACACTGTGTTTATAAAACTATTTTTAAATAAGTGCAAGTTTTTATTAAGAAAACAACTTTGGTATTTGAATTAATAAGACCAGAGCTGCGGGATTTGTTTTGCTCACCACATTAAAAGGGTGATTACTCATCCATTCCTTGTCCCCAGGAAAGAGTGAAATATGTGTGAAAATTAAATGGGACATGGCAGGTGGACATTTCTGAAGCCTGGTAACAAAAATAGCAGACTAAGTATACACAGAAGCCCCTTCTCTGATACAGGAAAGTTGTTTTAACAGGATCTTCCTGATAGGGTCCATATCTCATTGCTCTTTGCAACACTGAGTGGTTACAAATTAGTTCACAGAATCAGCCTTCAGTACATCTTAGCCTCCTTGCATCCCCAGACTAGCAACTCATCCTTGAGTTTAGAAAAGAATACAGCAGAGAGATGAAGGCAATACCCCTCTCTGCCATCTGCTGAAACAAGAAAACTGAGAATAATGTTCAGAAAGTGGGCTTTAAGTCTTGCCTTTTATTTCTTGAAGCAGAGAGCACACCTTGTTTCAGTGTCCTGTTAGGATGACAGTACACTAAAAGGCAAAGGAGAGTCAGGACCCCGTTTCTAGTTCTAGTTGTTTTACACATTGTATGGCCTTGAGCTAATCTCCAAAATCCAGAAGCATCAAGAGGTTTGGAAAATACATGATTTGTGAATTAATGGATCAAACTGAATCATCTCTGCCTCATTCCAGCACTAGTATTCTATTATTGTGTATGTGTATAGAATTTTATCTAAAATACTTATCTTTAAATTAATAAGCCATTACTGACTTCAGAATCACCATGGAACTACCAAGCCTCTGGGTGCAATGGTTCCCAAGCCTCACCCACAGCCTGTGTAACAAGGATCAATGGCAGTGGGCCCCAGAATCTGCTTAGTATCAAAGTTCTACCTGTAATTTTAATGATCTGCCAGGTTGGGTAGTGCTGCTTTACCAGTGCTTTTAAAATGATCCCATTTCATAACACAACTCTACCAAAAACTTGGAATCCATACCGAAAGACAAAACGCTGAGTTTTCCAGAGAAGATTAATACTTGACAGACAAAAAGAACCACAGCCCTGGATCTCTGAGAGTCAGATTATTTAAATGCCTTATCAAAGGACAAGGTGCAGGGCTTCCCTGGTGGCGCAGTGGTTGAGAGTCCGCCTGCCGATGCAGGGAACACGGGTTCGTGCCCCGGTCCGGGAAGATCCCACATGCCGCTGAGCGGCTGGGCCCGTGAACCGTGGCCGCTGAGTCTGCGCGTCCGCAGCCTGTGCTCCGCAACGGGAGAGGCCACAACAGTGAAAGGCCCGCGTACCACAAAAAAAAAAAAAAAAAGAAAGAAAAAAAATTAATAAAAAGGACAAGGTGCAGGTGACTAGCAGAGGTAGGGCAGGAGCCAAGTTCTTCTGACTTCAAATCCAGTGCCAAATTCACTGTATACCAAACATTCTCATCATTTAAATTCACACAGTAATTATTTAATCAAGCACCTACCATGTCAAAGACCCCATGCTATCATATATAGCAGTAGGTAACATGTGTCCGGGAGGGCAAATTTCCTCCTTACCCCTCTTGAGTTCTTTTGGCTGGTCTAACAATTAAATTGACACAAGACAAATTAACAGGAGAAAAAAATAATAATTCATATGCTTAGAGGTCTTGTGGAAATGGGACCCCAGAAGTGAACAAAGCTGGCTGTTTATATATAATTTTTAGGCAAAGAAACAATTACCTGGGAAGATTTAACAAAACAAAGGGGCTTGTGCTTGGGGTAGCAGACTTCTAAAGAAGTAACAAAGCTTGTTCCTTTATACAGCTTTCTTGGCCTTGAATTCCCTAACTCTGGTGATAAGGATGCTTTGTACTCTCCTGGAGTAAAGATGATACTTTCACACGGGAGATTTATTTCCCACTTTCAGGGGGAAAGGGAGAAATGAGTGAGTTTTTTTAATATCATTCTTTTCCACCGGCTGTTTGTCAAGTAACTTTCATTCAAAATAAGCAATATGCCATTGTGCCATGTCTTGGGGTAGCCTGCTCTGAATCCCAGCACATGTTTTTTGAGTTCTATGTGCCGGGCACCATTTTAAGCCTTTAAAAAAAATTAACTCCTTGAATCCACAGAACAAACCTATGGGGTAGATACTACTGCTCTCCCAATTTTATGAAACAACTAAGAACAACAAAGGCACAGAGAGGATAAGCAACTTGCCCAAGGACACACGGCTAGTAAGGGGCAGGATTAAGATTAGAACCAGGTGCTCAGCTCCAAAACCCAAGCTCTTTGAACAGTAGGCGGTACTGTGCAGGGAATTAACGTTTGTTGAATACCCTGGAGTTAAGGGTGCTACACGTATCACCTCATTCAATCCTCCTGATGAAACAGGTTCAGGAGTGTCAGTCACTTACCCAAGGTTGCATAGGGCAATAAATAAACTGATCGAACGCTGTATCACTTACAACGTTTTTAGAAGCAAATGACAGAAAACTCGACAATAATGGACTTAAACAAAAAAGGGAATGTATTGGTTCAACCAACTGGAAAGTCTGGCGATAGTACCGGTTTCAGGTACAGCTGGATTCAGGAGTCAAATGATGTCACCAGACCTGATTTTCTTGGTCTCTACTTCAGCGTCTTCTGTCTTAATTCCATTCTCTGTCCCCACGTGGAGTGTCATGGAAACATCCACTCAGTCAGAAAACAATCTACTTCCCAATAGCCAAAAACCAAAAGTTTTTACCCTGAGACTATGTGTCTACTACTGAAGCAATCATGCAGGGCTTATAATACACTGACTGGCTAAGTAAGCCTGGATACAGATGCTGAGAACCAAAACTGACAGCTGTGCACTGAAAATCAAATGCCAGCCTAGCCTGACTCCCCATAAATACAAATTAGTTGTGAGTATATTGATGTGTTTTCTGTCAGAGTCCCACAGCACTTGCTTCATACTACCTCTAGTTTCAGAGCTTTTCACTAGAATCCAGGGAGAAACATATGTGGTTAAGCTTTCAGTCGGGTTGCTACCGAAGTATTTTGTTCCTATCTATCTGCCTCTTTAGGCCCGTGGTCCTCTGCTGTGCGGGGAACCCGGCTGGGTGATGGGAATGGACAGAAGTAGTCTATCATTAACCACGCAGACACTGCCGCTGTTGTCTGCCTGGGGCTCCACCCAGCAGCAGAACACAGGGTTCTTTCTCCTCTCAAATCCCAGAATCCTACTTGGGTTTTGGAGTCCTCTCAAGTCTCTGGCCAGAAGGAGGCCACCGAGTCCTTTAATCTAGCATTCACCAGAGCAGATGTGGTCATTGCTTCTCCGGTCTCTTCTCCTAATCCTTTGCTGAGGAATCCTTACCAAGTCTCAGGGTTTCGGTCTGGAGGGAAGAAATCTCTATCCTACTCAAACCTCTGTTCTCAGACATTCTGCCTAGTCTTTCCACACCCCCAAAGATCTACACTTTGGAAGACGAAGGCCAAGAAGAGGCTCAAGGCTGCTTCCCAGGTCCGTCTCTCCCCTGAGCTATAAAGAACATAGATGTTGAATCCAACAGCGAAGAAGAGAAAGGAAATACCAACATAAAAACCAGTCGCTGATATTCCCAAAGTATTTTCCCTCCGCTCTACCATCTATCAAATGCCCACAGTGTGGGCGTGTATGCTGAGTGTTTGTCTACCTCCTTTATTTTTCACACCCAGCTACTCTGGAACCACTGCCCAGGCCAGGAAACCAAGTCTCAGAGAGGTGAACTTACTTGTTCACTGTCATAGGACCACACCTGGGCCTGTCTGCCCTCAGACGGCTTCTTCAGCCTTTTCCTGTTCTGCTCTGTACGGTGACAGGGGGCTGCCTTTTTCTGCTCCCATGTCAGCTGGGGCTGGCCAGTAGGAGGCGCTGATGGGAGACGGGACGGCAAGAACCATGAAGAAGCCAGGGTACCTCTCATCACCCCTCTCCCTTCGCCTGAGACATTTCTCTGGCAGTTGCTGAATTCCATCAGTGGCTCCAGCTCCCACTAGACTGGCCTCTGTAGTCCTAGCTTCTGCAGATCCCTGCCCTGGGCTATGGTAATGAATGGTGACCAACCACCTAGGCTTGCCTGGGACTGAAGGTTTTCTAGGACACAGGGCTTCCAGTGCTAAAACAGAAAGTTCTGGACAAACCCAGCAACTGGTCGCTCTAGTGGTAATACCACCTCCTCCGCCTAAGTGGTAGTGCCTACCCGAGTGCCTAATCTCTGAGTCTCTAACTATGCCCCAGGTGGCTTCTTAGCCTCCATCACCTGCTCCACTCCATTCCCTCCATTAAATTCCTCTATTATAAGAAAAGGTTCCTATTTTCCTGGTTAGAACAGGTATTTATACTGGTATTTCCTTTCTCTTCTTTGCTCTTCATACCCCAGGGGAAATAAGCTGTGAGTCTGATATAGTTACCCAGCTAGTAAGAGACAAAGGTGGTATTTTTACTGAAGGCTGTGCTCTTATCACCACATTGCAGTCAATCAGAAGAACTGCACTGCAGCTTAGGGAAAGACAGTTCTCCACACCTGTCTGCCCCCGTCTATATAATTTTACCATCAGGAAGTATTATTTTATTTTACCTTTGAAGGATTAAGTCATGGTAACAAAGCTTACAAATGAGTTATTTTTAGCTCTAGCAAGTAAAACACAGCTTCTGTATCTGCTCTTCTGAAGTGGAGTGGCAAAGAAAGAGGGGGAGGGTACTACTCACCACCTTGTCAGCTGTGCTAGAGACCAGAAGCTTCTGTTTCAAAGGCAAGCAGCAATTATACTTATGGGAATGTCAGAGGTCACCCAGACACAGGCGGGGAGTTCTGGCTGTCAATCATGAGTACACATTTCTGGATACCACCCATCTGGCCAATGAAATGGTCCCCACCGTGGAACACACTGTGTGTGTAGCTATTGTTACAGTAACAAACCACCAGGACTCTTTTTTTTCACTTACTTTAAGTTCCTTTTTTGAGGACAAATATGCATTTTATATTGGAAAGAAAAGAAAAAAGTTTGTTAGTAAGAAACATGGTCAGATATTTAGATGTAACATAAGCTCATCTTAAATGCATTCCAAAATAGAGATGGAGGACACGTGTCCATCAGTTCAAATAGGATCTACTGGTTGTGAATTCCACCTACTTCAAGGCAAAAGAATGTCCTAAAGAGGCATGTTTCAGATCAGTCTGCTTCTTATTCATATTTAATTTTCTTGCAAATGTTGAAACACAGAACAGTTCATGCTAAGCTATAAGCCACAAGATTGAATCCAACCGTTTCTAAAAGCAAGTCTAGGTGTCCAAATTCACAATAACCTGCCTCCGATTTTATTTCAGTAGATGCTTCACGGAACAGCTTGAACTCAGCAGAGTACAGCAAGAAATTGCTTTATTTGCTTTTCTGATCACAACCCCCAAAGGAGCTATAGGATGGCCCCCTTTCTTGCCCCTTAAAAACACATCATGCAGGAGCCATAGCTCTCTTGACCTCTTCAGTTATTAAAAGTTCAGTCTCGTTTACTCGATTCAAAACTTCATTGCAACTTAACACTCAGCTCCTCTGCTCCCCAGGGCCAGCCAGGCCTCCACCGGAGGACCTGGAGTTGGGAGGGCACGTGGTCTGCTCCCCTACTTCTGCTTTCAACTCCTCTGGGCTTGAGTGTCATTCTCGTCCTCACTTGGTTGTTGACAGGGCTCCCCACTGCATAGTTCTCTGACCTGAGAGATCTGCTCTTGTGTCTTCCTGCCCCTGGGCTCTTGATGCAATATCTCTTCACCTGGTGATCTATGACATTTAGGGTTTTAAATGCAATTCAAACATTAATAAGAACAGGTCCATTAACATTCTGTTAGATAAATCACGACCCTTTGTGATATACTTCTTCTCTTTCGGGTAATATGGTATATCCTAATCAATTAAAAGTAACATGAAAGACTGTAGCCTTTATACATGAAGGACCGCTTGCCCAAAGATAGAATCCTTGGACAGAATCCACAGATAGATTTCCTACATTCTGTAGGACTAGCTCCATTGTTCCCCAACAGTAAATGCGTCTGTGGAGAAACCTGTGGTCAGCTGATATTCTTTTTCCTCTTGAGAAAAGACTGGGTTCTTTTATACTTAGCTGACCAAGGCTTTTTTTTGTTTGAAGTCCAGTTACTTTACTAAGACATGTTTTTGTGTTGACTGATCTGGGCCAGCTTTCTCTGGATCACAGCATACCATTTCAATCTACAGATTTAAATCTTTCATTTCAGGAAAATTCTTGAATTGTATCTTTGAATATTTATTGTATTCCATTGTTTTGTTCCTTTTTTTTTTTTTTTTTTTTTTTTTCCGGGCTCCTCTCGTTTTTGTGGCCTCTCCCGTTGTGGAGCACAGGCTCCGGACACGCAGGCTCAGCGGCCATGGCTCACGGGCCCAGCCGCTCCGCGGCATGTGGGATCTTCCCGGACCGGGGCACGAACCCGTGTCCCCTGCATCGGCAGGTGGACTCTCAACGACTGCGCCACCAGGGAAGCCCCCATTTTCTTTAAAGATGCCAAATATGTGCATGTTGGATGTTCTTTGTCTTTTTTCTATATCTATCATGGGATGGGATAGAGGCACATTTCCCTGGCTGGCTGATGCTGGCTCCTAACTTTATATACTTGGTCAAGTGGAAGTTATTTGTTCAGTTCTATCTGATGAGCAGGATGCGTCCACACTATCTCACCAGGGCCTCAGTTCTCCAATAATATGGTCTGTCATCAGAATGAGCAGCTGCCAATCACTGCTCTATCACCAGAAAGGAGACTGCATGAGAAGCGGGCTCACGTCTCATTGGTTTCTAAAGTCCTGAGCCACTCTTTCTGTATCTTTCAGTAAAGCAAAATGATCCAACACAAGTTACAAACACAATTTTGTTGTTAGTATTGGTGGATGAGTACCGGGTTATTTTTACATTTAATTCACACTAGTTGCAGTGCAAAAAAAGAAATCTGGACCACTGTTTTCCTTTTTTAACTCTTGGAACTTGAATTCTATCATCTGTAAAATGGGTCAATAAAATGTGTCTTGCAGGATTCTTGTAAGGATTAGCAATAAGATATGTAACCTTCATCTATGATTTATGGTGTATGGTAGATGCTTGACAGCTGGATAATTATTGATATTCTTATCGTCTTATCCCATTGCTTCATTCTTATGTTTAAAGAGGAGAGATCTCAATGGAAATCAAAAATGATTTTTGAAAGTTTAGTGCATCCCAGGCTTCCCTGGTGGCGCACTGGTTAAGAGTCCGCCTGCCAATGCAGGGGACACAGGTTTGAGCCCTGGTCCAGGAAGATCCCACATGCCACGGAGCGACTAAGCCCGTGTGCCACAGCTACTGAGCCTGCACTCTAAAGCCTGCAAATCACAACTACTGAGCCCACGTGCCACATCTACTGAAGCCCGTGCACCTACAGCCCGTGCTCCCAACAAGAGAAGCCACCACAATGAGAAGCCCGCGCACCACAACAAAGAGTAGCCCCTGCTCGCTGCAACTAGAGAAAGCCCACGTGCAGCAACAAAGACCCAATGCAGCCATAAATAAATAAATAAATAAAATTTATTTTAAAAAAGAGTAGGAAAAAGATCTTATTTATTTGTATTACTGTGATAGCAAAATATTAATTAATCTGTTCAAGAAAGATAATTTAAAACGTAGCTTGAAAAATCACTTAAGTGTTGAGCAGTAAGATCCAACAAGATATAGCACAGGTTTTACAGTCAGAAATTCCAGGTGTGCATTCCAAACCCATCATTTACAAGCCATATGATTTGGGGTTAAGCTACACAACTCTTTTGAACTTCACGTTTCTCATTTGTAAAGTGAAATTAATTTATCTCATAAGATGTTAGGATTAAATGAAATAAGAGAACTGAAAGGGCTGTACAATTTTAATTATTGTCTGCTCTGTGCCCCAAAGTATTAGTATTATAAAAATAACTCTGTGGTTCAATATTCATGTTTGTGAGTCTAAATTCCTGTAGTTTTCATATTCACTGGGGGCCAGGGTGGGAGCTCCTCAGAGTAATAATGATTACCTTTGCCTACGTGTTATCTAAGAACCTGGGAGCTAAAAAAAGGGAGCCAGAGGTGCCCTACATCAGCATAACTGTCAATAATGTATTTGAGATCTATTAACATTCCTTTTGCACAAAGAGTTTCAGCACCTGGTCAGACCAAGTGTCCTCAGATTGGTTCAGCTGACATTAAGACCTAACAAGGAAATCAGGCCAAGATCACTGGAAACAAGATTCTTTCTCTGCACCCATGTTGAGAGCGAACAGCCAATTAAATCCTTACTGTTACACCTGCGGAAAGGTCTTTACAAACTTGACATTTCTCAAGCTTTCTAAGAGCTATTCATATATGGTTCCTGCATTCAGCCAATTGTCTCTCATCCAGAAGCACTCTGTCTAAAATGCCTTTCTGTTACAGTTTCTGTGGGTGTGAAATTCTTAAAAGCTGTGAAACCATTGTCTCCAGGACAGGATTCCAGGTGTGGTAACTTATTGTTATGCTCTCCTAATATATTAGGAGGATATATTCATAAAAAGGCTTCAGCAAGTAGTTTGTATTTTCTCCACATCACAGCCAGGGGACGTGTGAAATCAATAGTACCACCATCTTTGCTGTCTCATCCGTGACTTCTAGGCACAGCACACAGCCATCCCTCTGTGAGATCACTCCAGCCAGAACAAGCTCTATGTCGTTCTTGATGAAGACATCCTCAAACTAAATCAATCGCTTTATTCTTCTTGAGGCTATTCAACATCTGCCAGGCTTGCTATATTTTATTAATATTTTAAAGGTAAACCTTTTGAATGTCTACAACTCACACTGGAAAGGAAAATCTATGGCATTGAAATCACTGTCCTGAGGACAATTATTAGAATGTCAAATATTTCCTGATTTTCAAGTCTGGGCTAGTTCATTGTGATGACTACATGCTTTCATGAGAAGCTCCTGTTTCCTATTGCTTATGCTTCAATTTACGGTATTGCAACAGTGTCTAGCAATGATTTGTCTAATGGATTCAAGATAAAACTCGCCAACAGCACAAGAAAAATGCCATCTACAAAATGGAACTATACTCAAACTAAAAAGCGTTTGCTATTATCCAGGGATCAAGAAGAATCTCTCCCCAGATTCCTCCCTCACTATAATTCTTTGGTACTTTTATAAGTTGAACTAATCATGTGGATTATAGCATTTGTTTTGCATAAGTATGATAGAAGTGTGAGATAAAAGGCATTTGGATGGAATAAAAGTAGAGAATATAGAAAATTATTATTTATTGAATAAGTGAATGGATTATTAGCTATAAATCCAATGTATCCCCTTAGAAGGATTTTAATAAGATGCTGGAAGATTGCATAACCATTACACAGATTATCCAAATGGTTACTTTGGAAACATGGGGAGTTGATTTGACAAATGTGCCTTCGCTAATAATAACCAGAGCATCCACAGAAAAAAAGGCCAATGCCCATAATAAGGTGTGCACAGGCACTGTATTGGCCCATGTCGATAGATGGTACAGATTTATGAAAAGACCAGATGTAGGCACTGTTAGGACTGATCAAATAGGGCTTATTTGTCAGAGTTCACCAAAGAAGTAAGAACAGTCAAGACACACAGCAGCAGGACCACCACGGATGGCTGCCCAGGCTGTGCACTGCCCAACTCTAGAGGCACCATTCAATGGCAATGCACTGTGACTAGGACCTTCTGCAACTTGGCACTCTGTTGGGCAGAGAGAACTGCATTATCCCAGGCAGATACAGCCTCTGGATCCACCCCCAATACCTTACTATAGGGTTTTCAAAGTTACAGATGACAGTGTTTACACGAGTGACTTTCTAGAAGCATAACTGCCCCTCTCTAGTCCCAGCTTTATGTGTATCAGTCTAGCATATTTCTACACACAGGCTAGAAAGATACATTCCAGAGAGCATCACTTCCAAGGCAGGTAGGTACACCTCATCAATCTCAGCAGTATGTAATACACAACACACATCTTGCTCAGGCATAAACAAAAGCCTCATTCATCACCCTTGCTCTCTCCAGCCTGGTACATCCTGGTCTAGGAATATTTTTAGTGCTGCAGATTGGGTCATGTCGCTAACAAATCCCTTAGACTAGCTGAGTTTATTCTGAATGCTGAAAATTTAGGATCATAGGTAGGAAAATTTAGAGCATTTAGGAGCTCTTTCCATCTCCTGTTAACAGGAGATGGAAAGAGTAAACAGGGCCATATGTTCCCACACTGGCCATAAAATATAAAGGCCCAGAGGAAGCAATTGTGGGGAAGGGTTCATGTTGAAATGATGCTATACTCCTGGTCTTCTTATTAACCAGGAAGAGTGGTCAGCTTTAGTCACCTGCGACAGACTGTAAGCCTGTGGAAATTGCATGGGCTTCAGAGTTTTACACAAATGAGTTTTGAGTCCTTCTTTTACAAACTTAGTCCCTGCCCTACATCATGTCAGGTGCTTGACCTCTCTGAGGATCTGTTTTTTCTGCCTTTGATCCTTTAATAATACTTAACTCCCAGGATGAATAGTAGGATTAATGAGATGTGTATAAAACTCTTGGTACAGTTCCTAGCATGTGGTAGGTGAAAAACAAATAGCACCTATTATATTTATTACAAGAATAAACCATAAATCATGAGAACAATTGCACTAAGTGAATAACTATATGTATTCTTATAATACTAACTGTGAGTGCAGTTATTATATCTTTATAACAGTTTGAAGAATTAATTTCAACTATACAAGTTAATAGAATATCTTCTCATAATCATAATTTCTCTGCAGGTTTGTTATTAGAAGTAAAGCTAATATCTGGAAAATGCCTCTGAGTAAGTCCTAAATAAACAGATGCTATTATTTTACACAATTTTTAAATTGTAACTTTACCCTGTGCAAGTTGCATCTCATTGCCATGAACTCACGGAATATGTAAAAATGTGTTGTTTTGTTGAATTTTTATTCTAATGAAGTGCTTTGCTGGAAATTGTAGAATCTGCCTTCAGGTTTCTGGGTCAAAATGAAATGAAAAGCCATAATTTCTGTTTCACTGATGAGGGAATTAGAAAGTGGAAAAAGAAATATTCTAGACCAAAACGGGGATGGTGGTGGAATAAAGAACAAATATTGCAACAACAACAAAAAAGAGTATCTTCTCCCTTAAAAACAACTGAATACTACATATGAAGTCATTACTTTAATCACTCTCTACTAGCCTCTATTATTTCTGTTATCCTCCTTACCTCCTAAGAAACAATCAGTAGCATGAGATTTTTTAATATTTATTAATTATTTTTGGCTGCATTTGGTCTTAGTCGTGGCTCACGGGATCTTTCATTGGGGCGCACTGGCTCTTCTTTGTGTGCGTTGGATTCTCTCTAGTTGTGGTGTGAGGGCTGCAGAGCACATGGGCTCATTAGTTGAGGCATGCGGGCTCAGTAGTTGCAGCATGAGGGCTTTGTTGCCCGACAGCACGTGGGATCTTAGTTCCCCTACCAGGGATCTAACCGGAGTCCCCTGCATTGCAAGATGGATTCTTAACCACTGGACCACCAGGGAAGTCCCAGCATGAGATTTTTTTTTATTTTACTGAAGTATAGTTGATGCATAGTACTATGTAAGTCACAGGTATACAATATAGCGATTCACAATTTTTAAAGGTTATACTTCATTTATAGTTATTATAAAATATTGGCTATATTCCCCATGTTGTACAATATATCCTTGTAGCTTATTTTCTACCTAATAGTTTGTACTTAATGCCCTACCCCATAGTAACCTTCCCCTGTTCCCTCTCCCCTCTGGTAAGCACTAGTTTGTTCTCTATATCTGTGAGTCTGCTTCTTTTTTGTTATATTCACTACTTTAAGTATCATGAGATACTGATATTTAAGCATAAATATATGAAAAAGTATATAAGGTTAAAAAAAATTTATATCAGTTATCAAATGCTATGATACTATATGTACCATTCTAGTAGTGTTTTTCACTCGGCAGTTTTTTGAGATCAGGCCATGTTGTTATACTTAAATCCGGTACATTCTTTTTAACTCTTGTATTGGGGCACTCCAATCTGTGAACACGCCACTTTTTATTTATCCATCCCTGATTGGTATACTTTTATATTGCTTCTAATTTTTCACTACTAAGAAAAACATTATGAACAAACTTGGCACAGGTGTAAAATTTTGTCAAGGGTATATGCCAGAAGTAGAACTCCAAGGTATACATATTTAAATTTTTCTGGCTATTGGAAAATTCCTTTCTAAGGTGATCACATCCATTTACATTCACACCTACAGTTTATAAGTGCTCCCGTTTTCAAGTCCTCGCCAACCTGCAAGGTTTTCATTTTGTTGATGGTTTTCTTTGTTGTGCAGAAGCTTTTTAATTTGACGCAGTCCTACTTTACTTTTTTCTTTTGTGCCTTTGCCTTTGACGTCAAATTCAAAAAATCATCACCAGGATCTGACCAAATTTAATATTATCTAATGTTTAAATTTTGCCAGACTGGTTAATGAAAAATATGTTGTTTTTCTTAAACTTTCCCTATATGTACTAGATATGAATCCTTTGTTATATAGGTTGCAAATAAAGTCTTTGAGTCTGTCACTTATCTTTTAATTTTTTAATAAAGTCTTTTGGGGATATATTTTATAATGAAAGGTAGGCATATTTGCAAATGTTTCTTAACTGTTTTTTGTGTTTTGTGTCTTAAGAAATACTTTCTTACTTGCCAGTTATAAATATATTCTAGACATTCTTTAAGTAGTTTTAAGTGTGCTTTTCATTTAGATCTATAATACAGTTTTATTTGCTTTTTTGTAGAGATGTAATTGGTTTTTTCTATATAGAGGGCAGTTGCCATAAAAAACTATTGAGTAGTTCATCTTTTCTTCCAAGTCCCCACATGGCTATGAATCTGTTTCTGGGCTCTCTGTCTGGTTCATTAATCTATTTGTTTATTCCTGCACCAAACCACATTATTTTCTCTAGCTTTGTAATAAACTTTGAGGTGTGATAGGGCAAGTCCAGCTCATTAGAGTTCTTTTTCGGAATTGTTTTGATTATTTTTGCATATTTAGTTTTCCATGCAAATTCTACATTCAGTTTGTCAACTTCTATGAAGAGTCTGGTGGGGATATGGGTTGGGACTGAACTTCTTTTACATATTAATTTGAAAAAGAGCAACATCTTTGTAATAAGTTGCCTTCCTTTCAATGACCATGGTATCTCACCATTTATTGGGGTCTTACTTTATGTCCTTCAATAACATTTCATAATTTTCTCTATAAATGTATTCTACTCTTTCTTACATTTCTTTCTTGTTACTTCATTGTCTTTACTGCTATCATGATTGGGATTTTCTAAATGGTAATTGCTCAGGTATATGGAAGCCATTGGTTTTAGTCCATTGATAGCATATCAGACTCACTTTCAGATTAGTTCATGTACTTCCAATAGCTTAGCATTCATTATTATATGTTTTTCAGGTAAACAGTTACATTATCTATAAATAATCACATTTTTTTCTAATCATTATACCTTTTACTTCTTGTTTTTGACTTGTTGCCTTACTCTAGTACAATTGGAATATTAGCCAATGACAGCCAGGATTCTCATCTTATTCCTGGTTTTACTTGCAAGGCTTTGAATGTTTCACCATTAAGTATAATCTTTGCTAGATATTTCTAGTAAATAACTTCCATCAGACTGAGGAAAACTTCTTCTATACTTAGTTAGCTATTAGGGGTGTGTGTGTGTGTGTGTGTGTGTGTGTGTGTGTGTTTTAATCAAGTACGGTTATTGAACTTTGAATTTCTAATTAGTTCTTTCGTTTAACCTCTTGTAATTTGTTTCCTGAGTGTAATATTTTCTTTACAGTTTCTGGTGATAGCATTAGATTCATTTTACACATCTTGTTCTTAATGCTTTATTAGCTCTGTTTTTTCAGACTAAGTTCTGTGTTTTGCCTCTCTTTCACTGGGTGGCTTTCCTTGGTCTCTCATTCTTAACTTTGGGCCTATCTCTCTACTATGCTTCCTGTGGATGGTCAGCTGCCTCTGTATACAAAGCTTATCTGCAGGGAAAAGCCAAAGCTAACATGGGGATTGGGCTCCACAAGGCTTTAAACAAGTGTGGGAGGAGGGCAGGATGCCCCTGGTGGGACATCGTGGCACCTGGTCTGAGCTTAACAATTCCTGCTCCTCTGCCTGTCACCAAGGGCTTGGCCCTCTGCCCCAAGCATTGCTTCTCTTGGAAATGGATACTCTTTGTCACAGATTCCTACCCTAAAATAGAGTGTGTGCGTGTGTGTGAGCATCTGTGTATGTGTTTCTAAGGGGTCATCTGCCAAGTACTTTTGAAGACAATAACCCAATCAAGTATCCTCCTGACCGCCCCCTTGGCCTCCTCCAGCTTCCGGTTTCCACCACTTCTTAGCTTGAACTGCATTTGGTGTTTCTCTTATTTTTTGTGGTGTGACTCCCTTGGGTTTATGCACATGTTTGGTGCTGCTATTTACCTCTTTAAAATCTGATTCCATTTATTTTAAGTAATGTAGGGATTCGTCACAATTTTTTTAAATTTTCTTTCTTTTATTAGGGCAAGTGTGACTATACACACACACACACACACACACACACACACACACACACACATTCATTTCTAGAGTTTGTTGTAAGACATCAGAATTTATTGCATGCTCAGCCTGCTATTTTGAAACCAGAGCATCCTATCTTTGTCCACTGGGGACTTTTCCTAAACTTGAACTTCATATCTTGAATTTTAAAAAAATCAATTGAATGAGTTGGAAGAGTAGCATCAAATATGATTTGATCTCAAAATGGCCTCTGTCAATCTAAATATGGGTCTGGAGTTTGACCAATTTAAAAGCTATCTGAGAATCTTTGTATTTGGGACTCACTGACTCCATCTATTATTTCTGTGACCTTGAATAAGTTGTTCAATACCTCTGAACCTCCGCTGGGTTGTTGTGAGGGTCAAGTAGAAAAATTTACATTAAAATGGCTTATAATTGATTACACACTGTGCATGGAAATGATCATTGTGAGCATTACCCCATTATCTTTGATTTCCCATCTGACACACCTGAATTTTCAAGTTGTCGATACATCTTGTCTACTTACAGCAAAATATATTTGATGGAAATATTTCCATGCTATTCCCAAAAGCTGATAACATATTGTTTTTTTGGTTTTTTTTTAAACATCTTTATTGGGGTATAATTGCTTTACAATGGTGTGTTAGTTTCTGCTTTATAACAAAGTGAATCAGTTATACATATACATATGTTCCCATATGTCTTCCCTCTTCCGTCTCCCTCCCTCCCACCCTCCCTATCCCACCCCTCCAGGCTGTCACAAAGCACCGAGCCAATAGCCCTGTGCCATGCGGCTGCTTCCCTAACATATTGTTTTGAATATACGCTTTGCATTGACTGAGAGAAAGAACAATACTGTGGACTTTAGTATGGATTTGAGAGTCTGGCAGATGTGAGCTCTAATCTTCACTTCCTTTCTTCCTAAACCCTTTATTGAAACAATCACAGCTCCATGGCAGTTACAAGCAACTGTGTATTCCTTGACACTGTTATTCCTGCAATAACTTCAGCTGACTAGAAGGATTAGAACATCTCTGTGTCTCATTAAAATCCTGTATTTGAAAGGCTGGTGCAGTTGATTAAGAACGTCTCTAAGAAGATTATTAGAATATCCCGACAAGAGGAGTTTTCTGGACTCTCACTGTGCAACATGTCGATCTGTTATTGAATCTATCATTCAATCTTACTAAATTACTAGTGCAGCTTCACATCAGTCCATCTAAATTTACTGAGGATTTACCAGATTAAAAAAAAAAAAGAAAGAAAGAAAAGAAAAGAATGTATCCTAGAGTCCTGCTCTGTGTGCACCAATTCTTTTTTTCATCGTTACTTTGTGTGAGTCTTTACTGGACCCTACAGAGCTGAGTCCTTGTCTCTGTTGAGGTCATGAGGCCTGGATACAAAGAAGTTCACGTGGCAACATCACATCGATCAACCACAAAGGGCTTCTCCAGTGCAAGGAAATTCTAGACACATTGCCTTTCAATTGCTATAATTGTAGAGTGTTGTTGTTCATTATGTTTCGTTTAGAGTGTTGGTTTATTTGGCTAGACTTCTTAGAAAGTCCCAGGAATACAGTGTCAGGAAACAATAATTCACTCTTTGCAAGCAGTGAAATTGCTAGGATATTCTATAAGTTTGAGATCGATGGTGGGACCAGATGATCTTTCAGGTTTCGGACAGCCCTGAAAATCTATAATTCTACAATGCATTAACATGAATCTCACACAAATAGGACATACGTTTACTGATTCAGTGGTAGTACCAGCTAAGAGGGAAAGGCTGTTTTATCTGATCGCATTTTTCTTTGTTACTCCTTGTAGTTTACAGACAAAAGAAGTTAGAAGATGACTTGGCATTGAGTATTGAAGAAATAAAAATCAATTTATTGAAAAACCTCGTTTTTTTGGTCATTTTTACTACTCTGTGTGTGGATTTGAAACATTTTTAAGGAAATTGTGTTTTTTTGTCCTCCTAATATATCAAAGTCATTTTCTTAAGACTATCAGTGCCTATCATGTCTGTTAAGTGTGACTGAATACAAGCAGTCCTCAGCATACAGAAACCTAGAGCATCAAATAGCCCCTGTGCTTTATCGTACATTTTCAGTGGCGAACACACGACTTTCTGACTCTCTGAATGGAACTTGTCATTCAAAAGAAAAACAAACAATATCTATTATTAATCACCAGGAGGCTAGGATCTTGAAACCTAGATAATTAAATCCTAATGTATGGGACTTAAGATATAATGCAAGAGACCTACACATTCAATATGGAACCTAAATGGTGTCCATTGCTCATTGGAGAGCTGTGTCGTTCCTTGAAATTGTGGCAAGAACGTGGGACTTGGAGAAGTCATACTACCCACGAGCTGTGTAACTTTTCCAAAGGAAAGTCAAGTGAATGTGTCAAATGAAGACACTCCCTCTTGTAACAATCTATTAGGATTCTTGCATCAACTGAAAAATACATGTGAAATCACTTTCTAAATGACTGTTAAAATTGCTTCATATTTACCTCATTATGAGCTTTCAGAGCAATTCATGAAGTGTATGCCTCTCCAATATCAGAGCAGGCTGAAACCACCCTGGGCACCGAATAGAGCTGCACAGGCAGGCGTCTGACATGATGGGACTGCTGTCGGGGCACTGGAAGACTCCAGCGCAGCTTCTAGACTCCAGTGTTGCTTTGTCCCTCAGCAAAAAAGTATCTGTTGCTCTTCCACCACTGTGATCTCTGTCCATCTTGTTTCTACTGTAAGTGCCACTCCTCACTTGTAAATGCCCACGCTCTTGTCTCTGGCTCTTTGACTCTCATTACTTATTTTTTACTCAAACTTTCATCTCAGCATGACCCTACACTGTGCTTCGTTTCAGCTTCTATTCCCATTACCAGTGAAGCAGTTATTTCTGAGCTCACATTCAAGAAAGAGGATGTGTTTAATGCTTCATTTCTTCAATGCAAAAAATATTTTCTGAACATGATATTCAGCGGGCTCCTAGCCTCGGATATGGATGTAGGCAGAAAATTCAGCTTGCAATGGTTATATAATGGTGCACTGTTTCCTTATCTGCCATTAGTCAAGCAACCCAGGTCACAGCTTACAAATTTATTTTCGAAAGTATCTAACGCTGAGAGAAGCAACCATCCAACTCCTTTGTGGTTACATTTTTGAGCTTCTTGACACTTCACAAACACAGCAGCCACCAAGCCATGCAAAGTGCTGCCTTCAAAGAGAACACATTTTGGGCGTGTGTGAAATTACAGGCAAAAGTTTCACTTGCCACTGCAGACCATGGCCTCTTGGCGTCCATGGTGAGATTCGAACCGGAGTCTTACAGCTTCCCACTTGCTCCAAGGCCACAACCAAATGTCATACATCCTAATTCCCTGTAAGGTTGTTGGGACAACCCAAAGTCTTGATATCCTGGATGCAGGAAGCATAGGTTCGTTCAAGTAATTTTCTACTAATAAGGATTTACAGTAGGGCTACATGTGGCAATACGAGAAGGCAACAGGAATAATCAGGACTCCTGGCAACCAGGAAACTCACTATGGGTCCACAGAGGCGGAACCCAGAGTCCACTCAGCACCCATGGCTTCTCTAGAGATCAAGCCAACTTGTCTCTGCCACAGAAGATTCAATGCATGGCTCCTACTCTACACTCTGCCCCTGATACAGCCCACCTATTCATTCCTGTCTCCTTTTCTGTGGTTCTTCTCACTTCTTTCTGTGGCTTACCGAATGATTCATTCATATCTTGACATTGCTTTTCATTTGAAGCTGTCTCACAGGTCAGTGGAGAGTTTATGGATGAGTTGTTCTGGGATGGGACACCAACATCAAGTCCAGTAGCAGGGGCTGAGGAGGTTTGGCAGTGGGAGGAGAGCTGTCTGGTCATAAATCCAGGGCTACTTTCCTCTGCAAGGAAGTGAGCGTGGCAACATCTCTTAGAAATGGCCACGCCTTATGTCCTGGTCCAGCCACCACGGTCTCTCCCCTGGACCACAGTGACGGTCTCCTGTTTCCCCTCCCCTCTCACCACAGCCCTTTCCTCACACAGAAGCTAGTAAAATACACTTAAAACTCAGCTCAAATCATGTTGTTCCTCACTGAAAATATTCTATTCTGAATCAAATCTAAACTTCTAGGTCTACGAGATCCCACATCTCTTCCTAAGTTACTTCCTGATGCTTATCTCCCACCGCTCTGCCCCGCCCTCCACCCTGCTCCAGCCACCTATTGGTCCTCAGAACACCAAGCACTCTTTCCCCTCAAGACCTTTTCACTCAATGTCCTCTCTCCCTGGCATGTTCCTTTCTCAGGCATCCATGTGCTTACTCTCTTATTTCCCTCAGGGCTTTTTTCAGAGAAGTCTTCTCTGACCTTTTATCTAAATTATGACCCTCATCCCATCACTATTTCCTTGAAATGTTCATGTTGTATATCTGCTTCTTTGTTTATTGACTGCCTTCCCTCCTAGAATTTAAACTCCATGATGGCAAGGAACTTATTGGCTTGATTTACTCTTAATTTACTCTTGTATCCCAGTATCTACAATAATGCTTGGTACATAGGAGGTGCTCAATAAATGTTTGTCAAATAAATGTATACATGAATGAATTAAAAGGTACCATAGGCATGAAAGAACCATGATTGACATGTCCAGAACAAGACTGCTGGAGGAGACAGATGAGTAATTTTAACCGTAGTGAAAAGTTCTAAGATTTGGGTAAGCAAAGAGTTTTACCATGGCTACTTTGGGCAGTTGGGAAAGGCTTGACTCTTTTTTTTTAGACCTGAAACCTAGAAAAAAAAGGCATTTTAGCTGGGGGCATCTGCACAGATCAGAAGGAAACAGAAAGCATGGCATGTTTGGAGCAACTCCTTATCATAACTTCAACTGCGAATAACAGAAAACCCAAACTTAGACTGGCCTAAGCAATGAGGAAATGTATCGTCTCACCTGAACGGTAGCTCGTAAATAGGGCATGGTCCAGGAGCAGTGCACCGGGTCTCCAACAATGCTTTTCTGAAATTCTTGTGGCTCTGCTCTCTTCCCTTTTTTGGTCTTATCCTTGTTCTTGTAGCAAGATGGCTGCACAGTGTCCAGATATCATTTCCAGCCAGGGGAACACTCAGAAGCAGAAAGGAGCTGTCTTTTCCTTGGGTCTGTATTTTAAATGAGAAAATAATTCCTAGAATATTATCAGCAGACTTCTTCTCACACCCCACTGGCCAAAACTGGGTCACTTAGCCTTTCCTAAATATTCACTAGAAAAGAGAATTCAGGACTACCATGACTGGCTTGGACAAATTACCTGGGGAAAAGACCTTCGGAGAGTCAGTCACCATTACTAATGGAGTTTGGAGGGGAAGGGAGGAAAGAAGTGGAAAGCAAAAGTCAGAAAAGTCTTCGATGTCTCGTTATGGAGTTTGAACTTTACCAGGAAGGCTACTGGTAAACAATGATGAGTTTTAAGCAACAAAGTTGTAGGTTCAGTTTCCCAATGTATAAAGATCACTAAAATGGCATTGATTAGAGGGAGAAAGACTGATGACTGTGGGAGCTGTGAGGCCACTGCAGCAATACAACCGAGAAACACAGCGCTTATGTGAAGATAACAGTACTAAGGGTGGACTAAGAAAACTCAAGGAGGTGCTAGCATGCTGGGACAATTCAGCAGGGTCTGGCGACTGAGTGAATGTTGGGGCTTGGAAAGAGGAAGATTGAAGGATGAGCTGAGGTCTCTGGCTTGGGTACCTGGGTGGAGAGTGGATGATTCACAGAACTAGGCAGTAAAGGGGAAAGATTTGATGGGGACACAACGATTATTGTTTGATGTTCTCAGATAGAGATGTGTAAAAGGTAGCTGGACATAAGCACCTGGAGCTCAGAGAGAGGTCTGAACATGTGTTTACTTCCTGATCATGGACTAGGTGATAATCGCAGAGCTGGGTATGTGAATGTACAAGATGCATCAGGAGCTGTAGTGCCCCTTGAGGAGCTTACAACTTTATTGACTATTTTAGAAAATAATCATACATTCCACAGGAGCGCTTGGAAGCATAAATCTCTTTCAGTCATGGCAACTAGCCGACTTCAGTGGGAGTTTTAAGTGGAGTTTTGATCAGTGAAACAGAGACAGGCCCTGTTAAGAAAGGGGACTGGCAAGAGCCCAGATATGAATTAAGACACAAACTTAAACCAGGAGCGTTAGAACCAGCAAGGAGCAGGACTGGATGGATGCCTGCAATATTTTGATAGAAGAGTCAATACATTTATGTGACTAACTAAATACAAAGCAAGGCGAAGGACTTCAACATATTGGATTTTTTTCAGGATTGAAAGAACCAAGATGGGGAAATCAGTGCAAGGAATTGATTGAGTTGAGAGGAGTTAAAAGAAAATGTCATTTTTAGATATGTTGATATTGAGAAGGTGGGACATTCAGCAGACAGATGAGGCACAGGAGAAAGATCAGAGCCAGGGATGGAGTTCTGGGGGTCCCTTTACGCATGTAGTTGTGAGGTCTGAGTCACAGAGACTACAGCTGGTGCCCCTGGAACTGTGCAGTGCTCTGGCGCACATTATAGGCATTGCAGTTGTAATTATTGAAGATATTTTTCTCAAATGGGTTTGAACAGATGGTCAGTTAGATAAATATCAAACTGAATTTAATATCCTATGATTTCTCCCAAAATGCTCATTAAAGTATGTAAGGATTTCTTACATGAGAAAGACAGAATCTGGGACAGAGAGAAGAAAAGATACTATGGAAGTAAAAGAACCAGAAAAAGAAAACAGCTACTTCCACAGGACTATGAATGGGGACGTACACTTGAATTGGTGTACTTTGAATCAATCTTCCCCAAAACAAAAAAAACTATATTTTAATTCCATGAATGTGGAGATTAAGTTGCATAAGAACCATCTCTGACAGGGAAAAAACCTGGAAACTCGGAGTACGCAGCTCTTTTGGTGCAGCAACTACCCAGTGCCTAGTGCAATGATGTGCTTAATAAAATCTTTCGACAATAATGCTAGAGGGCACGTGTCTTGCCTGTTCAACCCACTTAGCCCATAAGCAAATAGATAATTAAATGCTTTAATGAGGAGGAAAGGAAAGAAAAGATAAAAGTACGTGCTTAAGAGAATCAGGATTTGACTACTTGCTGCATATTTATGAATGTGTCATCACATGCACTCATACACACAAATACACACACACACACACATGAATACACACACAGTACCACACTTCCTGATTTAGTTTAACAGCTAAACATCAGTTCTGATTTATAAGGTAGTGGGGACTGTCTATGACCCTCAGAGGAAATTCCTTCTATAATGAGCAAAAGAAAATAAATTTTATCCTATAAACAATTACACTCACAGAGACTAAAATCTATTGGAGAGTTATATGAAGACAGAATCCTAATCAATAATTCTTATATTGACAATCCTAACAGTGCTCAACAGAAGACCAGAAGATTTTGTGGCACTGTATTCTCTGTCAGACTAGACAAGTTTGATATAAATAGATGCACACATCACAAATGCAAAAAAACACACATTAGTATATTGAAAGTATTGCAAGGTATATTAAAGTTAAATATATCGAAGAGAAAATACTGGTGCAGACATTGTAGTAATTAATTAGTAGAAAACTTTATTTATACAGAATGTATGTTCCATGGGGTTGGGAATCACATCTTTTTACATACCACTGTATTAACACATAGTATAGAACCTGGTACAAAACAATCAACAAATACATAAATTAATTTAGACTTCATTATCCTAGGAGCTACGGTATTAACAAGCAAAATGTTGGGTTGTTAGGTTAATTTTAAAACTAAAATGTAAGAGTAAGGCAAACATACAGATCACATTTAGAAGTGTGTCATTTATCATTTATTATTCACTCACTCATACCTCATTCTGGAAAGTATTTAAGAAGTCTTTAAAAATATAAAACAGGAAAAGATACATGCAGAAAGTGGGAGGAAAAGGAGAAATGGAAGGAGGATAATAGAGTAAAAGGTAGAGGGTAGAGTCTGTATACAAGGTATATGCCTTAAAAGTCTGGGCCTTTGCCAAGAGTGCCAATGGGGTTCTGTCTGAAAGGACAATGCCGAGAGAAACAGAACATGCACGTAGAGCCCACAGTGCCATCTTCATAAAATACAGTAGGCCACCATCCAGCTTCTGCTCTCGTACATCGAGCAAATACACTATTTAATATTTGTTTTCTTGGAAAAATGCACTACAAAAATGCGTTGCTGAGACTATGATATCATTTTCTTTCAAAGCAAAGTGATTACATAAAGTCCTGGTGCTTTCGTACTAGTCCCTGTTTGGTTCTCCAAATGAGTAGTAAGTGAATTTTTTAAAATGAAGCTTAACTTTTTTACAGCTTTCAAGGCTTATAAGAGAGGAAAATGTGTAAGGAGCAATGTAGATGGTTATATGCTTACTTACATGTAATGTTCAAGAAATAGGAAGAAGAACCACTGGCATAATTAACTTGTGGATCTCCTTGGCCAACGTGCACTTATATTCTATATTGAAAAGTCATATACAGGGTTCGTAATGGTCAAGGTGAAAAGAACTACAAGTGATAACAAGGAAGGACTGTGGTTTGAGATTTCATTACTGACACAGCAACTGGACTTAAATATAGGCTCATCGGCAGCCTGCAGAGTGGCAGAGAGAATGAGGGCAAGAGAGACTGAATCACCTGTGCCTGGCAGAAAAAATGGAAACACAGTCGGAGAAGTGAGATGCAGAGTGGAGACGTTCTCTTCCTGGAGTAGTGTCGGGATTATATTCTGTTGTCTAGAGCTGGCTCAAATTACATGGAGCTCATCTATTAAACTCAGACAAGAGATGAAAGTAGGGAAGTGCAAAACCTGACATTGCTTCTTATTTGACCTGCATGGTGGCTGGATTCATACGTCTTGCCATACTTCTGTATTCTGAAGGACTGTGAAACAAGTTATCAGGGCCAGGTGTGAAACTTGGAAGATGAGTCTAGCCCCTAGGGGTTTTAAAAGGGAAAAGTAACAATTGGAAATCTCACTGAAAGCTTGTCCTCCTTGGCCGTTCTCCTTTCCTCTTCCAAATTAAGATGTACTGTGTTCCTTTACATATTTGAGATTTGCTATAGGCTTGACTTCAGAATCAATTATCTATTTCAAATAAACAAACATTCAAGAACTTTTCACATATTTCCCAGTCATTTCTTTCAGCTCTTTGAATCTTATTCTTGAGATAACATCTAAAGCTCAGATTATCATACTGAGTGAAGTAAGTCAGAGAAAGACAAATATCATATGATATTACTCATATGTGGAATCTAAAAAAATGATACAAATGAATTTTGTCAGAAACAGACACACAGACTTAGAAAACAAACTTATGGCTACCAAAGGGGAAAGATTGGGAGGAGGGATAAATTAGGAGGTTGGGATTAACATATACACAATACTATATATAAAATAGATAATTAACAAGGATCTACTGTATAGCACAGGGAACTCTACTCAGTACTTTGTAATAATCTCTATGGGGAAAGGTTCTGAAAAAGAATAGATATATGTATATGTATAACTGAATCACTTTGCTGTAAAGCTGAAACTAACACACTATAAATCAACTATACTTCAATATAAAATAAAAAATTTTTTAAATAAATAATTGTTTAAAAGATAAAAAGAAAGAAAGCTCAAGTTTTCAAACACGTACAGACATAAGACATGTCTCTGTAACTTAACTGGACTTGTGCAAAAATACTCCAGGAGAAAAAAACAACTTACTTTTTGCTGTATGCTTTGCTTTCATTTATTACCTACTTAAATAGTGCTACAGACTGTACTATCTACTATTATGTGGATTATATCATTTTTATCGCCCCCCCACAAATCCTATGGGTTGATTATTATTATTTTATCCATTTACAGATGGAGAAATGGAAAGGCTATGTCAATTAATAACTTTCCCAAGTTCTCACATTAAGTTGTACCATCAGAATCTGAATTCAGGTTCCTTAAAACACTAAAATCAGAACTACCATACGACCCAGCACTCCCACTACTGGGCATATACCCTGAGAAAACCATAATTCAAAAAGAGTCATGGACCACAATGTTCATTGCAGCTCTATTTACAATAGCCAGGACATGGAAGCAACCTAAGTGTCCATCAACAGATGAATGGATAAAGAAGATGTGGCACATATATACAATGGAATATTACTCAGTCATAAAAAGAAACGAAATTGAGTTATTTGTAGTGAGTTAGATGGACATAGAGTCTGTCATACAGAGTGAAGTCAGAAAGAACAAAACAAATACCTTATGCTAACACATATATATGGAATCTAAAAAAAAAAACAGTTCTGAAGAATCTAGGGCAGGACACGAATAAAGATGCAGATGTAGAGAATGGACTTGAGGACACGGGGAGGGGGAAGGGTAAGCTGGGATGAAGTAAGAGAGTGGTATGGACATATATACACTACCAAATGTAAAATAGCTAGCTAGTGGGAAGCAGCCACCTAGCACAGGGAGATCAGCTCGGTGCTTTGTGACCACCTAGAGGGGTGGGATAGGGAGGGTGGGAGGGAGATGCAAGAGGGAGGAGATATGGGGATATATGTATGGCTGATTCACTTCGTTATAAAGCAGAAGTTAACACACCGTTGTAAAGCAATTATACTCCAATAAAGATGTTAAAAAAATTAAATTTAATTAAAAAAAAAAAAAGAATCTGAACTCAGACTGATTCCTGACCCATGTTCTTAACCACCAAGTTATAGTTCTTACATTACATTTCAGCCTTGCTGTAATAAACAAAATGCATATCCTTGGAAAGGAAAGAAGCTTACTTAATGCACTGATATAGTAAAGAGTAGCCAACTTTGAATTAGGAGTCAAGATACATAGGTTCTATTCATGACACTAGCTATGTGAATTTAATCAAGTTAATTCACCTCTGTGACCCTCAAATAAAAAATTTCAGGACTCAGAAAAGCTAGTTGAGTTGAGGCACACTTAAGTCCTTTCAGGTTTTGACATTCTTTGTTTTCTAACGAGATGCCTGAGATAATTTCATCCTTCTCATTATGTAGCTCCTGTGAATGACATGTCCAATTGGACAGAAATTCAAACTGTGGCGTTTCTGTAGTAAAGCCCCATGAACTCAACATTATGAATAATAATAATATGTGGGATAGTTATCACAGTAACTAGCAAGATTCTCTTAACTTATCACTTGGCAGATTTTCTTTTCTTATATTCCTTTGTGACATCTCATTTTCACTGTGTTTACAAAGAATCGGAATTTATAGAATTAATTCATAAAAATCAATATTTTGCTGGGGCAAACACTTATTTTTCCTGTCAATCAATATTTCACCACCTTATTTATCCTCTGTAAATGGAAAAGCAGAGCGTAGGTGAGGACATTGAGGTAGAGAAGTGTTAAAAGATTAAGGTCACACGATAAGTTTAACAAGGCAAAAAATAGAAATGGGTTTTCTGAGCCACAGCTAGTCAATGACAGACCCAGTAATGAGGCACAAGCTTACATTAGCTTACAAAATAACCACGGGCACATTTCTCCTGAAACCAGGCCATGCCCTCAGTGCATGCCCTGGTGCATGTGTAAATTAATTGCTGGCTGCAGGAGGCCCTGGTACTTTTCAACTCTGGTATACTAGTAATTAAAACAAACAGACACACATCAATTTTTTTTTCAGGTAAGAAAACCAGAACACAGGTCAAGCCCTAATAATTTCTTGGGTTTTAGAGTAACATAATATGGGGAAAAAGACACTGAAACTCTTCATTTGCAGTATAACTTGTGTAAGTCCCCTCCTTCCAGAAATTTCTCTTCTGTGCATAGTACACGCTCCGTCAGCACTGGGAATATTTGTTCAGCCTATTTATATGTACATTGGATACAATGCCATTTCTTACTCTAATATTGCGAGAATCCTTAAATTGTTGTTGGATGTTTCAAGCCAGAAAGAATGGCTCATTCTTTAAACAAAGGAGTTTGGACGATTAGGGTTACACTTGTAAGTGGAAAGAAAGCTGGTGGGAGCTCTTTGAAATTCCTAGTGTTTTATTTTTACGATTGTTTTGTACTCCTTCCCATAGAATCAGCTATAGAGCCAAGTAGCCTAATAAACATGAACCGCACTGGATTAAGGGGTATAAATATTGTCTGGATGGACCAATGGATGGAGATATTTTAAAGGTAGGAGCTATGAATGAGCTCTGTATCAAGTCCTGAAGCCCAGTGGAGTACTGTACACCCCATGGATGCCAAATTACACCAGATTTTAGTAATAGCAATGATATTAGCTCATTTATTCATTCATTTATTTAGTAAACATGTACCAAGCCCCTATTCTGTGATAGGAAAAGCAGGAGCCTGGAGATACAGAAGTAAAATACATATACTCTGCCTTCAAAGAGCTCACAATCTAATGGGGCAGGTAGCCAAGAAAAAGACATTGCTACCTCAGATGCTAAGAGCTGTATACAAGGGAAGCTCATTATGCTACAGGGACTTGGAGAACGGAAACCTGGCCATGATGAGGGCTAGGCAAGTGGGGAAAGGGATTGTGAAGGAAGAAGGTGGCACTTGACCTTGATATGAATGAAGAATGGGAGTTATCTAGGCTAAGAAAAGGAAAACGTGTTTTTTGAGGCCGAGTATGAGACTGCAAGCATCATGAGGAGGGAGAGAGCACAGAGTTTGGGGGTTTAGGATGAAGTGACTATTGCGTGCCCAACTCCTGGGTAGGCACCATTCCCATCTTAGTCTAAGTGATGGTACTCTGCAGATTTGTGTGACACATCAACCCTTGTCATAGCTGTGGGTTCAGAACTGGTGAGAGACAGGGCAGAAGATAGTCACCTCATCTACTAAGACAAAAGAGAGGAAGAGAAGAATCTATGTCAATCCATTTTTTAAATTAATAGCCTTTATTTTTTAGAGCAGTTTTAGATTCACAGCAAAACTGAGTGGGAAGTACAGAGTTTCATATACCCCACCCCCATGTATAACCTCTTCCACCCAGCAACTGGTACACTTGTTACAACCAATGAACTGACACTAACACATCATTATTGCCCCAAATCCACAGTTTACATTAGGATTCACTCTTTGTGTTGAACATTCTATGGGTTTGGACAAATGTATAATGACATATATCTACCATTATGGTATAGATGAATGAAACAGAATAGTTTCATAGCCCTAAAAACTTCTGTGCTCTACCTATTCATCCTTCTCTGCCTCCAACATCTGGCAACCACTGATCTTTTTATTATCTCCATAGTTTTACCTTTTTCAGAATGTGGTATATAGTTGGAATCATACAGTATGTAGCCTTTTCAAATTGACATCTTTCACTTAGCAATATGCATTTAAGTTTCCTTCATGTATTTTCGTGGCTTAATAGCTCATTTATTTTTAGCACCAAATAATATTCCACTGTCTCGATTATCAAGGTTTTTTTGTTTGTTTTTATTTATTTTGTGCTTTTTTTTTCGGAGAGTGCAGAAAGGTGAGGAGTCTGTCCCATGAAGTAGGAGGATCATTTTTTTTTTTAACATCTTTATTGGAGTATAATTGCTTTACAATGGTGTGTTAGTTTCTGCTTTTTAACAAAGTGAATCAGCTATACATATACATATATCCCCATATCCCCTCCCTTTTGCGTCTCCCTCCCACCCTCCCTATTCCACCCCTCCAGGTGGTCACAAAGCACCGAGCTGATCTCCCTGTGCTAGGTGGCTGCTTCCCACTAGCTATCTATTTTACGTTTGGTAGTGTATATAAGTCCATGCCACTCTCTCACTTCGTCCCAGCTTACCCTTCCCCCTCCCTGTGTCCTCAAGTCCATCCTGGAAGGATAACTGTGTTATCAAATCTGATAAGTCTGCATTGTCTGCTATATCTAAGTCTGTGATAAAACCAATGATTGAGGTAAAAACCTGTGATTTACCTTTGGGCCTCTCTCCAGCTTGGCATCAACACTCTTTGGATGTCATCATTCCAACAGATAAGAAGGTAACTGATGTCCCGAACAGCAATATCAGATTATGCCCCAAGGTAAGCCTGTGGAATTGGAGTTCTAGGAAACATACTCCAAAATCAACTGCACAAATACAGCCTGGAAATATTCCCAATCATCATTAAACTAGCTTTTTCTACATATCACCATTAAAGGTAATTTTTAAATAACATGTTTATCTGGGGCAGAAGTAGAACCTGATAAGGGGACCAAGTCTCAGCAAGTAGGCTAGTATGGGAAGACTTTTTTTCCCTTTGGGCCTGAGATTCTCTTTCTTGGGCCAAAGCTACCAGTGCAGGTAGATGAGGGGCCCAGCAGAAGCAGCAGCTTGGTCCAGGAAGTCCCTATGTCTGTGACTTCCCCTGCTCCCACCCTTCAGAGACACCAGGGCAGGAAAGAGGTACCATGCCCTTCCCCACTGAGAGATCCCACTGAGTGGCCCAGCCTGGGGAAACCCCTGCCATCCCCCTCAGGCAGCACCAGCGGGGGCCTGTGAGAGCCCCAGTGGCACCTGATAAACCAAACGGATCAAAATAACACCACAAAATCAGTAAAAATTAAACTGCCATTGGAAGAACAGCCCTCAAAAGTAGGCCAAGACCTGCATGCTGCTGCTAAAATAAGAGAATTGAATAGGACCCAGAATCTGCTACATAATAGACAGTATGCCTAGAATACAATTGAAAATCTCCTGTCATATCAAGAACCAAGAAAATCACAACTTCAGTGTGAAAAGGTAATCAACTAATGTAACACCAAGATGGATCAAATGTTGGAATTCTCTGATGAGGATTTTAAAGCAACCATTATAAAAGTGTTTCAACAATCACTTAGAAATTCTCTTGCAACAGATGAGAAAAAAAAATCTCAGCAAAGAAATAAATGTTATAAAAGAGAATCAAGTAGAAATTATAGAATTGAAAAATACAGTAACAGAATTTTTAAAAAACCACTTGCTGTACAGGCTCAGTAGAGTGGTGATGACAGAGGTTAGAATCAGTGAACTTGAAGACAGAACAATAGAATTAACCCAAACTTGAAGACAGAAAAATAGAAAAACAAAGAGGAAATAGGCTTAAAACAAAACAAAACAAAAAAACAAAGCTTCAGGGACCTGTGGGATAATAAAAGATCCAACAGTAATATTGGAGTCTCAGAAAGACAGTGACAGGGGGGCGGGGCAGAAAGAATATTTGAAGAAACAATGGCTGAAAACTCCCCCAATTTGGCAAAAGATACAGCCAAGAGGCTGAATGAAACCCAAACAGGATAAACACAAGGAAATTCATATCAAGACACATAATAATTAAACCTTTGAAAATGAAAAAGAAAAAGAAAAATTTGAGACAAAAATCCAGAGAGAAACAATGCATTACCTTTAGAGAAACTCCAGTTCAAGTGATAGCGGATACCTTGCCTGAAACCAAGGAAGCCAGAAAAAAGTGACACAATATTAATCAAGGGCTGAAAGTAAAGAACTGTCAACCATGAATTCTGAACCTGGCAAAGATGTCCCTCAGGAACGAGAGAAAAGAAAAACATTCTCAGATGGAGGAAAAGTAAAGGAATTTGTTTCTAACAGACACACCCTTAAATTTTTGATGAAGGGAATTCTTCAAACAGACAGAAAATGATTTTTTTTAAAAGAAATGTTGGAATATCAGGAAGGAAGAAAGCACAGAGAGGAAAGAAATACAGGTACATACAATAAACTATCTTTTTCTCATGAGTTTTATAAAGTATATTTGATGATTGAAACAAAAATTATAACACCATCTGACATCCAAGACAATGATATTTAAAAGTGGGGAAGGTAAAGGAACTTAAATGGAAGTGATATTTCCATACTTCATTCAAAGCAGTAAATGTTGAATTCAGGAGACTGTGATAAGTCCTGTATTTATATTGTAATCTTCAGAGCAACCACTATGAAAATCATACAAAGAGATTCACTCAAAATTACTATGAATTAATCATAGTACAAGCATGTTTGGGGAAAACTGAATAATAGAGGTGGGTTTTATCAATGTCAATATCCCTGTTGTGATTTTATATTATACTTTTGCTAAATATTTCCATTGGGGGAAATTGGGCAAAGTGTACAAGAGTCTTTCTGTATTCCTTACAACTGCATGTGATTCCACAATTATCTAAATAAAAATATCAGTTAAAAAAAGGCATGTCAATTACATTTTATAATTTTACTATGTTGTAACACATTGCACAACATCTGTGCTTAAAAAAATGTTTGCTGTATTCCATTAACTTAAATCAATTCATCAGATAATAAAAACAAGGATAAACTCATATTTTCTGCCATGTACATGGAATAAACTTTTGGCATTTGGAGAAGAAAGGAACAGGATATTCTCAATATTTTTACAAACATTTTGAGACAATGGCCATTGTGGACCCATGAATTGAGAATAGTTGTCTAATCTTTCACCACAAACTTTATACTCTTTTCTTAATGCACAAATGAGCAAGAGTCTCCAAAGAGAAGAATGAGTTGTCCCAGGGAAGAAACATTCTCATAAATCCCCAACAAAGTGGTTTGAAATACTCTGTTGCTATGAAAAAACAAAAGCCCCCTTAAATTAAACAGCAGGAAAAAAGGAAAGACAGTTTGCTCTTCTGTTGAGATTAAATCTTTATTGCCATTGACTTTTCAAATTTGAATTTTGCACATTATTTGCATTTATTTTCAAGTTTTTCCTTAATCTTTAGCCTTAATCTCGATTAATTTAAAAGGGGTAATATAAGTTATTGGGTAGAGGCCCACATCACAGAGTAGCACCTGTTTTGGAGCCATAATGGACTCCAGACATTATGCCTAAACAGGTAGAAAGTCTTCTTCTATTTCCTTGATTGAATCAACAAATGGTGTGTAGCAACGTTAACAGATGTGACTAGACTGGAATCATATTTTGCTATTGCCCCAAATGTATTGAATATGAAAAAACACATCAAGTCTCATATCTTTGAACACCAAAGAAATGGTCCCGTGTGTATCTACACTTTTTATTGTCTTTACAAAACAAGATGAGTTCACAGTAGGCTCTCTTTTGCCTAGAATCTCCATTAAGAGTCTATTACTCTCTCAGAGCTGGACAAAAGCACAGGCTGCCCAGTGCAGTCTTTGAGTCCAGCCCTCAACTGCTTCATGTTTGCAGCACACTTACAAATTCTGAACCTTGTGGTAGGGAGTTTAAAGAGATTAGAAGACTGAAAAGAGTAACAAACAAATTAGCAATAATTGCAGTTGGAGTCACTATCTCACATAACAGGGCTTCATGGAATCTATAACATCCATGCTTATGCTTGGTTGCCCTTCAGCGCTATATTTCCACTTGAGTAGAATTGTTTACTGCCCTGACCATACCTTCTTAGAGACCCAAAGGCAAAGTTTTCTTATCTCCCTGGAAACATGCAATTTTTAAACATTTTTAATATATGCTTTTCTCTTGTCTTGTCCTTGTAGCAGGATGAACCTTACTCTGCACTACCATTATCTTCTATCTTCTCAGCAGTTCAGCCCAACATTCTAACAGTACAGGATTCAGCTTCAGTTACAGTTTTTTTAAGTGATTTTTTTTTCTATATTGGTCAAAAAGTAGTGGCAGATGGGTGGGAGTTATGTTTATGTCTCTGAGCTATAGCCCAACAATGATGAACTATCCTAAGACATACAAGAATTTCTCACACAGCATCAATGATGGTCAACATTCAGACTTCTCCTTTTTTAAAAAAAATTGTTGTAAGAACACTTAACATGAGATCTACCCTGTTAACAAATTTTTATGTGTTCCGTAGTGTTGTTAACCGTAGACACAATGTTGTACAGCAGGTCTCTAGAACTTATTCATCTTGCATGACTGAAATTTTATACCCATCGAATAACAGCTCCCCACCACCCACTGCCCTTGGCAACCACCGACCTACTCTCTGCTTCTACGTGTTTGACTCTTTTAGACACATCCTTTAAGTGGAATCATGAAGTATTTGTCCTTCCGTAACTGGCTTATTTCACTTACCATAATGTCCTCAAGTTTCATCCAGGGATACATTGCCTTCCTTTTTTTTTAAGGCAGAATATGTATATTCTACATTTTCTTTATCCGTCCATAGGTGAACATTTAGGCTGTTTCTACTTCGTGACATTCAGCCTTTTCTGAAATATTTATAGTTACAGGGAACTTGCCATCAATGGCCACATTCTGAAAGCACTGTTCACGCTTCTTCATACAACTCTGCTAGAAAACTCTTTAACTGGGCTAAAATCTTCTCACGAACTCTAATTCTACACCCAACACAATACAGAATAAATCTAAACCATGGGCTACAATCTTGAATGACAGTGAGTGATACTTTTGGAGAGTAAGAAAAAATTTGATAGAGATGTGAAAAATATAATTATCCTATTAGAAAAAGCATGGCTAAAAAATGCTGAAAGATGGCTATAAACTGATGTTTCCCTCAGTTTGTAAGGGAGAATAACAGTGATTGGTGAAATGGAAGACACATGCCCTGTACAAAGGGTAACTGCTACTCCTCTCCAGCTGTTTGCTGATATAAATGAGATAGAATTTCTAATTCTTCAAGAGGTCAGAGAGCAAGATTTTCAAGTGAAATCTTATGATTTCAAGAGTCAGTGGCTAATTCAAAACATTTAAAAAATTTATTTGGGCCAACAATGAGTTGGCCAAACATCATATCTCTGTAGACCACCATCTTGCTACCTCCAGTCTGAAGGCTGAACCACACATCAGCCTCTGAGCCTTTGAAGACAGACACTGAGTCTCCAGGGATATCTCTTCTTCCAGATCAAATGTCACCACCTTCATTAACCATTTGGTATATAAGTGTGTCAAATCGCTAACCATCCTGAATGGCCTCCTGACTTGTTTTGATTTGCTAAAAAACCTTTCTGAAGTACAGGATTGAGAGAGGTATAGAGAACTTCACAGAGGCTCTGATTGGCTGGCCAGGCCAGCTATTCTAGAGCTGCACAGCATCTTAACTTATGGGCCCCTCTTTTACCACCTTCTGGGTATATTTTTAAAATTCTGTGGCTACTGATTGGGATGCTCTCTGAATGTTATTTGTTTCTTTCTCATCACAGGAATGATGTGGTCTAAGTGTTATTTATTATTGCCTACCTATCTCCTCAAATCATCTTCCCTTTTAAAATCTCTGACTATAAATTCATATCTATTTTGTCTTAGCAAATTTTAAAATCTATATTCCAAAATCAGAAATGCCATCATTTTTATGCCCAGAATGCAAATTTGTATTTTCTGAAGCATGTCTATACCTAGAATTCCCTTCCTTAAGGTTTATTAACCCTAAAAGGATCATTTATGCCTAAATATTCCAATTGCTTCAATTTCAAAACACAAATATGCCTTTTATAGTTAAAAAAAAAAGTAAACTCTGGCTATGTATTAGGACTTTAACACACATTATTCTCTTATTTAATTGTTCCACTAACCCCGTGAAGTAGTCTTATTATCCCAGTTCCTAGATGAGAAAATTCAGGCTTGGAAAGATTGCGTAGACAGCCCGAAGTTGAACAGCCAACATGAATAAAAGCTAGGAATTCAAACTTGGGCCACCTGATTTTAAAGCCGGGACTCTTTACACTACACCACTTGTCTAATTCTTTCTTGTGGGTTAGAATTCAGTCCATAGTGTTAATTCCACTCATTGTTTCATTTATCTTTTAAGACATTCAGTTGTTATAAGATGTTTGGCTTTGTGCCAAACAGGATAAGGCTTCCCACAACTGTCAGGAGAATTAAAACTCCTCCAGGATTTTTGCGTTTACCTCCATGCAATATGATTCTGATCCTAATCTGTACTGGTTGGAACACATTGGGAACAAATGAGCACTCCTAATCCATGTACAGTTTCACCACGAGTAAACACAATTGGAGTTACAAACAATAAATATAGGAAATAACATCGTTAGAACTTCAGTCAATCCAGAGTGAGTAATTGTCTGTGAAATCTGTGCAAACAAATGAATAAAATGACTTAGAATAATGATTTCTCTCTACCACAGACATTACCGGCTATCTACTCAATATCCATTTTCTCCTCTTTTACAAACAGAAATTCAATTTTGTTCATGGTGAAAATGTATGACGAGTTTAAAATATTTTTTTTTTCAGCCTGCGTTTTAGCTATGCTATCGTCTTGTGACACACTTTATGGCCAACGAGATGTACGTGGAACTTGCTGGGTGTGACTTAAGGGAAATCTGAAAGGGAGACTCACTTAGCCTGTACCTTTTGCCCTTTGCCCTTCTTCTTCTTCTGCCTAGAATGCAGCATGATGCTGAAGGTGGGAAGAGCCACCTTGTCACCACGAGGCAACAATCTTGAAAATAAAAGCCACATGTTAGGGGTGCCTGAAATCAGAGTCCGAATCCCTGATGGCGTCGTGGAGACGATGGTCTGCCTACCTTCACACTTCTTGGTATGGAAAAAAGCACTAAACGCTTACTTGTAAAATGGGTTTTCAGTTATATGCAGCCAAACCCATTCCTAACTGATACCCTGAACAATGACTGACAAATATTAGATACGGCTTTTTGTATTACCAAAGTGGTAAAATTCCACACGCAGATCTTAGTCTTTTTGAATCTCTCCATGACACATCTGGCAACTCAGTGAACAGTCGAGATTAGGCAGAGGTGCCGAGAAGATCGAAGATTCTGGAACCTCTCCCTATACTGGAAGACTGTGAGAGCAGGGACCATTTCCATCTGCTTCCCAGTTGTCCACCAGGGCCTGTTACTGACGTGCATAGAAAGTTAAATCTTTGTCCAGTGAATGGATGAACGGATGAATTTATAGTCTAGTTGGGGAGATTAACAAGTAAATAGATGATTCCAAGGGAACAAAATCTTCCTTAGCGTACCTGTATAGGGCTTCCTGGAGGAGATTATTTTCAAACTGGGGCATGAAAATTGAGGCACTAGTAAAGTACAGGGATTGACTTTCCAAGGAGAGGGAGTAGCATGTGGCAGAGAACTGGGTACAGTTTTGTAGGCTTGTAGTTTAGGAATCCAAAAAGACTGTGAAAAGGCTGGGGAGGCAAGCAAGAGTTAGCCCGTGAGGGGCCAGGGTACATACACACCAAGCACGGTCTTCTGGCTTAGTCCAATCTAGCTGCAAGGATAAAATAATTTCAGAGTATTCTCAACCTCCCCCTCTGCAATCACAAAGTATAGTCCTTAAATTTCAGGAATTTTGTGACTTGATTATACAAACATC
Organism: Aethalodelphis obliquidens; assembly: GCF_003676395.1. NCBI lineage: Eukaryota > Metazoa > Chordata > Mammalia > Artiodactyla > Delphinidae > Aethalodelphis > Aethalodelphis obliquidens. The sequence goes on along the minus strand of NW_020837947.1, from coordinate 31,515,565 downwards.
TTCAACCACATTTTTTGACTTGGGCTGTTTTCATTTCTGTTCTACAAATCTACCACCCGTACTGTGAGTGCATCTACCAACAGTTTTAGGAAAATCTCTTCCATTATTGATGTAGAACATTTTGAAGACCCTCCTGTCTTAAAGCATCAGGTGTTGCCTGGAAGTTTTATCTCCTTCACTGGGAAACCCTTTCAGTCATAACTGCCTTCCCCAACCCGTGAATTTTTATCACATGACTGCAGCAGCCAGGGTGAAACATGTTCCCTGCTTCCCGTCTCAGTAGGGCATCAAGGTCATATACATATGGCTTCACTTTGCCCCTGGGAGGGTAAGCAAAAATGAACTGAAAGCAGCAGGTTAATATTTGTCCATGATTGGGGTAAAGGTCACATAAGCAAGTCAGCACTTTTCTCCATCTTTGTCTACCTGTCTCTCTGCTCCCCAAACCCATTAACCATCTTTGTAATTTTTCTCTTCTATATCTGGCACCCTTCCTGGAGATTGGGGTTGTTTATTTGTTTAATCTGAAGCATCCTCAACCTTCAGGGAATCTGGGATGCACAGAACTAGCCTGGTCTTCCTGTGAATCTCATCACTTCGCCACAAAGCTTGACAGGGAGAGAAAATGAAAACACCCTGCATATAAACTCACTCTTTCCTCATCTTTCTTATAACTATATTCCCATGTGCGTATTTCTAATATGCCGTCTTTATCATAAACTTTATAGGCATTAAAACCTAGCCCCTTTTATTAAGGCACATGGTTTGAATGATAGGAGAAAGGTGAGAATTTCCCTTTTCATTTTGCTTTACCATTGGCTGCCATATAACTTTAAGTGAGCTTTGTATTTTTATTAAAGGGAGTGACAATCTCAAAGACTTAAAAGTTAATAAGTATTTCTGATCTCTTTATATGCTTTCCATCTCATTTTAGAAGTAAAAAGAAAAAATGGAAAGGGAGGTGTTGCACGCATAAGTGTGAAATTAATATTTACGAATTAATATCTGATCTAATTAACTGCTATCATAATCAACAGATGTGTCTAAATATCAGCAAGGTCATAGATGGGGGTCACAGATTATTTTGGTTTTGTAAACAGTGGGTTTTATTTCCTATCTTGATGACAAGTTTGCATTTGACCCTGCCTTAGGGCTTAGATTCCAATTTACATATCTGACTGCAATTTACCTTAGACAATTTTCTAACACATTTCAACAGCTAATATTTTTCTTAATCTGAAAATTTGAAGGTGTGGAACAAACAGCTTCCTGCTGTTTCTCCTGAACATATTTATGGATTGGGCTGTTTCTGAAAATAATTTATTGGTCTGTTTTTCTACTCCTAAACAATGGTTTTAACAACTCACATGAAGACATTTTTCTATTTTTTGTTGCCGAGTGCAGACCGTGGCATACTTTGTTTTGTGCTGTTAATATGTATTATTCAGAAAGCAATGATCGGATTGACGTGGTTCTATTAGTGCAGGAAGTGGCATTAATGTATAATCCGTGTGTCACTTTTTAAAAATGTAAAATGATGAACCTCAAAACACCTGAAAGTCAAGTTTAGTCTCTCTTGATTGAGGTTTCAGTTTTTGTCATCAAAAAATGTTAAATGGTTCATTTTCTTATCAGATGAAAAACAGTGATAAAGTATTGCAGTAGCACGCTAATGCCTTACAAGCATTACGTTTATGTCCATAAGCAGTCTGTGTAATAATAAGAAATATAAATTGTTCTCTGACGCTGGTTCTTGTTAGTACTTGATCTCAGAGCTTCCAAAACCTTAGTATTTCTTGAGTGATAGGAGTGTCTGAGACAGAGCTCCTAAGTCCCTTGGAATTTCCTAGGCGACAGGAGCATCTTTTGTTCTAATGAGGTGATTCTTGGTGGGCTCCTGGTTGGGGGTTTGTCATCAGAAAGACCAAGGCATGATTAGAAGCTTGGAACTTTCAGCCTCACCCAGAGAGGGAAGGGACTGGAAGTAGAATTAATAATTGATTATGTCTGTGATAAAGCCTGCGTAAAAACCCCAAAAGTATAGGATTGGGGGAGTTACCGGGTTGGTGAACTCATCTATGTGCCTGGAGATTGGTGCACCCCAGCTCCACAGGGACAGAAGCTCCAGTGCTTGGGACCCTTCCAGACCTTGCTCTATGTACCCCTTCATCGGGCTGTTCCTCTGTATCCTTTATCATCTTCTTTGTTACATAATAAACCAGTAAGGTAAATGTTTGCCTGAGTTCTGTGAGCTGTCATATGTAGTAAATGACGGAACCCAGAGAGTTGTGGGAACCTCTAATTTGCAGCTGAGTCACACAGAAGTTGTGGGTAACCTGGGGACTCACTATTTATGACTGGCATCTGAAGTGGGGGGCAATCTTGTGGGACTGAGCCCTTAATCTGGGGGTCTGTGCTAACTGTAGGCAGTTAATGCCAGAACTGCCTGGTACGGAAAACCCAAACATTTGGTGGCCAGAAGTGAAGTACTAAGAGTGCAGACGTATTCTGTGAGTGGAGGAGAAAATGTTTCCCAGACATCCTCTGTCTCCTTGACCCTTGGCATTTACTCTCCCACAGCCCTCAGGAAGTCTGTGGTCAGCCTTCCAGCCTTCACGGCCTTTCTCAGCCAGCAAGTCACAGGGTAGGAGTTCCTTCAAGACTGGCTTGGATCCCATGACTCCTAAAAATCAAACCTTACAGAGACCTCGGCTTGTGTCTTGGATGCATGAGTCATTCATTAACTCATTCCCCCAAAACAGTTATCGGGGACAATTATTAAAAGTTGTCATTTAATGACTCATCTTTAGCTAAACCAGCTCCAAAAACAGGTTCTGCTCAAGCATCCCTCTGAGAACGCCTTCTTCACCTACTCCCTATTTTTTTTCCCTTCTCTTCATTAAAAAACTACATCCAAGCCTCATCTCAACTCCTCTCTATAAGCATGTAAGGAATTTACCCTCTTCTGAAACTAGCAAAGTCCCTACTGTCACGCTTCCCAACTTCTTTTCCAATTATGTTGGTGTTTACATTTAGGTTTCCTTATACTTAAGATTTTAGAGTTTAGAGAGACTACAGAAAAGTGCTCTGCACAGAATAATTAACCAGCCTTATTGATTCTCTAACAGGAAGCAGAAGTTTGTTATCATTAAGTTACCGCTGAAAGATAAAACAGTTTTGCAGCTAAAGTAATCAACATTTTTGTAAAACATGTGTATTCCAAAGCAAACCCTTAAAGGGAGCATGAGTAGAATTTTGATTTGACTATGTTTGCTTTGCTCATTCTTTTTTGTACATTCTCCCAGTAAAAACTAGACAAACAACTTGTGTGACATGATAATGAAATAGTTATCGGCCTTAGAACCCATCAACAAAGATAGATTGGATTTTCTCATTTAATTTGCTCATTTAATTATTTAATTGGTATAAAATACATACCAATGCCATTATGACTTAAATATGTGATTATCTGCTAGTGTGGGCTGAGTGAAAGCACATAAGAATTGGATTTAGGCATCTCTACTGTGGTTATGTGAGTTTGGAGGAGAATACAGAGAGAACAGAGCATGGAGTGAATACATTAATACAATTTTCTCTATTTTGAGAACCATCAAACCCAATATTAAATTATCTTTGGTAGAAATTCTTAACTGCGAAATATAATCCTTTTCATGATTTACAAAAGTTTAGGAGTTTTCAGGTTATACTTAGGTGACTGAAAATGCACTATGGAGAACAGTATGGAGGTTCCTTAAAAAACTACAAATAGAACTACCATATGACCCAGCAATCCCACTACTGGGCATATACCCTGAGAAAACCGAAATTCAAAAAGAGTCATGTACCAAAATGTTCATTGCAGCTCTATTTGCAATAGCCCGGAGATGGAAACAACCTAAGTGCCCATCATCGGATGAATGGATAAAGAAGATGTGGCACATATATACAATGGAATATTACTCAGCCATAAAAAGAAACGAAATTGAGCTATTTGTAATGAGGTGGATAGACCTAGAGTCTGTCATACAGAGTGAAGTAAGTCAGAAAGAAAAAGACAAATACCATATGCTAACACATATATATGGAATTTAAGGGAAAAAAATGTCATGAAGAACCTAGGGGTAAGGCAGGAATAAAGACGCAGACCTCCTAGAGAACGGACTTGAGGTTATGGGGAGGGGGAGGGGTGAGCTGTGACGGGGCAAGAGAGAGTCATGGACATATACACACTAACAAACGTAGTAAGGTAGATAGCTAGTGGGAAGCAGCCGCATGGCACAGGGATATTGGCTCGGTGCTTTGTGACAGCCTGGAGGGGTGGGATAGGGAGGGTGGGAGGGAGGGAGACGCAAGAGGGAAGAGATATGGGAACATATGTATATGTATAACTGATTCACTTTGTTATAAAGCAGAAACTAACACACCATTGTAAAGCAATTATACCCCAATAAAGATGTTAAAAAAAAAAAAAAAAAAGTCATGTACCACAATGCTCATTGCAGCTCTATTTACAATAGCCAGGAGATGGAAACAACCTAACTGTCCATCAACAGATGAATGGATAAAGATGTGGCACATATGTACAATGGAATATTACTCAGCCATAAAAAGAAATGAAATTGAGTTATTTGTAGTGAGGTGGATAGACCTAGAGACTGTCATACAGAGTGAAGTAAGTCAGAAGGAGAAAAACAAATACCATATGCTAACACAGATATATGGAATCTAAGAAGAAAAAAAAATGTCATGAAGAACCTAGGGGTAAGACAGGAATAAAGACACAGACCGACTAGAGCATGGACTTGAGGATATGGGGAGGGGGAAAGGTAAGCTGTGACAAAGTGAGAGAGTGGCATGGACATGTATACACTACCAAACGTAAGGTAGATAGCTAGTGGGAAGCAGCCGCATAGCACAGGGAGATCAGCTCGGTGCTTTGTGACCACCTAGAGGGGTGGGACAGGGAGGGTGGTAGGGAGGGAGACGCAAGAGGGAAGAGATATGGGAACATATTTATATGTCTAACTGATTCACTTTGTTATAAAGCAGAAAGTAACACACCATTGTAAAGCAATTATACTCCAATAAAGATGTTTAAAAAAATAAAATGAAGATTTTATCAGCTAAGAGAGCAGTTATGAGTACAAGCATTCAAAAACACGTCTTTAAAAGATATGTATATTATGAATTATAGTTCTATGTTTGAAAATATAAACAGTTCCTACATACAATGAAGGTACTCCATAATGCTTCAGTAGAATCATACATAAGTAAATGTTTCAAAACATTACCATTCAAGAAAGAGTACATGATAAAAGGTGTAAAGCCCTACTTCAAATATATATAGTATGTTGTACTTTGAATAAATTATTTATCTTGCAGTGAAACTGAGAAAACATTTTAAAAAGAAATCAAGTCAGTACAGATGCCCAAAAGGCACATGAAAAGATGCTCAACATTGCTAATTATTAGAGAAATACAAATCAAAACTACAATGATATCACCTCACACCAGTCAGAACGGTCATCATCAAAAAGTCTATAAATAATAAATGCTGGAGAGGGTATGGGAAAAGGGAACCCTCCTATGCTGTTGGTGGGAATGTAAATTAGTACAGGCACTGTGGAGAAAAGTATGGAGGTTCCTTAGAAAACTAAAATAGAGCTATCATATGATCCAGCAATCCCACCCCTGGGCATATATCCAGAGAAAACCATAATTCGAAAAGATACATGCACCCCAATGTTCATTGCAACACTGTTTACAAGAGCCAAGACATGGAGTTCCTTGTCTTGGCTATTGTAAACAATGGACATTTCCTAAATGTCCATTGACAGATGAATGGATAAAGAAGATGTGGCACATATAGACTATGGAATATTACTTGGCCATAAAAAAGAATAAAATAATGTCATTTGCAGTGACATGGATGAACCTAGAGATTATCATACTAAGTGAAATAAGTCAGACAGAAAAAGACAAATATCATATGATATTATTTATACGTGGAATCTAAAAAATGATACAAATGAACTTATTTACAAAACAGAAATAGATTCACAGACGTAGAAAACAAACTTAGGGTTACCAAAGGGGAAAGGTGTGGGAAGGGATAAAATTAGGAAGTTGGGATTAACATATACACACTACTGTATATGAAATAGATAATCAACAAGGACCTACTGTATAGCACAGGGAACTCTACTCAATACTCTAATAATCTACATGGGGAAAGAATCTGAAAAAGACTAGATATATGTATAACTGAATCACTTTGCTGTACCCCTGAAACTAACACAACATTGTAAATCAACTATACTCCAATATAAAATAAAAATTAAATTAAAACAAAGAAATCAAGTCAAAATAAACTCCGACTGTCTCTAAAGTTAACCTTAATGTATATCAGGCTTCATTATATCATTAAGATAGAAATAACGCAAGATGCTAATAAATAGGAAAACAGTAGCTTCCATGCTCTTTAATTAATGTATATTGTGTAATCTACAATTTTACTGTGGTTTGGTTCGTTTAGCCTCAAAAGGAAGCCAACCGCCTGCCGATGTAGGGGACACGGGTTCGTGCCCCGGTCCAGGAAGATCCCACATGCCGCGGAGCGGCTGGGCCCGTGAGCCGTGGCTGCGGAGCCTGTGTGTCCGGAGCCTGTGCTCTGCAACGGGAGAGGACAAAAAAGGAGAGACCCCCGCACACCAAAAAAAAAAAAAAAAAAAAAAAAGGAAGCCAAGATGTTTTCTTCCAAACATTATAGGATTATAGGAAATAGAAATTTTTACAAGTTGAAAAAATAATATAAGATACACATATTTAAAGAAGAATTAATACTTTTAAATATAATGGGAAATTAAAACCACTTTTTAATTAAAATTTATATAATTTTTTATAATATAAAATTTAAAATTTATTAAAACACCATTATATACAAAAAATAAGCATGTTTAAATGTTCAGCCTGTTTTGCACCCTAAATATCTGTAGGGAGGCTAACTTCTCTTCTGCACCCAACAGAGGCCTGAAGATTTCTTCTCTGGAGAGGATAAAAACATAAAGTTTTTGGTCTGGGGAGCACCAGGTTCAGTTGAGGCAGCCAGGCTATAAGGAAACAGGAGGATTAAGTGACAGTTACATGCAGAAGAGTATACATACATTCGGCCTGAGACTACAGGAGAATTGTTCCAGTAATCTGGTTATCTGAAGAAAAAAAATATTTAAGAATACAGACATCCAAGTTCCCAAAAGAATGTCCCAACCAGAACCTTCTACACTGAAGCACAGAGTTAACAAGCTCTATATCCCTCTAGCATTCTACTGCCCTGCTCTTAAATAGGAGTGGATTTGGAGGATGGCCTCAAATTAGGAAAATAGTGGCCAAAACAAATGGGTCGGTGGTGGGGCAGGGGGGAACCAGTTTGGAAAAATGAGAGTCTAAAAAGAGTGAAAAAACAAGCCAAAGAAAGTTCACAAAGAAGGAATAATCCTAGTATGGCATATGGGTCAACCCTCAACATCATCTATGTGTTCACAATAATGAAAACACTGAATATGAATATAATCCAATTCTGTATATCCGTACTGGCAGGTGAAGAGATTTATGTGTTAGGAGGAAGAAAAGTCTTATCTTGCATAGAAAGTAGTAATACATTATTCCTAAAATCTTTTAGATCCTATTTTTAATGTAAAGATTTGGAAATAAATGCCGAATTAATCAATGAAAAGAAGTGAAAGAGTCTGTCTCTGAGGAGCAGGAAATGGAAACTGAGATTGAAGGGCTGCTGGGTTTGGTTTAACAAACTTTATAGGGCTATTTGACTCTCTTTGCTCTGCAGCATTTCTGACTTGGGCACTGTGTTTTAAAGTAAATTTAGAAAATTAATTAAATGAAAAAATTTGGTAGCAATAAAAGGAATGGGAAGAACCAAACTACTTCTAAAGTGAGGAACTACATTTGTACCTATTCCCTTACACAGGTTTGGATTTGCCTTTGGGATTAAAGTGTGACAGGGATGTGGCTGATGTATCAGGAGCTAGGTTTTGAACACAATGTCTTCGAACACCCTGTCATGTTAGTAGTCAAGGAACATCCATGGTAGCTTGGGAAGTACCACACACGTCTGTATAGTTTGTTTTAATCAGGTTTGAGGTCCTGGAATATTATCAGTCAGCAGTGTCTCCAAACCACAGGGCAGTGAATTGTTTGAAGGGCTCTATAACACATATAAATCAGATACTGCAGACTTTGCCTAAGTCATCTAGGAATTATGTCTATATGATTCTCCAGACCTCAATACCTGAAATAATAACCCATCATGGAGTCGACCATGCAATAAAGGAGGGACAAAAGAAAGCAGACAAAATTTCAACTACCAAACACCTATCTAAGGGCTTTACACACTTTATCTCATTTAATCCTCACAGCAGTACTACTGAGTAGGTGTTTAAGCTGAGGAAGCTGAGCAGTTAACTAAAGTCATGCGATTTAAAAAAAAAAAAAAAGGTAAGCTACGATTTGAGCTCTGTGTTCCTGATTCTCATGTGTTCCTTCTACTAGCCTTGCATTCAGGGTCTATGGAGAATTAAATATAATGAATATTGGCAAGGATGGAATGCTTCTTGAGCTGACGCTTGGAGCCTTAAAAGTGAATTTCTCTGCACAACAGATCCTTTTATTTCTTGTGGGGAAATACTTCTTTGACAATGAGAAGGAAAATACTGAGTACTTACAGATCTTTGTTTTACACCTTGATCATCAGAAATGTATTTAATTGTAAACAGAGATCAACCTCTACCAGAAAACATGCTCGTCAACTCCAAAATAAATTATCAAACCCTGCAGAGATCAGGGATTTGTGTGACAAGTAAGACAGCTTTGCTAACAGTAATTCCTTGCTGATGGGTTAATCTCCCACTCTAACAGACTCAGAGGCCTCGTAGATTAAGAAACAATAAATAATCTTTCCTGATGTTGGTAAAGGCTTTCCATTCCACTCAATTTACACACTTACGGGAAAGCAAGCTTTTGCTCTTATGTTGGTGAATAAAAGTGACGTTGAAATCTACATATGTCATTTGAAATCTACATGTCTATATCTGTGACGTATAAACCGGGAAAATACAGACTTGGGCATTTGGAGATGAGAGAGAGACAGAGAGAGAGAGAGAGAGAGAGCGCCGAGCAAGAGACGGGAGTTGGTACTCAAGGTTCAGGATCTAGGAATTGTAGGTTCTCACAATTATAAGGTTCATTGGAGGTCAGGACATAGACTGGTTTTACCATCAGAAAGCTTATAGAAAAGATCTTTGGCCTCTTAAAATCTGTAAAAGGACCGTTCTGAAAGAAGGCACTCAGGTAGAGCAACCACATCTCCTGCTCCGACCCGCGATCCAGACTCCATGCTGGAGTCCAAACGATGCAACATTCCGTACTCTCACCCACCCCCGTGAGTCTTCTTACAGCCACAGCTTTTATACCCTCACTGCCACCCAACTAAAAGCCTCGGGCTTAAGTTCATTCTGGGCTTGGACAGCTCTAACTGCTAGCTATGTTGAGTCAGAAATCTTCCTGTAATAACCATTTACTTATCCTACTTGGCAGTCTAAGGTGTATTTCATATACCATGCAGACTGCAAGTATTTGAAGATATCACATACTTTTCTAGCTGCTTTGTATTATATTCACATGTAGATGAGATCTGGCAAGAAGCACCTATACAGGCAGATTCTAGGATGAGTTAAGTGTGCCGTGACCTAAAACGCAAGCAGTCTGCTCCTGATTAAAATTCAAAACAAACAGCTGGCTCTCAAAGTTGTTATATAAAACACTGACCCTTAAAAGTGTACTTCTTTAAGACTAGTTCATTTGACATTGATGTTTGGTTGACAATACCTTTACACTTCTTGTAAACCTTTTTATTCCTCCTGCACAATTCATGCAGTCTGATTTTTGTGACAAAAACAAAGCTTTGTCTTTCTAATCCTTTTCCTCCCCATATTAAGCCCTTTCAGTTATTTCTATCACCCTTCGTTTCAGCCACTTTACAATCCTGATTGGTCATCCAAAAGTATTTCTTTAGTTCACTGGGCATAAACTTTAATTCAGGGTACTTCAAATAAGGGATAAAAGTAGATTAAATAGGAGCTTAAATTCTCTTAGACCAGCAGTTCTAACCAGAAGCATGCTTCTGAATTTCTTGGGAAGCTTTGTGAAAATACGCATGCCTAGATCACTTTCCTGGGGGGTCTGATCACGAGGTGGCCTGTATATTCAGCCAAAGTTTCCCAAGTAATTCTAATACACACTCTTGGTTGAGAACCATTGTTTAATGTTGATTCTACCCTTTGTGCCTTCATTCATCATTTTCTTGACTAAGGACAATTTGGGTGGTTTCACTTTGTGTCAGTCACTCATTGAACATTACAAGTCTGGCCCCACTACCTAAGAGTAAAAGGGATTTCTAAGGAAGATAATATGGTAAGAGAAGAGTGGAGAGAGGAAGACCAAACTATGAAGAGCGCACACACTTCGACTTAGGACAGGACAACGGCTCATGGCAAGAATCGGTTGTGTGGAGTGGTTAGGGTACAGGTAAGATCTCTGGAGTTTGAGAGTAGGCACTGGAAACACAGAGGCAGATGAAGCCACGGTAAATCCACTCTGCCCTGGCCCCAGCTCAGGATGCCCACCATGTCTGCTCCCTTCTCCAGAGTACACACAATTTCACCCACAAGCCAGAGGGAGCAAAGAACTTGAACCGAGCACCCCACTCTTCCCTCAGGTCCTTCAGACTCTCTTTTTTAATCCTTTGAATACAAAAGAGCTGATCCCATCCTCTATCCATAAAGTAATCCGTAGATTTTAAGTCTTGGTATGGTGAAGGTCTTTGAAATACAAAGGACAGTTTATGATTACACAAGATCCAAACCTAATTCTGCCTAAATCCAACATCTGTACTGTCAAGCCTGATATTATACTGTCTCTCCTTAAGAAAATCTGGCGATGAAACAAGGAACGTAGGTGAATAGTTTAAAGAAAAAAAAAAAGGTTCTGGAAGATAAGAAAGGTACAGGCAAGGTTTGAAGCCAGAGAGCAGGAGGCCAACAGAGAGACCATCTGTTAGATTGTTACTTTTGTTGGTTCTTCTCTCCTCTGAGACTGAAAGATTTCTGGAGATTGGGATCTCTCTCACCACACCCGATATTATACCCTGCACATTTTAAATGCTAAATAAATGTCTTCAGATGGTTGATGGTCTCAAACTGTGATCTCTTTAGAGGCCCACGGTTCAACAGGATATGAGAACTCTAGGGTTAAAAGTGATGAAAGGGTGGAAAGCATAGGACAGCGTGGTGAAAGACTGTGTGAAGAAGCTCAGTAATTATAACCTGGCATCAAAGGCACTGTGGTGGGTAAGACAGAGGCAAAGACTGGAAAATAGCTACATTCTTCACAGAGAACACATTGCACATGGCGACCACAGCGAGCACAGGAACAATGTGGGTAAAAGTTCCTGCTCTTCAGCTTCCTAGCTAGGCTAAGAAGTCAGTGCATTTTTTTCTGTCACTTTAGCTATGTGCTCTGGCCAGCTAGCAAACGGGGATAGGTAAGTATTGACCTGAATCAGAGAGGTTGTGTTGTAGCCATTCCCCTCAAATGCAATGAGCCTCCCATTGTGACAATCTCTGTCTGGCATGACCTCATGTGGGAGACTATGGTACAGTCACAGGATGAGGCAGAGGGGTGAACAAAGGTAGAAAATAAAACTTCTGAGAAGAACTTAAGGGCACAAAGGCAGCAGTGACTGTAGCTTATCCACAGATGTTGAGTAGAAGTGATCCAGATGTTTCAGTACCTCTTTGCTCTACTGAACACCAAGTGATTGAACAAAACCGCCGTAACTTATTATAAATTCCTAGAACTTATCTGGTTTAAAAACCCTTAAGCAAATCTCAGCACAACTAGAAAGGGCTCAAGGCACTGGGCTGAGTGAGTCTCCTGGTCCTTCGCTGGCTGCCTGCTGGCATTCTCAGATGGAGGGTTGAGGTAGAGTTGGAGGGAGTTAGCAGGAAGGAAGGGAAAGGATTTATTTGTTTACTCATTTAAGAAACATTTCTTGAGTGTCTGTTCTGTGTTAGGCACAGTGCGAAACAATGGGGTACACTTATCATCTGATAGAATAACCATTAATAATGCCGGACACGCCTCGTATCCTAGCCAAAGCTACTAAGCTACCAACTGCAAAGGAGCACTTGTATTGAAAATAGCATATGACTCACATTTTGAAGGGTTTTTTCTATTGTATAGTTAGAAATGAAGAAGAAGCTCTAAAAATTATCCCTTCATTAATAAATTCTTTAATCCCATATTCTTTGTCAACCTCTCCTATCAGTGATTTCTTTGTAATATCTACTCACATTGTCTCTTTTGTGAGTGAAAATCAAAGATGAGCCCTTGTGCAATGCCTGGAAACTCTGACACGCACGACATCAATTATTTCTTACACTGATTTGGTAGCTGAACAATAAGTGAAATGTACCCTTTAGATGAAAATTTGCTCTGCATTTTATGTAGACAGTTCAATATTATATCCTTATTTTTTCTAGATCCACAAAGTAAACAGATTTTTTTTATGCCATAGACTATACAGATCTCTGTCCTGTAAAACTTTTGTTCTAAACAACTAAGATCCAGAATTGAATAAAAGGTTTTTTACAACGTTGTATATTGTTGTATTATTAAAACATATTTCAAGAAAGCTAAGATAGTATCCGTATGAGATGAAATGAAATAAACCTACAAGGTTACTATATATTTATACATAAACTTTACCTAAGGATATTTATAAATCCACAAAGTAATAACACAGGTATGTTACCTTTACTGACTTCTTAATGTTAGTTTTTAAACAAGGCAGTTGAATCTTTTTTGACACTTGAACATCCTAAGAAAGTTTTACTCTTTTTTTCTTCTAGAGATTTTTTTCACATTGTTATATTTAAAGACTAAATCTACCTACCCCAAAGATTACCTAATTAATTTCCTCTAGTACTTTAAAGCAGAGTCATTGCTACCACAATCAATCTCTACACCCTCACAGTTTTCATTCTTCAAATAATTTTCCTCTTGCTACCTCTTTTTCTAATAACAGAATTCCTTCTATAGTATATCACTTCTTCCCCAGGGCTACCATTATCTCGTTTGCAAAAATTCATGATGCTTAATGGAATAATTTGCTGAAGAAAAACCACATGACATCAAAACAGAAGTCAGTCCAACATGTTCCTAGACCAAGTATAGGAGGTCTATTCTTGAGTGAGAACTCACAATCCAGAATAATAAGCAATTTTAAATAATTACATTTAAAGGGTGTTGTTACTAGACATTTACCAGAGAAGCAAAACTAATACATATGAGCTATCAATAAATGTTTATGCATTTTTGAGCGGCTTTAACTAGAACTTACACAACTAAAAACTTTAGAAAAAAATAAATCCTTCCTGGGAAAAGTGTGCAACAGTTTGAATCATCAAAAAGAAGGTGGAAAAGATAAGGAACATTTGAGGATATAATCCTATGCGACAAAATACCATAGCCTTAATTTACCCATCTCCGTTTAAGTCTCTCTTCAGAACTTTAAAGAGGATTAAATTTATTTTTGTTCAAAAAGAGATTTTAAAACATGTTTAACTTTCAGAAATATCTTAATCATTCCTAGTGTTTCTTACAAAGAATTAATTAAGAAATGCAGCCTGTATAAGCCTTCCATTATATTTATAGGTTACCATTATTAAATATAGAGATACCAACTCTTCATAATATGTAGTAGAAGCTTGTGATCATCTTAATCAACATGCATGTTTATAAGTAAAATTTTAAAAGCAGTGTATAAATGTGTCCCAATTTAAATTTGGTCTAGTTTCAATGTTCATTTTGGTAGTTTTAAACAAAAGTTCATACTAGGGGCTTCCCTGGTGGCGCAGTGGTTGGGAATCCTCCTGCCAGTGCAGGGGACGTGGGTTCGAGCCCTGGTCCGGGAAGATCCCACATGCCGCGGAGCAACTAAGCCCGTAAGCCGCAACTACTGGGCCCGTGTGCTGCAACTACTGAAGCCCATGAGCCTAGAGCCCGTGCTCTGCAACAAGAGAAGCCACTGCAATGAGAAGCCCACACACCGCAACGAAGACCCAACACAGCCAAAAATAAATAAATGAATAAATTTATAAAACAAACAAACAACAACAAAAAAAAGTTCATACTAAAAGAAAAGTAAGATTTTTACAAATGTAAGAACCTGTTTGGGAACATTTCTTTTTAGCTACATTGTCTAGGAATAGATTTGCATGCAAATATGTTTAGCTAAACTTGAACTATAGAATGGAGGGAATATAAGTTGGGAAGAAAAAAGGTATGCAAAATGCCTACAGACATGTAAAAGTGATCCTATTTAGTTAGAAATACCTACACTCTAACATCAATTGTGGCACCAGCTAAGTCCTTCCTTCTTTTAAAATGAGAAGGAACAGATATTTCAGTAGATTAAATAGCAAACATACTAAAAGGGGGCTAAATTTATGCAGCAACCTGCTTTATTTCTTAAAATTCTATCTTGAAGAAGAGTTGTTTTTTAATAACTCTAAAACAGTAGTGTTTGGGGAGCTTAGTCTGAAGGAAAGTAACAAGAATAAAGAATACATATGTGTGTGTGTGTATACACACACATACGTTTACACATATACATACTTTTACGTTATATATTAAAACTGTTAGAAGCATATATATGTGTGTATATAGCACACACACACACACACACACACACACACATACACACACACACACAACTTGTAGAGTCAGGGTAGGGCAGGACATTTAAGAGAGAGAGAATTTTATTTTTCCAGGAGAAAAAAAAAAGATATTAAGGTTGTGTCTTTAAGTTACATCAGGATAATATATGTGTTGTCAGTGGCGTGATGGCTCTCAAAAAGATATGTCTTAATCCCTGGGAACTGTGAGTGTGACTTTATTTGGAAAAAGGGTCTTTGCACATGTAATTAAGGATCTTGAGATGAAGAGATCATCCCGAATTACCCAGGTGAGCTCGAAATCCAGTGGCAAGTGTTTTCCTAAAAGACACACAGAGGAGAATACAGTCACAGAGGAGAGGACCAAGTATAGGAGGTATGAAGGTAGAGGCAGAGATGAAGGTAGAGGCAGAGAAAAGAGTGATGAAGCCACAAGCCAATGAAAGCTGACAGCTACCAGAAGCTGGAAGAGCCAAGGAATAGAATTTAGAATCTAGAGTTTCAGGCAGGAGAACAGCCCTGCTAACACCTTGTTATTGGACTTCTGTTCTCCAGAACTGTGAGAGAATAAATGTCTGCTGTTTTTAAGCCACCCCATTTGTGGTGATTTGTTATAGAGGCCACAGGAAACGAATACAATATGTATATGTATTGTGTGTGTGTGTGTATGTATACATATACATATATATGTAAATATATAAATACATACATTTGTATGCGTATGCTCATGTACTAAAACACTACTAGTACACCTACATACATACCATACCACGTATCACACGAGAGCCTATGAAGTGAGGTGAAGTTATCTGTGCCACACCATGTCTTAAAGCCAAGTTTAGCCTCTGCTAGCCATAGAATATAGTTGATGTGCCGAGGACTATGCTAAGTCCTTTGGAAGGAACAGTGACCATCGTTACTCAAGGAACGTCCCGGGGGTGAACACACACAAGTAACCCCTTTAAATGTATTACGATGACGCTTGCTAAGCTTGCATGTTGGGAGGCTGAAGAGCTGCTAAAGTTCAGTGTAGGAGGGGCAGGAGTGGAGATCACAGAAAGTTTCCCAGAGGAAGAAACTTCTAAGTTTAGTGAAGCCAGAAAGGTGAGTTAGCATGGTAGTGGTAGCAGCAGAATGGCGGGGGCGGAGGGGGGAGCCTAGGGGAAGGACAGGGATGGGGAGCGTTCAGGCTAAGGGAACAAAATGTGTATGAAAGAAGTTCTGTAAGGCTGCAGTGGGAAAGAGGCACGAGCTGAGACGGAGTGCATAGGCAGAGACCAGAGAATGGCGTCTTGTAAGTTATTCTAAGGAGTTTATGCTTTACCATGAGAGCACTGGGGGCCACTGGAGGTTTTTAAGCCAGAGAAGGACATAAGAACATTTAGAAAAATCACCATCTGTGGTGTGAACTAATGTTGGGAAAAGTTGGAGCCAGAGATACTTTTTTATCCGGCTACCGCAGCAGCCCAGGCAAAAGATGATGGTGTTCTGGATGTGAGGACCAATACAGGGATGAACAGGCAACGGGCACTTGGGTGAATATGGGTTAGAAGAATAGAACAGAGATATCTGGGTGTCTAACCTGAGTAATTGGGTGGGTAGTGGGGTCATTTCCGAAACCTGGCATGAAAGCCAAGGGGCAGATGCTGGAGAAGGAGATGAGTTCAGAGCTAAAATGTGTGAGGGCCACCCCGATGGAGATTCCAAGGCAATTGGATATGTGGGATGGGAACTCAGACTACAGATTATCTGGGTTAGAGATACAAACTCAGGAGTCATTAACACACAGATGATCACGGAAGATATAGGAACAATTGCAAGATCCCAGGCGAGCAGGTGCAGTAAGAATTTGAAGGCACACAGGACAGAACTCTCAGGAATACCAAGTTGTAGAGATAGAGGAAGAGGAAGTCTCAAAGGTGACAGAGGGGGAGCCAAAGAAAGAGGAGAAAAAACACACAAGCATAGGTTGCAGAGACCCAGAGGCAACGGTATTTTATGAAGATGGGAGTGGCCAGCAATGGTAAATGCCCCAGATAGTGTTATAATGACTCAGCATTTTCAAGTGCATTTATCAATAAGGAGGTGATCGGTGACCTTAATGAGACACATTACAAACACAGCTGGATTTCAGTAGCTTGAGATGTGGCGGGTGGAAAGGTAAAATTGTGGCGGTAGTAGCAAACGTGGTCAATTCTTGTAAGTGATTTAGCTGTGAAGGGAAGGAAACAAAATGGGGCATCTGAAAATTTGCTTTCTTTTTAAGATGGAAGAGGTTTGAGATGCCGATGGTCAGAGTCATCTTTATTTTTATTTTATTTATTTATTTATTTTTCGCTTATATGTGGAACCTTTTTTTTTTTAACATGAGCCATCTTTATTTTTTAATCTATATACCTGGCATTCATATAGATTTTAGAATGTTAGAATAATTCTAAAATTGAAAAGAATCTTAAAGGTAAATTAAATTCTTGCCCAATAGGAGCATCCTTCCTATAAAGGCCTCTTTAGAAGATCATCCAGACTCTGCTTGGACACTTCCTGCGGTAGGGAACTCACTACTTCGTAAAGGCTCTGGTTTCATTGCTGGACAGCTCTGCCACTTAAAAAGTACCTTCTTAAAATGACACAGATATGCTTCGCTCTGATAGGGAGAACACTTAATTCCAGTTCTGCCCTCTTGGCACCATGTGTAAATATAACTATTGCATGTCCTTAGTTTTTCCAGTCTGTCAACCCTCCCCATCACCCTGATTGCTCTCTTCTGGGTGAATTCTAGTTTATAAATTTCTACTTTAAAGAGTAGTGCATCCAATTAAATAATTAAAAGCAACTTTTCAACTGTCACCTTGTCGATGTTGAATACATCAGGACCGTACTGCCTGTGATCTGAGTTTCTGTTAACACAGCGTGAGTCTGTTGTCAAATAAACAGTTAAAAAAAAAAAAAAGCTACACTTTGCCCCTTATCCTGTCAGGCATGAACCTGCATTCACTGATTCTCCTGCAAAGGAACATTCGGATGATCCTCTTGGCTTTTAATAGCATCCTTATCATGACACTAAGTGGTCAACTAGGCCACCCAAATAGTGCTTCGAAAGGACCAAAGCCTAATCTTGTCTTTTTCATGGATACCTGTACCCTCAGTGTTATTGCACAGAAGGTCAAGGAATCACCTAACCTGTCATTAAAATACAGTGCACAGGCAATAAATATTTTTCAATGTGCTTTTCATTAAATACTCTATGACATTTTTGTAGAAATAAAATAAAGCTTTTCAATACAGTGGCCTTCTTAGAATTTAAATGTTAAGGCCTTTTGAGTTAAGCACCATTTTCTCAGGAAAGCATCATGATGTGTAACGGCAAGTATCTATAGTAAATTCTGTGGAAACCTGCCTGTTCTTTGGGAGCCCATATCTTTGATCATTTTGATTTTTCATTCTTTTATTTATTCAGCAAATATGGAATGAGTGCCTCCATGTGCTGAGTACTGTGTTAAGTCCTGGGGAGAGAGCAATTACCCAAATCCATGAGATTGCTGCCCTCAGAGGGTGTACATCCTATGGAGACATGAACGTTATTACCCAAGTTAACACGCAAACAGCACTGTTTTAGGAACTAGGATGGAGCAGGGTGATGCCTAATTTAGTTTGAAGAGTCAGAAGAGTGACATTAGGCTGAAAAGGATGAGTAGGTGTTTGGGTTTTTTTCTTGTTGTTTATTTGTTTGTTTCCAGAGAAAGTGGGGGAAGAACACTCCAGGCAGAAAGAACATAAAAACGTTCTATGTGAAGTTACCAGAACTGGTTTTTGGTTGTTGTCATTTTGTTTTGTTTTTATTGTCTGTTTTCCTTCCAGTTTTAGTGAGATATAATTGACATACAGCACTGATGTACAACATAATGATTTGACTTCCATACATCATGAAATGATTACCACAGTAAGTTTAGTGAACATCTGTTATCTGGTGTAGATACAAAATTAAAGAATTAGAAAATCTTTTTTCTTGTGAAGAGAACACAGGATTTACTCTCTTAACTTTTCTGTATAGCATACAGCAGTGTTAATTATGTTTGTCATGTTGTAGATTACATCCCTAGTACTTATCTTGTAACTGGAAGTTTGTACCTTTTGACCACCTTCATCTGATTCCCTCTTCCCCCATCCCCACCTCTGATAACCATAAATCTCACCTCTTTTTCTATGCATTTGTTTGTTTGAAGTTCCTGGAGCTGTTTTAAGCCTTACTTTTTCCCTGTGACATAAAGACGACTGAGACACCATGGTTTGATCTGTGCAAGTGTGAGACATATCTATAAATTAGTTAGTGAACAAATTTTGCAGGTGTTAAAAAATAGATTCTTTGGCATGCAAATAAACTCAGCCTCCTCAATCATATGTATAAAAGGAGGACATTTTCTGAAGATGCCAGCTCTTTCAAGGATGATATCAATATTTTTGCATCTGCTAGGAACTGGCACTGTTTTTTTCCGTTCAGGCTTACTTCGTTAAACAGCAGGAAATGCTTTGAGTGAGAGGTCCCCTCCAGGTTAGCATTTGGGGGATCTTTTTCTAAAAAAGTTCAGCATTATTGAGGTACAATGGACAAATAAAATTGTAAAATATTTAAAGTGTATGTTGTGGTGGTTTGATATACACATACATTGTGAAAGAACTCCCTTCGTCTAGTTAATTAACATATCCATCACTTCACATATTTCTATATATGTATACACACACACACATACACATATATATATGGTGAGGACATTTAAGTTCTACTCTCTTTGACAATTTCAATTATACAACACAGTTGTCAACTATATTCACCATGTTTTACGTTAGATCCTCAGACCTTATCATCAAAAAGACACGAGATAAGTGTCGGCAAGGATGTGGAGAAAAGGGAACTCTTTTTTGGTGGGAATGTAAATTGGTGCAGCCACTGCGGAAGACAATATGGAGGTTCCTCAAAAAATTAGAAATATGGGAATTCCCTGGCAGTCTAGTGGTTAGGACTTGGTGCTATCACTGCCGTGGGCCCAGGTTCGATCCCTGGTCAGGGAACTAAGATCCTGTAAGCCACGTACAGCCAAAAAAAAAAAAAAAAATTAGAAATAGAACTACCATAAAATCCAGCACTCCCTCTTCTGGGTATATATATATCCCCCCCAAAAAAATGAACACAGAATATCAAAGAGATATCTGTACTTCCCCTTTCATTGCACCATTATTCACAATAGCCAAGATATGGAAATAATCTAAGCATCCGTCAATGGCTGAATGGATAAAGAAGATGTGATATATATACACAGTGTAATATTCAGCCATGAGAAAGAAGGAAACCTTCCTGTTCGTGACAACATGGATGGACATTAAGGGCATTATGCTAAGTGAAATAAGCCAGAGAGACAAAGACAAATAGTGCATGGTACCATTTATATATGGAATCTAAAAAGCAAAACAAAACTTAAATTTATAGAAACAGAGAGTAGAAAAATGGTTGTCAGGGACTATAGCATGGGGACAATGGGAAAGATTAGTAAAAGGGCACCAACTTTCAGCTATAAGGTGGGAGACACTTAAAGATGCCTTAGAATTTGTGAACAGTCAAAACAGAATTAATAATATTTGCAGTTTTTCTAAGGAAATACGTCCATTGTATTTTCAAGCCCTCTTTCATTGGTGGTTAAGCTTATGCTGAGCTATATACATTCCATTCTGTCAATATGAAAGATAGAGATTTTTGAGGAAGACAAGAAAAATGGAAAGCTGATTTCATTTAAAAAAAAAAAAACTGAGAGAAGTTTCCCATCTGTATTTTCATAGTTAATTTCATGTAAAAGCACCAGGGCTTTTACATGAAAAAAAAAAGCACTAGGGCTTCCCAGGTGGCGCAGTGGCTGAGAGTCCGCCTGCCGATGCAGGGGACACGGGTTCGTGCCCCAGTCCGGGAAGATCCCACGTGCCGCGGAGCGGCTGGGTCTGTGAACCATGGCCGCTGAGCCTGCGCGTCCGGAGCCTGTGCTCCGCAACGGGAGAGGCCACAGCAGTGAGAGGCCCGCGTACGGCAAAAAAAAAAAAAAAGCACCACTCTACTTCAAATAATACCTGATGGCTGATCCTTCAGAGAGCATCTCAGGAAAGATTCACTGAATAGACATTCTCTGGCAAAAGTCTGAATAGTTTGAGATCTGTCTTTAAGACCCACCAACGTGAAGTGGTATCACAGGGCTAGGGTGACTAGTTGTCTCAGTTTTCCCAGGACACTTCTGGTTTTAGCATAAGGAGTCCTATGCGCTAGGAAACCCCTCAGTCCTGGACAACCTGGGACAGCTGGTCACTCAGACTGTACTCAGACATGCCAAAATAGACATGGTATTCTTCACAGAAAGTAATTAAAAGTAACTAAAGATATGTTGGCTATTTGCAGGGGCAGGGTAAGTAGGTTAATTAAAAGGGAAGTTTTTAAGAGAAGAGATTTATAAGAGAGTCTCAAGGACGCATTGTACAACATGGGGAATATAGCCAATATTTTGTAATAACTGTAAATGGAAAGTAACCTTTCAAAACTGTATTAAAATTTTTTAAAAAGAGAAGAGATTTACATAAAACTGGCATTCATAGGCCATGAAGACCCCAGTACTGTGGGACAACTTGGGAAGTATAAAGCGTGTGCACACACACACACACACACACACACACGCACACACACACATGCCCTTACCTCCACCCCATCATATGGACAGTTATGCTGCCTGTGACCAAAATCCTGCAGGGCTGCTATTGATGATTGTGTAAATTAGTTGGGAACTTTTTCAACAAGGA
The DNA here is from genome assembly GCF_003676395.1 of Aethalodelphis obliquidens. Classification (NCBI taxonomy): domain Eukaryota; kingdom Metazoa; phylum Chordata; class Mammalia; order Artiodactyla; family Delphinidae; genus Aethalodelphis; species Aethalodelphis obliquidens. The sequence goes on along the minus strand of NW_020837947.1, from coordinate 31,493,927 downwards.
AATTTTAGCAAGACTTTTAGCCAAATTTGGGAGTTGGAGTTAACCTTTTCACCTCTGTGTGTAGCATACTTGAATAAAACAAAGCTGTCTCACACAACAGTTTTAGCTGGTAATGTTACATGCTCATTGTGTCAAAAGCCATAAAGCCTCTGAACGTACATCAGAATCTGAGTGTTAGGTTTTGCTTCCCTCCAGTCCTGGGTTTTGGGGACCTTTTGGGGGCTACATTCATATATTAGTCTAATGAGTGGCTGCGAAACAGCTGCCTTCCTTGTCCTGCCTTTGGGGGATGATTATGCTCTAAGTTCTATGCCAAGAATGCTCTGGATATCCTGATGGAGAACTTGGCCGACGCAGCCATTCCCTCTGTCAGCTCACATTAACACAAAACTTCAGATTGAGAGTCTGACCAGCTTATCTGTATGGAGAAGTAGTTGGGAAAAGGTAAAAGTGATTAGTAGAAAATGTCTGCTAAAATGAGATATTTTAATTGTGTCACTGAGCTTAGATAATAACCAGAAGTGGGTTCTTTTCTTTATAGACAAATGAATATGACAGAACAAATATGGTGATGCCAGTATGGTTTTAGGTTTCAGCTTTCAGGGTGAAGCAACATCATCATTCCAAGGGGCAGCTGACCTTGGTTTTCTGTAATCTACACATTTCCCCTTGTTCTTTCTTCTGTCTTCCCTAGGGACATATTGTGGCTTATGTAGTGATGGAATGAACGAGACTGGAGAAGGTTGAAGCTAGGAGTCCAGTGAGACACAAATGAACAAGCAAAGGGTAGGTAGAAGCCCATGAGACCAATATCTGGAGTGGGTGATTCAAAGGACAGGTTGATAGGGACCTGAATTTACAGGTAAGTCCCAAACTAGAAGGTTCAGCTATAAGAAATGTTCAGGAGGTAAGGGAGAGAACACATGTGGGTAGGATGTGTAATCTATGAGCTCTCAAGGAAGAGGAAATAGATGAAGGTGTTGGAAGGCAGGTGATTGGCATTGGAATCCAGTCATGAAGAACCCAGAATTCATTGGCAGGAAATCCAGATAAACACAGTCACCAGGCAACCAGGTTGGAATTCTATCTCAAAGTGGCAAGGAAAGAGATCAGTTACTAGAAAACCAGTGTACCTAATTCAGAGAGGGATCAGCTTCCTCCAATGGAACAGCAGAGATTATGTACTCTACTCTCATTTCTATGTTGTATGGCCAAGGAAGAAGGTATTTAAACCAAAATCCTTGACATGAAAAAAAAAAAAAAACCCATAAGGGCCTCCTTGTAAAAAAATTCATTAAGAAAACAAATCAATTTATTAGCACTCCTTGTTTAGCTAATTGTATGAATCAAATGTTTAATTGGTACACATTGTAAACTTTCAAAAGAGTTAAGAAATACAGCCCTTTATCCCTGAGTAGCAGCTATTCATTATGAAAATGGCCTCACCTCTAATTGGTTGTCATGCCTTAGCTGCTGAGATGCAGAGCTCTACACCATGCAATTTTGATCTGGGGTCTATGCAATCAGTCCTCCTGGTTGCCGAAGCAAAATCTCCAGAGATTTATTCCAGCAATCTAAGAAATATGAAAGTCCTATAGCACATAATTGAATTTTTTTTTTTTTTTTTTTTTTTTTTTGCGGTACACGGGCCTCTCACTGCTGTGGCCTCTCCCACTGTGGAGCACAGGCTCCGGACGCGCAGGCTAACCGGCCAGGGCTCACGGGCCCAGCCACTCCGCGGCACGTGGGATCCTCCCGGACCGGGGCACAAACCCGCGTCCCCCACATCGGCAGGCGGACTGTCAACCACTGCGCCACCAGGGAAGCCCCATAATTGAATATTTTATAGAAAGTTCTCTCTGGATTTTTTTCACATGTACTCACTGTCCAACTGAAACTCACTTGCAGGTTATAAATACAAAACTAAGAGTAAAATTCAACAGTGGAATAAAGAAAAAGAAGTTCACTGTAAATCCATAGTTGAGGTGTTGAACATATATGTACCTTATAGAGCAAGGAAATGCACTTTTCACCTTGTACATTGTTTTTAATTATCTACAACAGTTCCCAGCCTTAATTTGGGTCAATAATTTTAAACATTCATATTCTTTAATGGCTAAATAGTTTAGCTCTATGATGTATATATAGTACTACAGAGAAAGAACTATTAGTTATAATAAATGCTATCACTTTGGGTTTTCACTCTATGCCAGTGGTTCTTGAACTTCGATCTCTGGACCAGAAACATCAGCATCACCCGGGAACTTCTTAGAAAAACAAATCTGGGGTCTAGCCCCAGACCTACAACCAAAAACTCTGGAAGCAGGGCTAAGCAATCTGTTTACCAAGCCCTCCAGGTCCAGGCAATACAATGGATGTTTAAGTTTGAGTACCACCACTCTCTACCAGGTGGGTGGCTTCCAAATCCACATCTGTTCCCAAATACCAGATGAGTGGAGACTTAGAGAGACGGCACAACCCCAAAACACGTCGAAAACCAAGTGTTTCATCTCCTTGGCATATTGGTTCCTCTTTTCGTATTTTCTATATTAGCTAATTAGGTCTGCCCCGTTACCCAGTTTATTAGTCATCTATTGCTGTGTAACAGATTCCCCAACCTTAGCAGCTGGAGACAACAAACACTTATTCTCCAACACAGTTTCTGAGGGTCACGATTCTGGAAATGGCTTAACTTCGCGGTTCAGGCTCAGGATCTCTCAGAGCTGGTGGTCGAGCTGGAGCCATAGCCATATGAAGGCTCCTTTGGGTTGGAGATATGACTTCCAAGCTCACTCACACAGCTATCATCAAAAGGTCTCAGTTCCTCAGCATGTGGCTTTATCCATAGGGCTGCTCACTAGAAGTCAGCTGCTTTCTCAGAGCAAATATCTGAGAACGAGCAACCAAGACAGAAGTCACAGTGACTTTATAACCTAATACTGAAAGTCACACACCATTACTTCTGCCATATTGTATTGGCCAAAGAGACCAACCCTGGTGCAGTCTGATAGGGGACTACACAAACACGGGAATGCCAGGAGGTATGGACCATGGGGAGTCATCTTGAAGACTGGATACCACAACCACAAGAAACACCAGGATATTTTCAACTCTCTTATTCTCACTGCCATATACAACCCATGGCCAAGACTCATCAATTATACATTCAGTATCTGCCATGCCTGTCTTCTTCTTTAGAGTCCAGTTACCCCTGCCCTAGTTCCCTGTTCTTGCCATCTTGCCTCAAGTCTGTAGCCTCTAGAAATTCCCTTTCACAGCTGGGTAACATTTCTAAAATATAAGTCATATCTGCTCAAAAACCTTCAAAACCTCTCTGTTGCCTATGGAGTAAAGTATATAATCCTTAACATGGCATTTAAAATCCCCATCCTTTAACTTTAATTCATCTTCCCAAACCCATTTCCCACTCTGACTCTCCATCATCCTGTCCTCCTGCCAAACGATTGCATAGCGCCCCTAAGATTCTATTCCTGGAAGAGCTCCTTTGCTGTGATTCTATTCACCTAGAATATACTCATTCTGCTCCAAAACCCAGATCCAATGCTATCTTTCCTGGTACCCTGGTCAGAATGGATTGTGTTCTTCCCGTACCATTTCATTATACTTTAAATACAGAATTAGTTGCAATTGTAATTAGTTTTTTAGGAGTCTCTGTCTCACAAATAGATTCTAGTCACACCAGGGTTAGGTGTTTTATTTTAGTTATCTTTGTAATTATCAATAAAATACAATACAATATCAAGGTCTGCTGAATTATAACACAGTTTCAACAGGCCTTTGCATATGGGAAATGATGCACTCTATTCTCAAAAATGCAAAGGGGAGATATTAACTATGACTTTGAAATAATCATGACTATTCCTCTGAAGAGTAATCATTCCTACAAGCTTCCAACTGGAAAAACTGCCTATCGTAACCAGGCTATATTACCATTTGAAAGACTTTTCCTAAGGACCAATGGAAGAGTCTCCTTCTATGCAACATGGAAACCAGAGTTGTGTGGGGAGATAGGAGCGGTGAGTGGTTTATGAACAGGCTAAATAGGGCGACACGTGCTCCTAAAGGGGTTTTATCAAGGGGAGTACCTGATCACTTTGCATTTGGGGGAATAAACTCTGGGAGAATCAATTGCAGACTGCCCAGCTGAACTGGAGGGGTACAGGAGACTAGAGAACTAGTCATGAGGGTGGTACAGGAGTCAAACCAGGGGGTGATGGTGGTAGATTTGTCAATGGTGATAGCAGAAGAGATGGGGAGAAGAGAGTCACTTAAGAGGTAGAACTTGCCAGACTTGCTGATTGATTAAATGATTGATTGTGAGGAGACAGAGATGAAGGTCTAGAATGACATCCAGATGTGGTTTTGTACCTGTGAATCTGGCCTATGTAGCATCACTCAGTGGGGAAAACACCTCAGAGCATTACCTTTATGCAGCACGGCACCCCCAGCATCATGTTATATATGGAAGACAACTCAGTCTGGAGGAGGCCACAGGAGATATCAGGAAATTACACTGACCTTTTTCACAAATGAATAGGCTAAAAATTAGATTCTTACAGCAACTGACTAAAGGGAACGCTATTAAACTCTCAGGCAAGAGCTCGCCATGGTTTTTATGAATTACCATGATTCATCTTTCCAGGGGAAGGATCCGAGTAAGAATCTTTTCTGCCGCTTCTTGGGAGTTCCTGAAGGATCACATAACTAGAGCATTAGAGCATAAAGAATGATTCATAGTAATTGCATCCAGATTTGACTGACATCTACACACAAAGTGTACATTCTTGATATCTCATTATCAAGCCTGTGATGTGGTTTTACTAAACCAACTTGATTTTTCTGGTTTGTATTATGAAAGTCCTTTTCATGTGAGTTTAGGGGTTTAGGGATTGTAGAGGTCCAGAATATAGCTACCTACATATGAAACAGAATCTTTCTAACTAAACGTGGTCAACTGACACCAATTATGACAGCCTCACACAGTAACACGCTTTATGTGTCATTAAGGAAATGGACTTCTTATACTACATATTACATTCAACAGCCAGTGGGGAAATAGCCAGTAAAATCGAACATGTTTTGCACAGCTTTTTGAAACATTTGAATTTGAATACCTTTAGATGGAACAAGTATCTTTCAGCCCGCAGTCACAAATATTCCTCATTTTTTCACCCCCATCTCACTTTTTTCTTTTATATTTCTACCTTGCTTCTGAGTTGGGAATTTTGAAAGAGAACAACTGGGAGGGCTGAAATGGGTGTCCTTGAGTGTAGAGGCCACTGAGTCCATTTGAAACGAGGCAGAAACATACGGGACAGCTACACTGCACTTTATGGGGATCGCATTGCCGGGGACTTGCATTACCGGCCTGAAGCTGTGTCCATCCCTTGTCCTTCTGATTCCCTTCACTAGCTCTTAAGATAAAGTCTGAAATCCCTCAGACAGCTTCTAAGGCCCTCTGTAGTCTGGCTCCTGCCCACCCTTCCGACTTCTGTCCTACCCCTCACTCTCCCTCCAGCTTTCTGATGTCCAGCAGCAGAGCCTCATGGGGCCAGCAGCAGTGAAGGCTGTGGCATCCTACCGGCCCCTCCTCCAGGTCTGAGGCACTCTTCCCCGGCTCCCAGGGTGTGGCTTGCTAATGTCCACCGCTCCGTCTCATGCTGGGAATTGCCCTCTGCAGGCTCGCCTAAGCTCCCACCCTCCACCTTGGGGATGAAGGTCCACAGGGGGTGCAGGGGTTCAATCTGAGGCAGTTCAGAGGGGTCACCCCAGCTCCACAGCCTGCCTCACCTCCTTACAAGTGTGATTCCTGAGGGCACTCCCAATAAACAGCTGACCGCAAATCTCCATCCCAGAGTCTGTTTCCAAGGAACCCAATATAAGACACAAGCTCCACTCATACCTGCCCAGAAGTCTGGTCGCTATTCTTTCTTCTGTCTGGAACATTCTATAGCCATCCTCCTCTCCCTCTTCCCCTGACTGTCTCACTTACCCCTCTTTCTTAGCTCTGGGATCATTTCCCGAGTAATGCCTTTCCTGAAAGTCCATCTAATTCAAGTCCTGCTGTTACATACTTTCATGAAAACCAGTTCCCTTCAATCAGAGGACTTCTGTAAATCAGAAAGAGAAAGACAAATACCGTATGATATCACTTGTATGAGGAATCTAAAATATGCCACAAATGAACTTATCTACGAAACAGAAACAGACTCACAGACATAGAGAACAGACTTGTGGTTACCAAGAAGCGGGGTGGGGTGTGGGGGAAGGATAGATTTGGAGTTTGGGATTAGCAGATGCAAACTATTATATATAGAATGGATAAACAACAAGGTCTTACTGTGTAGCACAGGGAACTATATTCAATATCCTGTGATAAACCATAATGGAAAAGAATATATATATGTATAATTGAATTACTTTATTGTACAGCAGTAATTAACACAACGTTGTAAATTAACTATACTTCAATAAAATAAATTTTTTTAAAAATCAGAGGACTTCTGTTTACAATTTGCATGTTTGATTCATGTCTCACCTACTCAACAGAAAACTCCATGTGAGTAGGGGCCCTGCTTGTCCTTGCTCACCACTGGCATTCCAGTACAGAGCACTAAATTTGGCTCAGATTTGGAATTCAACAAATACACATTAAATTAAGTAATTAATGATTTGGTGAATGAATGACCTCTGCCATCAGAGTTCTTTTCTGAATGGCAACCATGTGATAAACTGTGATCATTGTTTCTCTCAAGGTTACCTTGGAGATGGTTTTTTTAATCTGTTATGCCCAAGGCTAATCTTAGAAGAAGGTTGAGCTTGAAATCAAGGGGGAAATGTTTCCCCTACCCCGCCCCCAGTACTGTACTTCATGGTAGGAATTGCAAATGGTTAATGGACAATAATAAGGAAATAGTTCAGTATATAAATCAGTATCAGTATTTCATCATGGTCTTTTAAAGATTTTATAATGAAATAGTGGGGAATTGATTTCTAAAATAAGGAGGACAAAAGCTCTCTTTGCATCTATATTCAGAGGTTTTTGTTCTAGAAATTATTTTTAGTGTTGGTAAATTATGCTAATTAAGACAACTAAGCTGAAAAGCAGTATATTTGGAACCAAGAAAACTTATTTTACTAATTTTTTTTATTTCCCAAGTAGATTTAAAATTAGATTTTTTTAAAAAAAGATTTTCTGATTATTCAGCCGAAAGCCACCCTGGGGTCAGAGAGAAAGGAGAAATCAATCCCAACCAACACTCCCGGAGCACATTCACGAGAAGTTACTCAAGGCCAGGGTCGTGGGGACACAGACTCGGACCTGAGTGATTCTAAGCTTTGGTTATGGACTCTGAGAAAGAGCAAAGCAGACCCTGGCAGTCAGAAGCCAGCCTGGCATTACCACTTAGGCCTTAGTGTTACTAGACACTGGCCTGACAGGGCCAAGTTGCGGTGTTCTCCAGTTGGACGTAATTTCACAGAACAGCCACGTCGGTCATGTACACTCTGTGACTTTGATGGATCAGGACACAATCAAGACTACCTCCAAATGCTGTCTGAACAATGACACAGACAAGAACACTGTCCAAACACTGTCACCAAAATCACTAACATCCCCTATCCCGGCTGATAGGAGTGCTGCAGCTTTACTAATTATAGCTTAAGCTTGGCTTCATTCCTCCTGCTACTTAGATAAGATTTCATAAAGATAATAACATTAAGCCTGTTCTAACACCCTCGTACTGAGTGGCCACACAGTTCCCTGTGGCGTGTGTTTGCCTTTGTTGCAATGAGTCAATAAACCACATTTTAACTAAAGATACTTAAACGAAGGGGGTCCTTGGAGGCCATTGAAATCTCCCTATGATGTAGAAGTAAAATATAGAGAGCTATACAGGAATAGTCAAACAGCCTGTATTAAATATTTAACCTTGAAATATATATATTTATTTCCACACCTTCACTCTTAGAGCTAACCCAGTAATTCATAGTGGAATAAGCATTTGGGGCACAACCAATGATGAATCAAGTCTTCTCTGACCAACCGATTTATATCTCTCAAAAGAGAAATGATAAATGACAGAAAGTCAAGAAATACAATGAATAGGGCACTGTAGGGAGCAATTTTCAAGACCACAAAAAAGACCTGGTGAAGCATAGTTGCCTGGTTTAGCCCAGTCCCCTAACACCCCTCCTCCAAACCGTCGAGGTGTTTGGTGGGCAGGAACCAAGCAGCCAGGGGTGGGACACAGCCCATGCCCCTGCCGGGGTGCTACTCCCTTCCCCTGTGTTGTGAGGAGACCTCCTGCCTGGGAGCTTGCCCTCCAGGGGATGCTGGGCCAAGTCAAGTGCTTCCACCCCATTGGCCTGATTACGGGATCCTCACATGGGGGAGGAGAGCCATGCCCCACCTCCGTTCCCATCCCTCTGGATTTGTTACTCTTTTGCACTCAACACCTGCCAGTAAAGACTGTCTACACTGAGGGGAAAAAAAGAGCAGGAGCAGAGTGGCCCCTGGGGTACAGGGTGAGCCCTGACTACTCGGGCAGATGTTCAGGCAGACAAGTTCCCGTGCAGGTGATGTCATTTGCAAAGCTTTGGGCAGCATCCTGCTTCACTGTTTATGCCTTTACCAAAACAACCTTTGTTTTCTTCTCGATTGTGGAATGTGTTATTAACTTGTTTAATTTTCATCTGATTTAGTTTAATGGTACATGGACTTTTTTCTAGTCTTCACATATCTTTAAGGCACTGTTATCCAAGTCTAAGATTTAAGTCTTAATCTGTCCCTAGAAAATTTCAGAATTATCTACGTGAAATATTCGCGTGAAGTATTTTAAGGAAGTAGAAATCACTGGGAAATCTGATTTATGCAATAATTTCAGAAAGTGAAAATATGTCCATGTATCTTTTTTATGATGGTGTATTTAATCTGAGAACATGACAGCACTGCAGCAAAGGCATTCCATGCTACAGAGAAACTCAGAATCCAAGAAGTACCAAATCTAATCAAACAGATGTGGTAAAGGTTATGCTGCTCTCGTTTGTAGCTCCAAATGGCAGTCACTTGTTTATTGTTTTTACTTTCACAAAGGCAGGGTAAAATGTTAAATAACAACATGTATTAAGAGGCAATATAGTTTGGAAGTTAAGAGTATCAACTACATTCAGACAGACTTGGGTCAGAAACTTGGCTCTATTTCTTCTCTCTGTGTGATCTTAAGGAAACTACTTGACCTCCCAAAGCCTGGTTTTTTTCCTCAGTAAAATGGGAAGGAATAATAGTATCCACACAATAGAATTCTTATTGAGTTAAATGCCATGATGCCTATAAAATATTCAGCTCAGTGCCTGGTACAGAGTAAGTGCTATGATTACTGTGTGGTTGTGTTTTTAATAAACTGTATTCAACCAACTGCAGAAATTCTCCTGCTGGAATAAAGTGTGAAGGCTCAGATTGTCTTAGCTTTGTGGAGAAACCTATATTTTTAAATACATTTAAATATATTTTAACATTAGTTCTGGAATTCTGATAAGAGAGTTGAATAAATCAAACACTGACCCAATAAACATTTATCATATACTTGTTTGGTGTTGTGCATAGTATCTGGGCATGTGAAAAGGTAGAAAAGAAAAAGCCAAATAAGACAAGATTAGACTCAGATGTGTTCAAAATCAGCAATTAAACATGGCTGACTTTATTAAGTGCTATAATCAATGTCCAATAATGTTATCCTAGTAAGAGGACAATTCTTTTATGAATAAGACAGTCTGGGAAGCCTCATGGAGTTAGTGATTTTGAAACAAGCAAGGGATTTCCTCAGGCAGAGACTGAGATTGAAGGTCTAGAAGAGCAATCCGGGTAGACAGATGAATATAAACAAAGGATCACAGGTGGAAAGGGGCAGAGGATGTTGAGGGAATCGGGTGCAGAATCGTGGATGTGCTGAGTATGTGGCAAATGGCTGAGGAACTCATGAAGTCTCCAGCATGGAGGCCCCTTCTGTGCCCTGTTAAAGAGTTCATATCTTGTCTTATTCAGCTCAGGCTGCCACAACAAAACACCACAGACCTGGTGACCTAAACAACAGGAATTTATTTCCCACAGTTCTGGAGGCTCGGAAGTTCAAGATCAAGGTGCCAACCAACTCAATTCCCTGGTGAGGGTCTTATTCCTGGTTTGCAGATGGCCACCTTTTATGCTTTGTCCTCACATGGCAGAGAGAGAGAGAGAGAAAAAGAGGGAAAGAAAGAGTGAGAGAGTGAGAGAGTGAGTGCTTCGATGTCTCTCCCTCTTTTTATAAGGGTACTAATCCCATCATGGAGGTCCTACCCTCATGATGCCATCTAAATCTCATTACTTCCCAAAGTCTCCACTTCCAAATACCATCACCTTGGGGGTTAGGAGTTCACCATATACATTTGGGGGCTGGGGGTTGCAACCATTCAGTACATAACCAATCTTAACTTGTACTCAAAGGAGAACTGACATTTTCTGAAAAGGCAAATACAATCATTAGATTGATGCTTTCGAAGGTAAATCTGCTGTGAACAGATGAATGAATTGAAAAGAGATACAGAGACCAGTTAAAATATCACTGCAATAGTTCAATCTAGAGGTACAATATTTCATCCCACCTGCAACAATATCAGTTGTTAGACACACCATTTTTTATATACCTCTAAGGAAAAAACAAAACAAAACAAAACTGCCATTGAACTATGATCTAATGTTTTCTTGTGTAGAATTTTCATTTTATATTTATTGGAAGAACTTCTTTAGAGGTGTTCAGGCATCAATTTTTATTATATGTCATTCTCTGTGTATACATAGAAGGAAAATATGCACAAAACACATTAGTTAAGATATTTCTAAAACTATTTCACATTCACAGTTCATTTCTTCTGAATCACTGTTTTCATTCAGTCATTATGGTGTGTATTATTTCAAAGTTTATCAACACATGTACAGATACGGTGATGATTTTTTTAAAGTCATCACATTTTATATTCTCTCTGTCATTTTTTTTTCACTTAATATACTATGGACATTTTTCCAGGTAATTAACTATACCATGAACATCTTAATTATGCCATTATCTTAATTCACTCAACAACGATGTTGAGCATCTAGACCTTGTATTAGGAACTAGGGAAACACTGGTGAGCAAAAGCAGGTGGAGCATAACTCTCTTCCCTAAGCAGGCATTTTGCTTATTTCCATATTTGCTTTTTTTCTATCATAATCAATAGCATAATAAATACTATTGTTAGATTATCTCTTTATGAGTTCCTAGAAGTGTAATGTCTGGGTCAAGTGGCTTGCATATGTTTAAGGTTTTGATGCATCTTGTCAACGTGCCCTTCAGAGACCAGCACAAATGTATATTCCCATCAACAGTCCCATCACGTGCCTATTTCCCCACAACTCTTCCACCTCCGAGTTTTATTATTCCTTTTCATTTTGGCTAATCAAAGAGGTAAATATTGATATTTTATTGTTTTAAATTGCATATCTTGATTACCGGTGAGGTTGACTATATTTTGATGTTTATTAGCCATGTATAATACTTTATATATAATATATATTATTTATAGATATATACAATATTTATGCATACATTTTACGTTTATTAGCTATATATGTATGTAGTGTGTGTATGTGTGTGTGTATACACACACACATGCACATAATTGTTTTTATACTTTGCCCACTTTTCTATTGGTGTATTTTATTCAAATGATTTTTAAATAACCGTTTCCGCCTCTGAGTTCCAGGGTTAGTATTTGAGAAATGGACAGAAATTCAAGAACATAATCCCTACTTGTAACTGGCACTTTATAGCAGCATAGTTTCCCATAATAAGGTTTGATTTATTAACTCTACTGTGAAAATGTCTATATGATATTATACTCACAGCAGAATGCTACTATTAGTTTTAACTATTTGAATCTATTTCAATAAATCTAAAGACATCTTATGCAAACAGCAAACCAGGATGTGCAGTTGCCATAGAAACAGAAGCTAGTATTATGAAAAAGGAATAAGCCAGGCTGGAACCGTTCCCCTCAGGGACGCTGTTTTGCAACCAGTTCCTTGAATAAGTAATATATGTGAACTATACCACCTGAAGCTAGCTAACAGTGATGCCTAATACAGACTTCACTAGGCATCTGATTATCATGAGGAAAAGATCGATGTAAACTGCATTGTCTGCTAACTAATTCAGGTTTTTATTTTAAATTGAAGTGTAAAAGTTAAACTAACTTCATCTTAATTTCCTAGGGAGAGTTGTTCATTTCCATGCTGAAAGTGAAATAAGAACAATAATGTGGGTGTACGATTTCTTTTTCAACTTTGAAAATTCTGGTTATAAAGCAAACTTTCTCCGTTGAATCAATTTGCCAATTAGCTTAGATATCTCAGTGGAAAAGATTCCTTAAGAAAACAGGCTTGAACAAAATAAATATGTGACACAAAAGTGCTGAAACCCTTTCTGAAAGAATATGAAATAATTATATGACTCAGACCATCAGAGTTTATAATTACCATTCGGAAACTGAAAATCACCCAACCAAAAGAGGTTCCCGTTGAGTCTAAATCAGCCAGAGAATGATGTGTCATGTATGTTACCAAGCTCTACAAATAAAGTTTGTAATTCAGTTTTTCATCCAAAAGTTTGAAAGCTGTTGCCTGTTATAGATTCTAGTGCGTCTTATTTGTCTGTAACAATCTCCACTTAGTGCTGGCAGTGACTCTTGATGTATATGCTCTGCTTTCATAACGTAGAGTGTGAATTTAATCCTAATAGGAGGTAATTTACTGTCCAAGAAAGGATAGGCTATCATAAAAAGATTACGAATGTGGAATAATTTTCATGCTTGTAATAATCACACTGTCACTTGAAAAAAATAAACCTGTGCATCTTCTCATTTGACCTTTACAACTACAATACTGACATTGGTAGTATCGCTAGTAGACCCTCTAAATGACCACTTATAAATACATTATTTTTTAACAGTTAAAATACTCAATATAACCAGTCCATGTCAAAATTGATCAATATGGGGGGAAATCGGAGTATTTTTTCAGGGAAGGACTTGAGTTAGGCTACACCAGAGGGGTTGGACTTGGCTTGGCAGAGAGGAAGGAAGGGACAAGTCCAAGAAAGGGGGTCAGCCTGAGCAGGGATAACAAAGTGTGGGGAGCAGTGGGAATGCACACATGGTGGGTGGGAAGGGTGAACTGGGCTGATTAATGCCAAAGGCTCCTGCAAACAGATTGTAAGGAATAAGGCTACAGCGACAAGACAGGACCAGGCAAAAGAAGATTTTGAATTCCATGGTAAGAATTTGAAAATTAACTCAGTAGGCAATAGCTTCGCTAGGGAAGAGTCATAAATTCAGAGGAACTTGGCCTAATAGAGAAACAAGTTTGGCCTTCCTGGATGTCTTTCAAAGTCAATCAAGACTGTCCAGATGGGGCTTCCCTGGTGGTGCAGTGGTTGCACCACCGAAGCAGGGGACACGGGTTCGTGCCCCAGTCCGGGAAGATCCCACATGCCGGTCCGGGAAGATCCCACATGCCGCGGAGCGGCTGGGCCCATGAGTCATGGCCGCTGAGCCTGCGCGTCCGGAGCCTGTGCTCCGCAACGGGAGAGGCCATAGCAGTGAGAGGCCCAAATAACGCAACCCAAGAGAAATGGCCGCTGAAAAAGACTGTCCAGAGTACTCTTGTAAAGAGTTCCTATTTAGTGGCTATCAGTGTAGCAAACACTAAATGTATACATTGTCTCATTTCACTTCAGCAACAACCCTTCAGGATAGTGATTCGACCTCTTCTAAAGAAGTCCCGGGAAGGTTAAGAAAATGTCCAAGGTCACAGGACAAGTAAGTAGCAGAGCCAGGACTTAAACTTAGTTCTTTGTGTCTGTAGATCCCATTCCTTCTACTATTCTATTCTGTTTAAATGGGTCTTTGTTTTATTTTGCTTTGCTTTATCTTGCTTTTTTTGTTGTTGTTGTTGTTGTTTTTAAATGAATGGTCAATGAGAGAAGCAACAGAAATTAAGAGAAACAGGCAAGGTCATAAATGAAAAATTCTCCACGTGACTTCAAGGATGAGCAGAAGCCTTCACGGGAATGATTATAAAGCAACATTTGTCTTGCTATTAAATAGCTATTAAAATTACAGAAACATTACGAGAGTGTTGGATAGGAATGCTGGTTGTGGAACAACAAAATCTATCCTGGCTAGTTTACGCAGGAAATAATTAAGTGATATTAAGTCACTCGTAGAAATCCCTGGTGGGCTAAAGGGCCAAGCATCTTGGATGAATACCATCCCAGATGCAGGAGCAAGCACACCACAGCCCCCTCACGATTCACAGACAACACTTGGGACTGGGTACCAGATGAACCACATGCCTTGCCCACCACACTAACCAGGCACGTTTCCTGTGCAGGAATGCCTTTTCACGCTGCTTACTTCCAAATCCCAGCCTAGATGCATGTGGTCTGATTAGTGGAACTTAACTCCCATGCCTGTCCCAAGCTGCAAAGGAATCTAGGTTAGGGTGTTTTTCATGGCTTTTCTTTTTAACCTTTAGCAGTCAAAACTCATAATGTGGGAAATTCCCAAAGTGTAGGTTTGGGGGCAGTCACAAATAATAAATGTCCATTCTTATTAGGCAAAGGGGTTTTGGAAAGTTAAGAATCCACCAGTAAGTGTCTAGCACTCTTCAGGGGAAAGTTGCGCTGATGGACGTGAGTATTTAGTTCTGCTTGACAGGTTCAATATTCTACTTTGGAAAGAGAAGCATGACTCACCAAATGTAATGAAAATATCCATGAAAGCTATCCAGTTCCCTTGGGTTTGATTCATATCCACTTAGAAATCTTTGTGGCCATTAAATTTCCCAAGCAAATTTATATACTGGAAAGAGAATGACCTTACTAACTACAAAGAATATTCTGGTCTCTTCCACAGATTCGTTTTATTGTGGGTTGATAAGTTCACTCACTGACAAAGTCCAGGCATCCGACTAGGCACTGGATATCCAATGACATTCAAATCCCATCTTTGCCCTTGAGGAGCTCACAAGCTGGTGAAGCAAACAAATATGTGAATAAACAGTTATGGAATGATGTGATAAATGCAAACCAGGTAAAAATTATAGGAGCAATGAGAAGGGGCACTGACTCCCAGCCCCTCCCGGGTAAGGAGAAAAGTCATCAGGAACATAGCCTGAGCAAAGGCTTCACAGTTAAGAGTCAACCAGATGGAGAGGGGCAGGGAGAGAAACATGCCAGGCTGAGGAAAGGCACAAAGGAAGGAACACAAATTAATTCATCCATTCAACAAATATTTACTGAGTGCCCACAATGTGTGCCAAGCACAGAGACAGAGAGTATGGGAGACAGGATGGCAGAGGGCATGCCACAGCAATAAGGCTGAAAGGACAGATGGCAACTGACCAACATCAGTGTGTACACCAAGTTAAGAAGTTTAGAATTTAAATTTATCTTTTTAAATTGATGGATGGATTCAGCTTCTAAAACATCTCCTTCCTGAGTGACTTGCCACCTCACACTGTGACTTAAGTCTTTGTGCTCACGTTAGCAGATGGCTTACTTAAGCCACGTGACTCAGGTTGGGTACCGCTATCTGCATTTTCTTTCTATCTTTTGGCATTCAGGTTTGGTCTCTCTGAGATTATGAGCATGAAGAAGCCAGGGCCCGTCCTGGTAACGCACTTAATAACAGAAGATATCAAAGATGGGTGTTCGAACAAGGTTTCTTGGAGAACAACAAACAGTCTTCTGGGACTTCCCTGTGACACACCCGAGAAGTGGTGATTTGACTTCAGAAAACAGTAGCATGAACAATAATTAAGGATTAGCATTTGCATAAATATAATGGGACAGTAATAGGGCAGAAGCAAATTAGATGTAAACCTATGTGTCCTTGAGAGTGGGAGAGGGAGAAAAGCACACAGAGACAATAGTGAACCTTTAAAAAAGGAAGTCACACATTTGCGTATTTTAAACACTGCAATTAGATGCAACCTGCCATCATAGAACACATCACCTGCCAGCTGCACTCAATGGGGGATGGGCTCCCGTTACACAACGCCTGAAATTTTATATGCTCTCACCTATCTCGTGGAGCTCAGAAAAGGTTCTACTTGCTGGGTCTATATTTCCATGTTAAAACGTTATGGCTTTGGAAAAAGAAAGAGAAGAAAGGGAAGATATGATATCAGGAACATTAAGTACAGACCCACTGTGCAATCATGACAACGTAGATGATTTCTTTAGTCTGCAAGGTCAAAACAGCAGGGCCTCATATGTGAAATTCTTTACACTTGAATGCCTTGTGAAGAGTTGTTTAAACGAGGGGGGATATCTCCCAAATGAAAGAATGACTTCAGTGCTTACAGTCATTGGCTATCGGAAGCTGAGAGGGAAAGAGGGGGAAAGAATCAAGCGGGAAGCTGGCAAGCACACAGAATGCCACCTGTGCTCACCCAGGGTCTGACCCGCGGCACTTCCCATCCTGATACTCCATCATCAGCTCGCTCAGGAGTGAACCAGTTCTCACTGGAAGAATTCACGGGAGGCTGGCTTGTAACGTAGGTTGATGTGTCAGTCGACAATGAGGACCCATCTTATTAAATGATGACATCCTTGTCCTCTGTGCTGCACAATTTCCCAGATAGGTAATTTTAGCCATGAATCTAAATCAGTTATTATCGGGGCCTTATACATAGGGTCAGGAAAAAAGCAACTGGATGATCTTATAGCAGCAGTTCTCAAAATTTTAATGTCATAACACATATCATGTCTGACAGTTATCTGCACACACACAAAAAAATCTGAATGTGGCCAGACATCAACACAAAATAGGCCCTCAAGAAAATAATGTGTTTATAAAACAGAGATTTCTAGGTATCCACCATAATCTATTCTCTACAGTCATTCTCAATAAAAAGAAGTCTATTCAGACACATGGCTAAACTACATTTCCTAGACTTCCTTGCAGAGGGTGTAGCTATGTGACTGAATTCCCACCAGTGGAATGCAGGTGGAGATGAGCTGGGCCTTTTCTGGGCCAGAGAGTGGGCATGTATCTCCAAAGTCCTGTCCTCCTTCCTACTGGCTGGAGTCCAGATATATCTGTGACCCAGTCCTGACAACTAACAGTGCACTGTTGTCTCCTAGGAAAGGGTAGAGCAGAGCCTCAACGTGAAAGGCACAGGAGTTCCAATATCCCCTGTGGGAGAGCTGCCTGCGGCCTGGAATGTGGGCTTTAGGGTGATGCCTGAGGGAGAAGTAAACCTCCCTCTTCTTTAAGCCCTGAATTTTGGGTCTATTAGAAAAGCTTTTCCCCTAACTGCTAATAATAATCAATAAAACTAACTTTATCAAGCTTTCAAAAAGTCTTATTTTCATGGAGAAACATGAATAACTACGACTAAACTCTTAATGCTGAATGCCACAGTTATTAATAAAGTTCACATGCCTTCCTCTTGCACTGCCTCTTTGCCCACCTCCATCCCTCAGCTTTCCTGGGTTTTCGGCCCCAAGTCTTTGGAGTCATCCTGGACGCCACTCTTCTCTTCCTCCCAACAGGTCAGCTCTCACGTCATGCCACTACATCACCACAATGCCCTGGGGCCAAGCCACCATAATCCCTGGTCCCCAACCCCATCACCCTGCTCCACTTCTGTCTTCCTCCTACAGACTCTCCTCCACAACGCAGCCAGAGAAACCCTTCCAGAATACAAATAGGATGATGCCATTCCTTTCTCAATTGAGACGACTAAAACTCTTGGGAAAATTATTAGGGAATTAATCAGTGATGGATTACTATATATATAAGCACTTAAAATATGTTAACTTTTAACTGTAAGATGAATGTTTTAATTGTATAAGAAAGGACCTGCGGGGACTTTCCTGGTGATCCAGTGGTTAAGACTTTGCCCTCCAATGCAGGAGGTGTGGGTTTGATCCCTGCTTGGGGAGCTAAGGTCCCACATGCCTCGTGGCCTAAAAACCAGAACATAAAAACAGAAGCAATAGTGTAACAAATTCAATACTTTAAAAATGGTGCACATCAAAAAAATCTTAAAAAAAAAAGGACCTGCGAGTATAATACATTTTCACTTATAGTACAAGTCCATTCTGTACACTTCTACCTTACTTTTATAGCATGGCTGCCAAATAATTTTTTTTCCAAAGTGCTCCCCACATCCTATAGGATAGTGTCCAAACTCTTCAGCCAAAAGTTCTTATCTGGCCTTAATCTGCCTTTTCTTTCTTGGATCTGATTAGTCCCTTACACAAAACTTTTGCTGCATATTGTAGTAAACAGGGGGAAGGAAGGAAGGAAGCAAGCGGGGGAGGGAGGGAGGGAGGAAGGAAGGAAGAGAGGGAGGGGAAGAAAGAGAATGAGTAAAGAGAAAAGTAGATCTATTTAATCTGGCATGAAAATATACTCAAGATGTACTCTTAAATTTAAAAATCTAGTGGAACAATACATTCAGTATGATTCAAAGGTGTGAAAATCCTGTCTCAGTCTATGTGTACATATATGAATGTTATTGCACAGAGAAAAAAAAGTAAATGCAATTTCACAAAACTGTTACCTCTGGGGAGAGGACTGGGATTGAGGGGGGTGGGATAAAAGGAGCATTACTCTTTAGATTCCATACTCATTCCACATATATTAAGAGGCTATTTTTATTTCAGGCTCTGGACTAAAATCCATATTACAAGCAGTTATTCAAATCTACATGGGAAAGTAGTTATTAAAACAGAAACTCTGGGCTTCCCTGGTGGTGCAGTGGTTGAGAGTCCGCATGCCAATGCAGGGGACACGGGTTCGTGCCCCGGTCCGGGAAGATCCCACATGCTGCGGAGCGGCTGGGCCTGTGAGCCATGGCCGCTGAGCCTGCGCATCCGGAGCCTGTGCTCCGCAACGGAAGTGGCCAAAACAGTGAGAGGCCCGCGTACCGCAAAAAAAAAAAAAAAAAAACCAGAAACTCTTTCCTCAATAAAGTGAAGAAAATATTTTGTAAATGACCAAGATTCTAGAAAATTTGAAGTTTGATACAATCTATGTTGATTGATTTTAATCTCTTCATAAAGACATTTTTTTATTCCTACAAAATATAATTTAATTTTTTTTAGCAATTCGTTTATAGCTGTCATATTAGGATTAAAGTTTTCTCTCTCTTTTCCTCTCCCCTGAAACCATGTGCCTTTAAAAGTCTGGGGCCTTTTCATGTAACTCTTGGCCATCTGTATGTTTTCTTTGGTGAAATGTCTATTTAGGTCTCCTGCCCATTTTTTAACTGAATTGTTTGATTTTTGATATTGAGTTCCATGAGCTGTTTGTAGGGAGACTCGAGAGGGAGGGGATATGAGGACACGTGTATGCATATGGCTGATTCACTTCGTTGTACAACAGAAACTAGCACAGTATTGTGAAGCAATTATACTCCAATAAACATCTATTAATAAAAAAAAGAAAAGAAAATTACATTTCTTAAAAAAGAAAAAAGTCTGGGGCCTTAGTTACATCATCTACAAAAAGAAGCTAGTAACACAGGAGGGCTATTGTAAGGATTCAATGAGGTAAGTCATAAAAATTGTGTGACAGAGTTGGAACAGAGCAGGGAGGTGAGAAATGACGGGTGCAACCAATTTCCACTGACCTAATGCCTGCTGGACAAGGAGATTCCCTTCTCCTTGTGCACGGATCTGCAACACCTGGTTGTAATCGTTTGGGCGTTTTCAAAGAACACTTCACAGTTTTAGGAGAAAGGTCTTACTGCCAGGAGATTCAGAAAGAGAAATGCAGAAAGAATTTTATAGTGGAAAACATCTAAATAATGCAGGGGCGAAGTCTAAAGCACCACTTGTTTTGCACTTTGCATTACTGAATCTCCATCAAGACTTACCTGCCAGCTTGGAACAGCCTTCCAAGAGAAAGATAAATCAACTTAACTTTCCCATCTATAACAGACTAGAGTTAAATGCTATATATATTAACAACATTTGTTTTAGCATTGGCAGCAATTCTGCTCTGTGCAATAGCACTGCATTTTAAAAAATATTTTGATCACGGATGATTATTGAGGCTTTCTTATTTTAAGACGAAGCATCCTAAAAAGAAAATCTTCACTGAGTATCAGATGCTCCGAGTAAATCTGAATCATGACTATTATACTTTTTTGAAAGGTTATAAGAAGACAGTGCCCTAGATTGTTCTTGATATGATAAACTCAGCTTCAAAGTAACACAGAGCAGCCAGAATTCTTTAATATTCATGCCAAGGTAAAAAAATGGAGTGAGGTTAAGACTTGGTTTCAAAATTTGAGTCGTTAGAGAATATGTCTGTAAAAAGAAGAAATCCTAATGTAAAGCACTTTACCAAAATGACTAGATCAGGTTTAATTTTTTCAAAATATTAAATGCAGACCACATGCCCAACACTGTGCTAGGGTTGCTGGAATTCAAAGGAAGCACACAATTCTCTGCCCTCTGAAAGACTGCAATCTAATCAGGAAGACAAGTCACATTCATATGAAATAAAGAATTATACAATGTAGAATTAAGTGCAAAAACCATGAGGCATGCACTTAATCCCACAGAGAGCCAGGAAAAGGACAAGATCAGAGTAGTAGCAACTATTACGCTACAGATGTTTGCATTAAATAATTTTATTTTTCATATTAATATAGGACTACTTTTAAATAAACCCATTAAAACCATCTATTATTGAATTATTGCCAGTTTTTCTGGCAAGCAATTTGAGTACCATTTTCTGAACTTCTGCTAGTGTATTGAGTTACTCTGTTCCTTTAAGATGCTTAACTTCCCCATTCCTGAGGTGGTACAGCTTGAACTTCTTTCATTTGTTGAAATATCTATGTCAGAGATATTTACATATGGTTTCAGATGTTTTTGTTTAATATTAATCAATATTAATAATTTATCAGATTTTTAACAAGACAGAAAAATATTGGGGCACATAATCAGAATTCTCTAGTTTGTTGTTGTTGTTTTTAAGCAACAGAGTACTTTCATCCAATTAATTTTTTTTTTTTTTTTTTGCAGTACGCGGGCCTCTCACTGCTGTGGCCTCTCCCGTTGCGGAGCACAGGCTCCAGACGCGCAGGCCCAGAGGCCGTGGCTCACGGGCCCAACCGCTCCGCGGCATGTGGGATCCTCCCGGACCGGGGCACGAACCCGTGTCCCCTGCATCGGCAGGCAAACTCTCAACCACTGTGCCACCAGGGAAGCCCCACCCAATTAATTTTTCATGCCCAGCAAGTTGCTGAGACAAGACTGATGAGCCAACAGCTAGAATAAGAAGAAGAAAAAACTTTTTCCTGCTGGTGGAATAAGCTAGAACTCAGCTGGGAGTAGATCCCTGACTGTGGAAAGAAGAATGGAAACTTCTTTGGAAGGTCCTTAAGAGATTTAGCATCTCTGCACAGTACTATATACAGAACAGCAAGAGGGAAAAAATACAGTGTGAAAAAACATGCACGCACAACACATCTTCAGGTGAGTTCTAGGTCCTGAAGCTTAATCAGTTTGCAGCTGCTAGTGTTAAAACTCTTTGCTTAGAACAATTCAGAGCAAGTTTTCCTAGTATTAATAAATTATATTTCCAAGTAATTGAATGTAAATAGCAAAGTTACTAATTATTTAGGCACTTCAGCAGTTTTCTTGTTGTTTATTCATAAACTGGACTTTTTAGGAATATTCTTAAGATATTAAGTCGGAAAAAAGTGGAGTGAGTGATAGGGGAGCACTGAAGGTTATAAAAAGAACTCATTCTTTGGGGTCCTCAGCAGTTTGAGCTTTTCACAGATTTTATATATATATATATATATATATATATATATATATATAAATAAATAAATAAAAGAGAAACTGTCAATCAACAGTTGACATCAACATCAGCATTAATAAAAAATATATTAATTTTCTTGCCACATTCAGATAATAGCCACCAGAAAACAAAGAGAAAAAGCATTTTGTCTGCATGGTACCTCATAGCTAACTATTTAAAAGTGACTGGGTAATTAATGCACATTCCACTTTTTTCCCCAATACGTGGAATCTTTCCATTCCTGCGGTTTCTTTTGTTCATTAGTGGGCTATGATTACCACCTGGGAAATAAGATGTGGCAGAAAGAAATTCACCACAAAATAGCACTGCTATCACCTGCCTGGGATGATTCCTACTCTTGTCCCACCCGTACGGTCGTCCTTCTGTAATCTTGGCCTTGCCGCATCTAAGGTGGAGACTTAGTCTTACCAACAAAAGAAACACCTCTTGGTCTGAGTCATAAAGTCATAAATGTCGTCACATAAAAGTGTTATCTTTAGTGATGCTCATTTAAATGTGCCTAGATTTATGAAATTCCTGTTAAACTGATTTCAATTTCCAGGGGAAAATAACTTGGAATGCAAATTAGTTGATGTCCTTCCCACAAAATTCAAAATAATTTTCAGAATTTCACCACCATACACTGAAAAACAAGGCAGAAAAAGAAAAACATTTTTCCTAGTCTTTAAAGCAGTGAGACATGAATTATTTATTTGTACTACAAGTCCCTTTTAAATAACAGTGAATCAATTTTGAACTTGAAACAGATATTGGCACCCTGGATGATTCATTATTCGTAACCCCTGTTGTAGCACTGGCCCTCTGGGTCTCAGATTAAATTTCAGAAGACAGGCAGCAGCTCTAAGTTCTGAGGAGAAAATGTCACTAGAATGCCATTTTATATCATATTATATCAATTTTCTTCAGAAAACTAAGCTTCATTCCAAGTCAGCAAACACAATGACCATTGACCAACCTCTGAGTTAGTTCAGCCTGCCCAACAATAAGTAGAGTGTTTCACTCTAAAATCAAGTGTAATAACTGCAAAACAAGCTAAGCAAAAAGACTCAGGCAGAGCACCTTATAAATATTCTCGCAATTATTGCTCTTCAAAGCTCACTGCACTTCCAAAAACCCATTGTGAGTATGGACATAATTTTATCCTTTAAGTTTAAAATAGAAAATATCAGTTTGGTTAGATTAATTTGAACGTTTGATTAGAATTATCAAGCACTATCAGAAATTTAGCATTACAGACATTTCGAGATGGCAGAGTAGGAAGACCCTGACCTCACCTCCTCCCACAAATACACCAAAACTACAACTACATATAGAACAACTCTTTCTGAGAACAACCTGAAGACTAGCAGAATGGCTCTTCTACAATCAAAGATATAAAGAAAAAAACACACGAAAACTGGCAGGAGGAGAAGAGAAGCAATCTACTCGGGATCCACACCCCCGGCGGGCCACCTGGAGGAGGAGGGCTATCTCACAAGCTTAGAGATCCCTCCTAAGGAGTGAGGAGCTCAAGCCCCACATTGGACACCCCAGCCCTGGACGAAAGCCCCTTGGCTGGTTTTGAAAACCAGTGTGGCTTAGCAGAGGGCTACAGAAAACTGAGACCCCGCTCCTAAAGGGTGTGCACACAGACTGCTCGCTCCCAGTCCCAGCATGGAGGCAGCATTTTGAAGAGTACCAGGTGCTCTGGCCAGTCTTCCAGGACAGCCCAAGTGCATCCCCCAGCCCACAGCAGGCTGCAGCTCTAGACCATGGGGCTAAGGAAGCAATTTCCGTAAAGCCGTCAGCTGATTTTTTCAGCAGAAATTTTGCAGGCCAGAAGGGAGAGAGTCATGATATATATTTAAAGTGCTGAAAGGAAGAAACCCACGACCAAGGATACTCTACCCAGCAAGGTTATCATCCAGAATTGAAAGAGAGATACAAGTGTTTCCCGGACAAGCAAAAACTCACCACTTAACCAGCCTTACAAGAAATGTCAAAGAGTCTTCTTTAAGCAAAAAGGCCATATAAAGAAATAAGGAAAATATATGAAGGAAAAAATCTCACCGGTAAAGGCAAATATATAGTAAAATCAGTGGATCAACCATTTAAACCATTATGTATAAAATAAATAAGATACAGAGGTATAGGAATTAGCTAATATTTTATAATAACTTTAAATGGATAATGATCTACAAAAACATTGAATTACTATATTGTACAACTGAAACTAATATGATATTGTAAATCAGCTATGTACTTTAATTACTATATAGTTTAATGTAAAAACTACATCCCAGATTAAGTCATAGGAGGTCAAACAGTTATATGTAAATTTTTAATTTAATTTAATTTAGAAAGAGAGGTGAATATTTATCTGATCTCTGGATTGGAAGAACTCTAAACTTGAAAGCATAGGAAGGTATCACAAAGGAAGATATCAATAGATTTGGCTTTATAGAAAAGTTAAAATATACGTATCTAAAAGGTATCATAGACAAAATTAAGAAACAAATGAAAACTAGGTAAATATTTACAAAAGATATCACAAAACGTTGCCTTCTTAATTTAAACTGATAAATGACTCTCTAAATATCATTATGCAAAAAGACATGAACAAACAATTCAAAGGTGAGAAAATATAAGTAGCAAAAACATTTAAGAAAAATGTGTTCAACTTACCAAGTTAAACTAACAAGACATTATTTTTTACTTAACAAATTAACAAATTTTAAAATATATATATTATTATTAACATTAGTATCCATATAATTATAAACTAGTACAATCTTCCTGGAAAATTCTTCAGTATTCTTTTACTAAGAGCCTTAAAAGTATGCATATGCTTTTAACTGGAAAATTTTACATAGAAATATCTTCATTGCTTTGTAATTTATATGAGTGGAGTATTTGAAACACCCTAAATATTCAATAATAGAGAAATATTTCAATTGATTGTAAAACACAAAGTATAACATATAATGCACACATATGCAAGCCTTAAAAAGTACTTGCAAAGTACTTTAATTATCAATATAAGGGGAAAATATTTGACATATTACCACTAAAAATATATAAAACTTTATATATTTTATATAAAGTAAAATCTCAAATATGTAAAAATGTATGCACAGAAAACTACTGAAGATATACCTAAACACAAATGATGGTTACTACTGAGGGCTGCATTATGGGAGACTTTCCCTGCCTTTGTACATTCTTATATTTTTTAAGTTAATATGCATGCATTACTTTAGTATTTGGGAAAAATAAATTTAAACCTTATTTTAATATTGCATCTTAAATGCTCACTTTAATTTGAAAAAGCACTGTTACATCTGCGACATTTGCAAAAGTAATGGCAGAAAATAAATACATGTCTTAAAAAACTATAGTTGAATTTAAGAACAGTTGGAGCAGTATATGTTTATTATGCATGAAGAATTAACCATAATAGAGGGTGACCTTAAAGTCTGGAAGTACAGATCTATTATCTCATCATGTATTGCAATATAATATCAATAACCTACTTATTGTGTATTCACCCCTGTTTTCAGACTTGGTGGACACTCTGTAGTGAGTAATCATTAAAAGGTATATGTGGCAGATAAAAAATGAAAAGAACTGACCTTACGTTCCTTGGTAACTCCATCGCTCACTGCAATTTCAACATTCCACTAAGGCTTCCTGTGAGGCAGGAGGAGGGTGTTGAGAATATCTATGAAGTTTTCTTCCTGGCAATCATGAGTGGAAGGAGCAGTTAAAAGCTATACTGACATAACTGCAGTTGATCAATAAGTATATGACTTCTGTGATCTTGCTTCAAGTTGAATTGTATAATAAACTGTCTCAAAACTGATTAACAAGGCCAGACATGCATACATTTTAAGTACTCTTACTTGGACTAAAGTCAAAAAGTATTACTGAGAAAATATTTCCACAAGAAAATATAATGTACACTGCTTTAAATCAGCAAGACTCCTGTGAAGGGGTTTAACGAAAGTCAAATGCCTCTGGAAAATCTTTCCCAGGTTTCTTCCTGTGGGGCTGGTCTACCACCTGTGTGTCAGCACCCAGGGCGTGCAGGGTCACTACCGCCTTCAGCAACCCTGACTTGCTGGGCTCACACTGACAACTCTGCCTCTCCTGCCCATTCAGGTACTAGGAGATTCAGAGATGAATAAAATAATGTGTTAACATAATGCAGATTGTAAAAATGCACGGAAGGAAAGCAGCCTGTTCTAAGACTAATAATGGAGGGATTGATTTCAATCGAGCTGACAGGCTCTGAGGAGAACATGAAATATGAATCCAGCTCTGATGGATGATAGCCCATAATGATCAAGGTTTAACTGCAATGCCTTATTTGACTATTGTCTCAGATTTGGTAGTATTCCTAATTTTGTTCTAGCTTGTACCCTCAACTATCATCTATGTGAAAACTCTTAGTCAATCTTAATAAAAGGAGTCTTTTAAAAATGGTTTTAAAAAAAATGGTTTAAAGAAGATTCTTCTGTTACCTTTTTAACATACTTTAATCAAAGGAAATCTTCCCATCATGTGGAAGTTCCCTGGATCACACACTGAGGTTAACCTACATTTCATCACATATATACCTAAAGGCAAGGAGAATTGATTATCATCTTAAACAAGAGTGGTCTGCTGAGAAATTTCCTTTTATTTGTGTTTTCTGAGAAACTGAAATAGCCAGAAACCCCTCAGTTGACCTACTGCAATCTGGGACTTGGGAGACTTGGTTTTGAAGCCTCTGTCACTCAAGTTGTGAGTGGACTAAAATCTTGTTCATACACCCTGGTCTGTGAGATTGAGATACTAAGAGACAGATGTATGAATAATCTTTCCCTGGAACCAAAGGATGCTGAAAATACTTATATATAAGAATTGACCCTTCTCCCTCAAAGAAAAAAGAGGAAGAAAGAAAGAAAAGACAGGAAGGAAGGAAGGAAGGAAGGAAGGAAGGAAGGAAGGAAGGAAGGAAGGAAGGAAGGAAGAAAGAAAGAGAAAGAGAAAGAAAAAGAAAGAAAGGAAGGAAGAAAGGGAGAAAAAGAAGAGCAAAGAGGGAAATGGAAATGAAACCAGGGTCAAGTTTAGCAATGCCCAAATGAAGCTGAAGTGTTAGGCAGAAATGTGTTGTTTTGAGTCTGTCACTCATAGGCATTTGTTCCCCATAATGTCTCAGCCAACTGTACAAATTTATAAACATTTGACTTTACTTCAATAAATCAAATAGGTATTTTGTAAATTGTACTTGATTTATAAATGTGCAGTGTCTATTTTTTAATATTGCAATTTTAAATGTATTCCTTTGGCCCCAATCAACTCACTATAAAAATCCTTGTTATTCAAGAGGATACTTTTTATAGAAATGTCTTAAAATATATTGTTGTTTTAATTAACATTACAAATTAAAATTCTAAAGAACATTGGGTACTAGATCCCTTAGTACTGTAATTATTGCTTTAACATATAATTTAACCATGTCTTCTTAGTATAGATAATTAAGGCTTCTACTCTAACATATAGTAAAAGTCTCTATCTCAACATGTAATTATGTTCATAAATGATAGTAATAAATTCTTAATATAACCAAACACTGATAACCAAACAAAAGCTTATTTTGAATAGCTTAATATGTTAAAAATCATGGAATTAAAAAAAAATCATGGAATAGCATTTTTAACTTAATATTGTTTTGGTTAAATCATACATGTATTTCTTGTTTTGTATGCATGAAACTGAACAGGACCCTGCAGGGCCTTCCTGGTGACAGGCAATACCCTTTCTGGGTCCCCCACCTCTTGTTAGTAAAAAGCCTTAGCCTCCTAGGTCTTCCTCGAGTTCCAAAGAGCAAATTTAATCAGAGAAGTGAAAGAATGAAAAAACAAAGAAAAAGAGTCAAGCAAGACAAAATAACAGTAGTTTAGCCATAAAACAAAGTCAAGGACCTTTAGTTCCTCCTCAGGGGCTATAGATAATATCCTGAGCCATATCCTTGAGTTGTTTTTCAGACATTAAAACTCCCACCAGGTGGAAGAATTTAACTGCATGCTGACCACCAGCACATAGACCCCAGACTGGTTGGAGCCAGAAAACTGATCATTGAGATTCCCAAAATACCACCCTCACCATGGACCAAGCAGAATGTCCACAAGCTGATCAGACACCCTGCCACCCTCTCCCTCACACTGTCTTTAAAAATCCTTCCCCCAAGTCCATCAGGGAGTTTGGGTCACTTGAGCATTAGCTGGCCACTCTCCTTACTTGGCCCTGCAATAAACGCCTTACTTTCCTCCACCACAATCTGGTGTCAGTAGATTGGCTTCGTTGCATGTAGGGTGGGTAAGCAGACCCAAGTTTGGTTTGGTAACATGAGCAAGAGATTTTAAATACACAAGGAATACATTTTCCTTCATGCACTAAATGTTTGCCTGACCCAATGTTCTCTCTGATAACAGAAGTTTCATGCCTTCTATCAGCATAGCTCTTATACCTGATATCTTTGTTTGATATACTAAAGAACATATTGTTGTACTGAGACAAAAAAATGAAAGTAGATTTAGTCTAATAAGGCTGGCATGAAACTTTGTTATATTAAAAAAAACCCACATGTCCAAACAAGAACAAACTTTTTAATTACTTGCACAGTGCTTAATTTACTGACATTTATCCACATTTTTTTAACCACTCTTTACTGCAGTTGTCTGTTGGATAGGGCTATCTGGCTCAACACCACTCACAAGCAATACCAGAAGTAGTGTTTTTAACTGAGGACTTTAAAAAGCAACACAAAATGACCATTTGAAAAACACAGAACTCATACTATAATATGACCAGTGTCAGTAAATACAACACACAAAAATATGTACACAAACTACAGATAACAAAGCAAGGATGATGATGTTTTTATTAAGTAGATCCTCATCTCTTTCTTTGCTTTTCTCCTCCTGCTGCATCCCTGATCTGCATCTACGGTCCACACATATGAGCCAGTATTCATACTGGACCAGTTATGTCCTGAGTTGTGATTTAATGTAATATTAAATGCAAAGTGTTCCCAGTCTGCTTCAGAATGCTCAAATTGTGGTCTTCATCAGACATACTCATCAGTTGTAGGTGTTTGCTGAGTAGTGTCCACACAAGTGCTCAAAATGAGGCACCTTCCAATTCTGCAAATATGGCTTTCTAAGAACACTGAAACACTTCCTCTGGCTCTCTGTTTCTTTAAGAATATTGTGAGCATCTCTGTCTTGAAGCAGGAAAGATGGGAAGAATCTCCTTATGGCAGAATCCTTAATTTCATCCTTTCTGTGCTTCCCATGCCTCATGATCAAATATGCCCACCCTAACCTTACCCTCAAGCCTGTTGTGCTGTTAAAACTGTCACCTTAGGAGTAACTTTTATTTTTATGCTGGCACTAATTATAAAATTATAATTATTCAGTTTGTTAAATGCATCAACCTATATACTTGATTGGTGCACTTTTTAAGCTTATTCTTCAATGAAAAGTTAAAAAAAAAAAACCAACAGTGTTCTGCCAGGATTTCCCTGGTTATCAGCTTCACACATATTACAGCAGAAGAAGATGGTTTCTAGGACATCAGTAGGTTACTTTCACCAGACATTTGCAGAGATAGGTGAGACACACATTCATTTAAAAGAATACATGGTATATACAGTTGACCCTTGAACAATTTCAGGGGTTAGGGACGCCAATCATCCATGCAGTTGAAAATTCACATATAACTACAGTTGGCCTATATCCTCTGTTGCACATCCAGGGATTCAACCAACCACAGATCACATAGTACTTATTTTCTGAAAAACAATTTGCTATAAGTGGGCCTGTGTGGTTCAAACTCATATTGTTCAAGGGTCAACTATATATATATGTATATGTATATATGTATGTATGTATATGTATATAAAATTTCCCTTTAATCTGCCATAAATTCGTTTAATCAAAGTAAAAGAGTAACGTTACCGATATACTTGTATAAAGCACGGAAAATGCAAAGTTCTCTCACCCACATGCTCTGCTCTCACTTGATTCCCAGCTTCCTTGCCTGACAGCGTTCATTTTAGTTGGTCTCCATAATGGAGAGCAGGTCTTGACATGTTCTATAACAACTTAACTTACAGCCACCATAACATGTACAACGGAGCAAACCGGCCTGCTGCCTAATGACTATTATCCAAGGTAATCAGGGTAAACAGCAAATAGCACAAATAGTTTTGAACAGGCGTTTGTTGACCCAGATACAATATTTATATGGCTTACTACTTTCTCAGACAGAATTGGTCCCTATCATATCCTATGGAACAGAAATTTGTTATTCCTTAATTATTCATTGCCTATTCCTAGAAGTTTTTTTTTATGAGGAAACCTTTGAAAAGTAGTGATAATAAGTTCCCAAGAGGAAACTCAAATGCCCCTCAAGCTTTATATCTTTAATTCGCATCTAATGAAAATCTTTGCTCCAGAAGAGTTTGTAAACTCACAATGATGCTAGATTTTATCACATTCTTTCCTACCTCCTGGAGTATTTACATGCGACATTTATTTGATAGTTAGAAGTATTGTGAATCTGTTCAGATCATTTTGCTGGGCACCCTGTACCCTGGAAAAGTCACCCTACGCATTTCCCAAGGCTCAGTCAAGGCTCACTGCCCTGGGGCGGGTCTTCATGAGACAAAGTTCCTCATGGGCCTCTCCACAGGCACCTGTCCAGCTGATGTGTGAATGAATGCACAGCTCTGCTGTAAGTTGTTAACTCATTGTGCTGTCATTGTCAGTTTACCGCAGTTGCCACAAAGATTATGAGCTGTTTGTCAGAGAGATATGGCCCATTCATTTTTGAAGCATACTGACTGGAATATAATATGTGCTAAATAGAATTGAAGGATAAAATAAGGCCTTTTATTGTTCTTGAACAGAGTCTGATATCTTTTATTTAATGCTTCTTGAAAACTGTTATGGACTGAATGTTTTTGTCTCCCCAAAATTCACATGTTGAAGCCCTAACCCTCAATGTGATGGTATTTGGAGATGGGGCCTTAAGGAGGTATTTCGGTTTAGATGATGTCATGAGGATGGTGCCCCCATGATGAGACTGTCTTTATAAGAAGAGGAAGAAACCAGAGCTTAAGCTCTCTTTCTCTGCCACGTGAGGACACAGCCAGATGGTGGCTGCCAGCAGGCCAGGAAGAGAGCTCTCACCAGCACCCTGCCTGCCATGCTGGCACTCTGGTCTGGTGCTTCCAATCTCAAGAACCATGAGAAATACATTTCTGCTGTTTAAGTCACCCAATCTATGATATTTTGTGATGGCAACCTGGGCAAAATAAGACAAAAACTCATTTTTGAAAGTTCAGGTCAAATTATTTGTTTAAACATCTTGATATTGTGTCATTTTAGAGGAATGGAGAAAAGATGGATAATTTAATAAATTGTGTAGGACAACTGGTCAGTTGTTTAAGGAAAAGCATGAGTCCTTGCATTACTTCTTATGCCAAAATAAATTCTAGATGAGGCAAATATTCACATGTTAGAAGGAAATAAAAGAAGTGAGAGAAGGAGGAAAGGAAGAAGGGAGGGAAGGGGTAGGGAGGGAAGGAGGGAGGCTAGCATTGGAGACCCAAAGATCAACAACGAAATGTGTTTATAATTTTAAAGTGGGGGAAGGCCTTTTAGGTATGATATAAAACCCAGAAATTATAAAGGAAAATTTACACATATGAAATTTTTAAAAAAATGATCCTGAGAATAGCAACATGCACAGTTTTAGGTTACAGTTTAATGAAAAGTGGCAACAATCAGGACAAAGGCCTAATTTCTCTAGCATAAGAGGAGCTCTTACAAATCAATTAGAAATGACCAAAAAGAAAATAGAAATGAACAAAGGATATAAAAATGTATGTTACAGGAAAAAATACATACGGTCAAAGTATGTGGAAAGATATTTAATGTCACTAAAAATAAATCAAATTCAAACTAAAACCAAAATATGCTATTTTCACATGTTTACAAAGGTTGTTAGTACCCCCCTTACTTGTTGGGGAATGGAAAAGCATCCCTTTTATAAACTTTTGATAGAGTATATATCAGGATAAGCTTTAGGAAGCCATCTGGCAATGTCTTCCAAACTTTTTAATGTCAACACACTTTGACACTGAAATCCACTTCCAGGAGTTTATATGTCATTTATTCATACCCATAAGTGTTTGTCCACTAATAGAAGACAGGTTTCCAAATTTTAGTTTAAAAAGTAATAAAAGGAGTGTGTTTACTTTCATACAAATATAAAAATATATATTTATATGTATTATATGCATATATTATACATAGATATATTTAAAATTTACTACAGCTACCTCTGATCAATGAGATTTTGGAATAAAAGCGTGAAATTTTACATTTTACTTTATATACTTTGGTACCATTTAACTTTTTTAAAAAGCCACAAATTTGTATTATTTTATAATTAAAAATGTAATTAAAAGTATAGGAGAGAATGGCCAACCTACAACTCTGTAAAAATTAACATAATTATACAATCACTAAGTTATATAAAAATTAAAATATCAAAAGAGAGCAAGAGAAAAATCCCAAATAAAATGATTTCAGAAATAAAGAGCTTGAAAGAAAAGTGTTCAGGGAACAAAGAGCGTGTGTCAGGAAGTTGACAAGCCCCACCTATAATACGGGATCAGAAGCTCGGGAGCCTGAGACACACCTGTCACTCAACCTCTCTTTCAGTCAAGAAAAGGCTGGTGTGGGACATGGAGCTGGTGAATGAGTATGCAAATTAATGGAAGAGAAGAGAGAAGCATTCCCTAAGGTGAGGGAAAATGGGAAGGGGATGGTTTCAGAGGGGAAAAAAATCATTTCCCATGAGTTTAAATCAGCTCAAGCACAGGCCATGACCTTCAGGAAGGACTTTTAAAAATAGATTTTTTTGCCTCAGAAAATAAATCAAACCTTCTGTGTTTTCACATTTTAAATTTAGACTCCATAAGTAAGCAACAGATGTATTTATGCTTGTATTGTCTGCATGTGAATGATGATTGAATTTTAATGCTGAATTGGACCAAATATCCCAAATCAAAATTTTCACACCAGTTGTAAAACTGTAACATATCACAAAGCTACACATATTCTGTTTTCACCTTGTACAGTTTTCCTACAAGTAAAGGTTATTTATTCCAAGGGGGGAAAATGTATTTCATTTGCAATGTATTTTCATTTTCCTGTGTCCCAGGAGAAAAAGAATTGCATGGCAGATACATTTGATTTAGGATCATCCCCACCTTTCTAAAGTGAAGATGCCCTCTAAATATTGATTCTTTTTTCATAAAAAGAATAGCCCCCCACATAGCCCCCTTCCTGAATGAGGAGAAATGTGAAAGATTACAGCTGTCCTGTCTTTGTAGACTGGATACAACAAAAAAATTGCTGGAATTGATTGAGGTGAACCAAACTCAGGATCAGAATGTCTTTCTTTATTACAAGTGAAGGCAATCAAAAATACCTTCTGACTCCTAAAGTTACATGTTTTGGTTCTTTCTCCATTTTATCCTTTCTGCCTCTCAGTCCTCAGAGACACTTTTTTCTCTGTATATCACATTATATATATATACACACACACACACACACACACACACACACAGTATTTAGCAAAAATACCTAATTGAAACTTTACTGTGGTTTCTTACAATCAGTGGTAAGTCATCTAGCAAATAATGTGTTCCTAATAATGGTTAAAGTAGTAAATTTGCTGGATGAATTTACTGTATATATCAACCAGAGATTTTGGGCACCTGAGGAAGGACCCATGGGCCTGTAGCAGCTGTAGGGAAGCAAACTTTGCCACCCCTAAATGTGTTTCTTTGGCATGAGAAAGATACAGAAGAGGAAGGAAGTTTTTCTTTTCACCTCCCACGTAATTGTCTAAAAGAATTCAGATAGAGGGCCTATTCCAGGATAGAGAACTATCACCAGAGATATCTATAGTATAATATGAAGTAGGCGTGGTAGACAGGGAAGAACCTAGCAAAGTCTGTTAAAATTCCTCTCTGGGTCCTATTGTCTCTGCATGACACAGCAAACGTTTGTTTACCAAACATTTGCTCTTAATTCATCTTCCTGTGAATTACCTTCCTTCCCTTTGAAGTTCCAGACCCCAGTCCAGAATGACAATAGAGACCTCATTTTGTCTTACTGTCTTTGGAATCTCTCATGTTCAGATTCCCTGCATATATGTAATTAGATTTTATTCTCTCCTTTTAAACTGTCAATTTAATTCTTAGACCAGCCAGAAGAACCTACTAAAATAGAGGAAAGATTTTTTTTCTCTTCCACTCAGCAAAATTTCCCTGACCATGAGACTCCCTAACTTAAGTATCTTCATTGCTACATATGGCACAGACGGTGTAAGGATCAAATGTTCAAAATGGTTACTATCAAACATTATGCAAACGTGACGTATCGTAACATTGCCATACAAACAATGTCCAGTGATTCTCTGTGTTATCACAGCAGCTTTACAATGCTCTCTTGCTGACCTAAGAAAGTTGCTCTGCAGGCTTTGCATTTGTATTCACATAAACTTCCTTCAGTTTGTGTTTAACATTATGTCTTCTTACCGCTCATATCAGTAGGGCTTTTACTGGCTTCCCTATTTTAAATCCCCAAATTAAAATAATTTCTTTCAAGGAGATGATTCAATTCTGGAGATTTACCTAGAAAACCGTGGTGTGTTATTCACCAATATAGCCTGATGTGTGATTGGAGAGTTTCAGGGTAATTATACAGTGGGCCCTTGCCCTTTCAACTTGCCCTTCAGTCCTTTGAGTGTTCTGCTCTGTGGCTGATCACCTGAAATGGCTATTGGGGTAGGCAGTATTTAGATAATTAATAAATAATTGCATTTATTGTTAAATAATAAATTGTTATTCCTGTAACCAAAATAACTGTATGTGGGTTTATGCACACAAGTAAATGTATACATACAAGTAAACATACACACTTTCATACATAGCAAAGAATTTAGAAGAAGTTACACCAAAAAAGTAGTATCCCTGGCTAATACCTTTGTGTTTTTGTTCTGAGCTTTCTAATTTTTCTGCAGACATGTTCTACTTGGGTCAGAATAAGAAACAACCCAATTTAACTACTGAAGACTCAAATGTCTTTGTGTTAATTGTAGATACTTCCTAATTTATTTTGGCAGTTTCAATCATTGAGTGCTGACATTTACTACATTTTCCAAAATGTAATAATGAGCTCTATGAAGAGAAAATTTATGATAGAAGAGATATCTTAGAAGAGATAGAAGAGATATGATAGAAGAGATAGAAGAGAAAAGAATATGATAATATGCTCTGGACATAGGAAGGTATGTGAAATTGGAAAGCTATGGATTGCTTCAAAGTAAAAGTGATGGAAATAAAAGCATATGTCATCAGGAAAAAAATAAAAGAGGCTTTACATTTTTGTAGTTATTTCTGTTATATTACCGAAAGAGGCTAAGCAAATCCTCATGTGCAAATGGCCTAAATAAAGCCGGAAGTTCTCCCTTTAAATTGGAAAAAGAAACAACTTAGGAAATACAGTGAAATCAAAAGAATAAGTTATACGTATGCTACATTTTCTTTCTCCCAGGTGCATTAGTTTGAGTATTTGACCTTTAGTTGAGATATACAGGAAAAGAGAGTCCAAGTAATTCATGAGTGCTAATTAGGACTCTCTGAAATAAATGTCAATGTTGCTAGTGAGATAAGTACTTCTCAATGTTATAGCCTCCATTAACTGGACTGGCAATCTTGCAAACTCTGTGACTTGTGTGGGCACAGCAAAGAGGAATGTTAAGACTTCCTCCAATTGCACAGTGAGTCTATGATCACTGAGTGGACCAGATGAGAAGATATAAGCAAAAACTGTGCAAAGTCACTTCTACCAAAAAAGTGGTAAGTTTTTCACAACGATGATATTATTTTGATGGTTCCACTGAAAACTGTGATTTATTTGGAGCACAGCACCACATGCCTTTTGCTTAGCATCAAGTTGTACTTTCAAATTGTCATTTTATTCTGTCAGGAAATACATTGGTGAAATTGATTAGAAAGCCCCCAACATTTCTTCTCTCTATAACCATACTTTGCATGGTGATAATTAAAAGGAATCAATGGAAACACTGAAGCAGAAACAGTAAGTTATACTCCCTGACCTAATCCCAGTAATTGAAGCATATTAAAAATGAAATCACACCAGAGGGCAGACAGCAGAAGCAAGAAGAACTACAATCTTGCAGCCTGTGGAACAAAAACCACATTCACAGGAAGATAGGCAAGATGAAAAGGCAGAGGGCTACGTACCAGATGAAGGAACAAGATAGAGCCCCAGAAAAACAACTAAATGAAGTGGAGATAGACAACCTTCCAGAAAAAGAATTCAGAATAATGATAGTGAAGATGATCCAGGACCTCAGAAAAAGAATGGAGGCAAAGATCGAGAAGATGCAAGAAATGTTTAACAAAGACCTAGAAGAATTAAAGAACAAACACCTAGAAGAATGAAAGAAAAAAGATGAACAATACAATAAATGAAATGAAAAACACACTAGAAGGAATCAATAGCAGAATTGAGACAGCAGAACTGAGGCAGAAGAACATATAACTGACCTGGAAGACAGAATGGTGGAATTCACTGCCACAGAACAGAATAAAGAAAAAAGAATGAAAAGAAATGAAGACAGACTAACAGACCTCTGGGACAACATTAAATGCAACAACATTCGCAGTATAGGGGTCCCAGAAGGAGAATAGAGAGAGAAAGGACCTGAGAAAATATTTGAAGAGATTATGGTCAAAAACTTCCCTAACATGGGAAAGGAAATAGCCACCCAAGTCCAGGAAGCTCAGAGAGTCCCCAGCAGGATAAACCCAAGGAGAAACATGCCAAGACACATAGTAATCAAACTGACAAAAATTAAAGACAAAGAAAAATTATTGAAAGCAACAAGGGAAAAATGACAAATAACATACAAGGGAACTCCCATAAGGTTAACAGCTGATTTCTCAGCAGAAAGTCTATAAACCAGAAGGAGTGCCATGAAATATTTAAAGTAATGAAAGGGAAGAACCTACAACCAAGATTACTCTACCCGGCAAGGATTTCATTCAGATTTGAAGGAAAAATCAAAAGCTATACAGACAAGCAAAAGCTAAGAGAATTCAGCACTACCAAACCAGCTCTACAATAAATGCTAAAGGAACTTCTCT
Organism: Aethalodelphis obliquidens; assembly: GCF_003676395.1. Taxonomy (NCBI): domain Eukaryota; kingdom Metazoa; phylum Chordata; class Mammalia; order Artiodactyla; family Delphinidae; genus Aethalodelphis; species Aethalodelphis obliquidens. Next base: position 31,456,693 of record NW_020837947.1, on the reverse strand, counting down.
AAGTGGGAAACACAAGAGAAGAAAAGGACCTACAAAAACAAACCCAAAACAATTAAGAAAATGGTAATAGGAACATACATGTTGATAATTACCTAAAACATGAATGGATTAAATGCTCCAACCAGAAGACACAGGCTTGCTGAATGGATACAAAAACAAGACCCATATATATGCTGCCTAAAAGAGACCCACTTCAGACCTAGGGACACATACAGAATGAAAGTGAGGGGATGAAAAAAGATATTCCATGCAAATGGAAATCAAAACAAAGCTGAAGTAGCAATACTCCTATCAGATAAAATAGACTTTAAAATAAAGAATGTTACAAGAGACGAGGAAGAACACTACATAATGATCAAGGGATCAATCCAAGAAGAAGATATAACAATTACAAATAGATATGCACCCAACATAGGAGCACCTCAATACACAAGGCAAATGCTAACAGCTATAAAAGAGAAAATTGACAGTAACACAATAATAGTGGGGGACTTTAACACCTGACTTACACCAATGGACAGATCATCCAAACAGAAAATTAATAAGGAAACACAAGCTTTAAATGACATAAGAGACCAGATATATTTAATTGATATTTATAGGACATTCCATCAAAAAACAGCAGATTACACTTTCTTCTCAAGTGCTCATGGAACATTCTCCAGGATGGATCACATCTTGGGTCACACATCAAGCCTCAGTAAATTTAAGAAAACTGAAATCATATCAAGCATCTTTTCTGACCACAGCGCTATGAGATTAGAAGTCAATCACAGGGAAAAAAGCGTAAAAAACACAAACACACGGAGGCTAAACAATGTTACTAAATAACCAAGAGATCACTGAGAAAATCAAAGAGGAAATCAAAAAACACCTAGAGACAAATGACAAGGAAAATACGATGATCCAAAACCTATGGGATGCAGCAAAAGTATTTCTAAGAAGGAAGTTTACAGCAATACAATTCTACCTCAAGAAACAAGAAAAATCTCAAATAAACAATCTAACCTCACACCTAAAGGAACTAGAGAAAGAAGAACAAACAAAACCCAAAGTTAATAGAAGGAAAGAAATCATAAAGGTCAGAGCAGAAATAAATGAAATAGAAACAATGAAAACAATAGCAAAGATCAAGAAAACTAAAAGCTGGTTTTTTGAGGAGATAAACAAAATTGATAAACCATTAGGCAGACTCATCAAGAAAAAGAGGGAGAGGACTCAAATCAATAAAATTAGAAATGAAAAAGGAGAAGTTACAACAGACACTGCAGAAATACAAAGCATCCCAAGAGACTACTACAAGCAACTCTATGCCAATAAAATGGACAACCCGGAAGAAATGGACAAATTCTTAGAAACGTATAACCTTCCAAGACTGAACCAGGAAGAAATAGAAAATATGAACAGACCAATCATAAGCAATGAAATTGAAACTGTGATTAAAAATCTTCCAACAAACAAAAGTCCATGACCAGATGGCTTCACAGGTGAATTCTATCAAACATTTAGAGAAGAGCTAACACCCATCCTCCTCAAACTCTTCCAAAAAATTGCAGAGGAAGGAACACTCCCAAACTCATTCTATGAGGCCACCATCACCCTGATACCAAAACCAGACAAAGATACTACAAAAAAAGAAAATTACAGACCAATATCACTGATGAATATAGATGCAAAAATCCTCAACAAAATACTAGCAAACAGAATCCAACAACACATTAAAAGGATCATACACCATGATCAAGTGAGTTTTATCCAAGGGATGCAAGGATTCTTCAATATACGCAAATAAATCAATGTGATACACCATATTAACAAATTGAAGAATAAAAACCATTAAAAAAAAAAAAGAAATCAGAATTTCTGTCTCCCATACATGCCGAGCTTTTTTTTTTGCTTTTTTTTTTGGTTAACTTTTTTTGTAAAATAAAACACCTACACCAAAAAATGCACAACAAAGGCTTTGATTTATCACAAAGGAAGCACCCAAATAATCTGGTGAAGAATATTACATGTCATTTGGAAGCTCATGCATAATCCCTCCTATTCACTGTTCCTTCTTTTCGTCCCCCTTAAAGGTTAACCATAACTTGTACTTAACTAATTATTTGCTTCCTTTTCAAAGTATGATTTTACTACCTAAGCACAAATCCCTGAGCAATAGTTTAGTTTGGCCTGTTTTTGAGCTTCATGTAAGTGAAATCATATATTATGTCTCCTTTTGTTTCTGGATTCTTTTGCTCAACATTCCCTTGTAACTGCATGTAGCTGTAGTTTTCAGTTTCATTGCTTTATAGTATTTTGTCCTATGATTATACCACAATCTATTTTTCCATTTAACTGTTGATGAACTTTATAAACAACATTCCTAGGAATAATCTTGTAGATGTATTTTGCTATACATAACCACACATTTCTAGAGGTGGAACTGTTGGTCCCAGCGCATGTGTATCTTCAACCATAGCTCTTCCAAAGTGTCTTCCAAAGTGACTGTTGCAATTTTTCCAATTTACAACCCCCCCCCTCAGAAAAGTATATGGGAGCCCCCCTGCCTTCACGTCCTCATCCACATTTGATATTGTCACATCTGCAGGAGTTCTTAAAATGTTCTGAAGTTGATCAAAAGGTACCAACTTCCGGTTTTAAGATAAATAAGTTCTGGGGATGTAATGTACAGTATGGTGACTATAGTTAACAATACTGTAGTATACATTGGAGAGTTGCTGGGAAAGTAGATCTCAAAAGTCTTCATCACAAGAGAAAAACAATTCATAACTATGTAAAGTGATGGATGTGGTAACCACTTCACAATATATACACGTGTCAACTCATTACATTGTACACCTTAAACTAATACAATGTTATATGCTAATTAAGTGTTCTGGATAATGGTGCTTTGTTACTTATACGTGTTGCCAGTAATCTTTACCCAGTTTGTGGCTGCTTTCTTGCTCACTTAATAGTGTCTTTGAGGAGCCAAAGATCTTAATTTTTTGTAGTAAAGTTTAATCAATCATCTCCTTTATGGTTAGTATTTTTGTGTGTGTACTGTTTAAAAAAATCTATTCCTACCCATATGTAATGAAAATTTGGTCTTATGTTATCTTCTAGGAGATTTATTGTTTGCTTTTCATATTTAGATCTATTACTACTATATACATAAAACTGATTTTTGTGTACAATTTGAAATAGGGTCAAATTTCTCTTTTTCCCAAGTTGGTATTTTCTCCCAGCACCATTTATTGAAAAGACTATTCATTCTGCACTCCTCTACAATGCCACTTGTATTAGTTTCCTCTCTCTTATCTCTATGATAACACAAATATCTATGATTGTCTCTTAGTCTATTGGCATTCTCATTCATGCTACAAATTCATAGCTTTGAACAAGGAATGGGAAAGTTTAAGCTTAAAAGAGCAAGTGAATTTGCATACATGTTCATCCCCAAATGTCTATGTATATACTTCTAGAGCATTTGCAGAGAGATCTGTCTGCCTGGTAATTTGGGTAATAGGCTCTGCTCCTACTAAGTGTCATGTGTGTTCACTGTAGAGCAATGAATGAAGTTTCCTGTTGTCAGAAACTCTGAGCACAGCCAGGTTCAACTTGCTGAGCAACAGGATTCTAACGTGACTTTTTTATTTCGTAAAATTCTTGCCTCTAAAATACCTTATGACATTTGGAAATCTTGTGTCTGTCTTACCGTGCACCATATGATCAACACCATTGCTGACAGATGAGAATAGAAGCTATTATGAATCAAAGTATTGTGGCTTGAATCCAGGGTAAAACTGGTACAGAACATAAAATGTTCATTTTACACTCTCAGGTAGAGGTACGATTTGAGTAATGTCTGCCCTTAGAAGACTACAAATGTTTTACTGTGTTCACTCTAAAAGAAGCAGAACTAGGAATAAACAGAGAAAGTTCATTGTAAAATGTTTGAAATAATCTTTCTTTGAATTTCGCTTACTTGACCTTCTAAAACTTCTCAGTTCATTTACTTCATCTTGTATTATTTATCTTTGATTTAGTTTTAATCTTGAAAACAAATCCAGGGAAGGATTTAGGAGGTCCGTTTCCTTTCTCTCAGGCTTCTAGCTCTGAGTTCTGGTGTGATTAATTTGGAGAATGAATAACCTATAGGTTTTTGCCTTTTCAAGTTTCAAATTTTTCCTACTTTTTCTTCTTCAGCACTTCTAGGCTTTTTTGGAATGCTTTTATTTCTAGAAGTCAAAACATAATATCTTTAAATCAGTCAGCTTAAATTAATACTTCCAAAATTATTCTATATTCTATTGAAAACTATGATTCATTGACAGGAACCCACTTAATTTTCAGCTAAGGCAATACTGAGCAGAAAGAGAAGATGAGATAGAAATGCTCAAATGATGGACTGGGAATTGACTTGGGTCTGGGCCATGAAATTGTGCCACTAAACCATATTGGAATTGTAATCTCTATCACTAGATATTCTGAAGAGTCTGCTGACATCAATTTTGTGCTGGTATATATGTGTGTGCATATATATGAAATATTACTACTTACATAACAAATTGGTAATATAAAAATCTACTGCATGTAATTTTGTGCTAGACACCATATTACAACTCATATTAGGTATCTATTTTGTATTTTATATTATTAACAAGACTGGAAGCCCTCCAGTCTTTGAAATAAAAGCCCCCTAATGGTTTAATCCTATTTGATAAGTATGACAACACACATTAGATCTATAGATCATTCTATTTCTTTGATCACTGTCTTTCAATGAAAATCTTTCTTTTAATTTGCTGCTCAGCCTCCAAGTCCAGATAAATGCAAAGTTAATAAGCTATTCAATGCAACAGCATTTTTATTTTAGAACTCTAAAAATATATATCATCTTTGAGCCTTGCAGTGACATTAGATGAGGTATCTGTATAGGACTAGAGCACAGGCAGATCTGGAGTTGGCATACTTAACACCCTCTTTTAGGAGTCAGTATACTTCCATGCTGTGAAAGGAAAATCAAAATGGAGTTGGTATTGCTAAGAGAGCTCTCTAAAATAGAGCTGGGAAGCCGTTGAGGAAGTGTGACTTATGCACATCTCAGCCTGGATGGAATCTGACCAGATGGAATTAAGACCAGGCATCCAGAACATCTGCCTAATGTTCCAGAAACTCAAGATACTTATTGGACCCTTACCCTAAGTAACTCGTGAAAACCTATCCCATAAAGGACAAACGTTTTCTTTCTTACATCAGAGTCAATCATAATTCTTGCCAGACAACTTTAACGATCTTGTGGTTTTTGCCTCTATAAGCCCCTGACACTTTCTCTTCCCCAGAACACTCTCAGTGTTACCCAAATCTGTGTCTCCCAAATTGCGATTCCTAAGATACCGAAATAAAGCCCTTTGTTCTTTGCAGCTTCCATAAAGATCATTGCTCGGCAAAACTCACACATCAACTTAGGACTCCGAGGCAAATAAGCGGACAGCAGCCTTGAGTCTCTTTACCAGAATTATTTCATAAGCCAGAATAATAGCTACCATTTTTAAGCTATCCAAATGGTGCCAGATACTTTACATCTATTATTTCTAATCCTTATATAAAATGTGAAAAGTTATCTCTCTTTTAAATAGGAGGAAACAGTCTGACATTTCACTATTGGCCTAGTACGTTCCAGAAGCATTTTATCTGATCCCAAAGTCTACTCCATTTGCTTAAGTACAATACACTCGAATTCACTGGAAAACACAAGGAAAAAGAAAGATGTGAACAGACCCACTAGAGAATGGACTTGAGGATATGGGGAGGGGGAAGGGTAAGCTGTGACAAAGCGAGAGAGTGGCATGGACATATATACACTACCAAACGTAAAATACATAGCTAGTGGGAAGCAGCTGCATAGCACAGGGAGATCAGCTCAGTGCTTTGTGACCACCTAGAGGGGTGGGATAGGGAGGGTGGGAGGGAGACACAAGAGGGAGGGGATATGGGGATATATGTATATGTATAGCTGATTCACTTTGTTAAAAAGCAGAAACTAACACACCACTGCAAAGCAATTATACTCCAATAAAGATGTAAAAAAAAAAAAAAAAAGATGTGAGCATGAATGATCATAACAGAATGCAAAAGGAACAACTTTTTCTAATATCTGACTCTGGTTTTAAAGAAGTTTGATTTGTTTCTAATCTCCCAATGTTGAGACTGATCTAATTAACAAACACAGATTATGCTTCTAGCAGCAAAACACCCACAAGATAGAAATAATGTAGATCTTAAACTGACCACATGGTTCTAAATCTTAATTCTGCCATTTACTAGGTGTGCAGGTGTGGGCAGTGGTATAACATCTCTATATGTGTAGAATGGGAATATTTGTATACACACTACATAAGCCCGCTGATCTGAACTAGAAAAGGCATCGTAGTGACTACCATATGGTAGGCTCTCAACAGGGGCAGATAGTTTTTCTGAAGTCACATTTTCTAGTATGCTAATTTTTGGGGGGTTTTTTGGTAAACATTAGTTGAACTGGAGGGGTAGATACCCATCCCAGCACGTATACCCATCACTGTTGGAATTATTTTCAAAAAAAAAGAAATCCGTTATGGCAGTTATTAGAGATCACGACCAGACTATCATTGATTTTGCCTTGCCCTGGGATTTTATCCTCATGGAATCTATGTTCACAATAAGGATTTTGACAGCCACTTGCTTTCCGAGGCTTGTTGACTCCATCTCTGGAGCCAGAAGGAGAGAGAGCTGACTCCTGCTTCAGGCATTACTGAACTTCAGCCTCCTGTGTGAATAAATCCTAAGGTTAATCATTTAAATGATCACATGCTTTTCCCTAAATGGCATTGATTTCAGTGGGTCTTTTGAAAAGACAGTCTCATTTATCATCTTATCTCAGAGTCATCAGACAGGTGGAATCCTCAATATTAAGACAGAATTTAGGCCCTTTAGCCCAGAAAATTCTTTGGCACAATTCACCAGAGCTTGACCACGTAGCCTCTCCAGGCACCTCCTGTGTTTGTAAAATGGGATAAAAATCTTTGACTATATTGAAGCTTTCCTCTCCCCCGCCCACTGGAACCCCACCCACTGTGTCACTCTTGCAGATTTTTCTCTCTTTCACCCTCTAACAAGGGTCCTCCCTACCTTAGAAGATCAAAGGATTCGGGGGTTTCATAGTAGAACAGGAGGCAAGTGTGGGGAAAGAGGGGTGGACAAAGGTTAAACGTAGAATGAATTGCTGGAGGAGATTTCAGGAGGAGAAAGGGCAGGTGTTGAGGAGAGAGGCACAGGAAACATAGAAGAAACTATGACTGAAACACAGATTTTTAAGAAATATTCTTGGTCTGCTTATCCCTTCAGGGTGTCTGAGAAAACCAAGTGAAAGACTAGTTGTTTTGAAATGATTGTTGATTGCATGGACTGTGCTTTTCTGCCTATGACACCATTCTGGTGTTGACATTTGTGGATCATGGATTTATAGGTTTTAAACTTGCTAGTCCAGCTACTGTGCATAGAAAACACGGTGTAACTAAAGTTTACAAATATAAGCTGTTGTAGCTTTCATCAGCCTCTTCAGATCTACTCTTCCTTCTCTTCTCTGAGCTCTTCTCCATGGAGACTGTATGTAACATGACAATATCAATAGACTCTCACACTTTCTGGCTTCTGCCTGGGTTCAGCAATGGGAAGCACTTGCAGGAAACAGGAGAAAGGGAAGAGAATGAGGCCAAGGTATTTATTACTCTGAGTCCTTCCCTATAAGACCAATTTGGGTTGGTTGGATCCTTGGCTAGAAGGTCCTTTCAAGGGTACCTACTCTGTATGACTCTCTCTCCTTCTGGTTTCTGATAACACCTCTGCTCCTTCATCCCTTCAAACCTACAAGTCCTAACAGCCCCACTGTTCCAGCGCCAGGTAGCTTCACTATCCCTTGGTTCCCTATACCCCAGCCACATCTTTGTAATTAGCCTGGTTATTAAATTCCCCTCAAATTATCTTAATTTGGGTGTGCTGTCTGCCTCCTTCTGGGACCCTGATCAACACACCAGCTACTCAACTTTGTTCTATAATCTTACATCAAAATCCCTAGAAAACTAACATGATGAGGTAGAAATGAATAGCAAGATGAAGGGTCTTGTTATTCAATATCTTTAAATCCTTAGAAGCTGGAATTATCTAACTCAGGGACATAGGACCTGCTTGCTTGGAAGAGACCAAGACATTCAATTCAGTCCACTTCTAGTTGTATCATCTCCTTTACCTTCTCTGCTACAGATATTATTTTGCTGGCCATTTGGCTTTCTCATTACCACCTTGAGTTCCCACTATTTCCACTTCAGTAACCGTTTAGGAGCTAAGACCTGCTGGTTGGCTCCCCTCTGCCAGTTTAAACTGGGGTTTCGGCTGAGGACACGGACTCTAAATTTAAAAACCACAAAGGTGTGAGAAGCCACTGGATGGAAAATCAGGTCAAACAGAAGGGGATCTTCCTGTTTTGATTGGCTCTATAACCCTTATAGATGCTCCAGGCTTCAAAAGCGTGACATGTATGGCACAAAGCATGACACAGACATTCTTCTGTGTTTATTTTGTATTAAATAGCTTCCTACAGATAGTCACAGTGCACTATATTGAACCGGGAATCAATCTTGGACTTTACGGTGGAAGACGTTTTGGCTAAGGCACGTGCTGGGCCCTCTTCCCACTGCCTATTCATTTTGCTTCTGAATGAGCTCCTTGAGATCTGGGACGGTCTCAGTCATCTTTGAATTCTGAGGACTTAGAACCACACTTGACACCCAGTTGGGACTAAATATTTCATTGGATGAACGAGTGGGTGAACGAATGAACAGTGGAATGAATACTCACGTAGTAAATGAATACTATGACCCTCCCCATGACTTTCTCCCTCTTTAGAAGCCAGGAGCAATGTTTTCTTTTGTTCTATACTTCAAAGCCTTTTACTGTGTTTCATCAGTACAAATTACCTCTCTGTATAAACCTCTTCATGCACAAATTTTGTCAGGTGCTAAGCAAGAAACTACTTTATTTTATTTATCATAATTATTTAACAATTTATATGTGCTTTCAATGTCATTTCTCTAATAACCAAAGGAACTATACATTGTTACTTGATCAGACTGGATACATAGTAATATTTCCTGAAAAGTTGTGAGATGTTGGTTCTCACTTTTCTCCCAGCATAGTATCACCATCCCTACCTCTAGAGCAGCTTTCTGAAAATAGGTAGACAGGAACAAAATCACAAGAAACTTGAATACTACTCACTGGCTTTAAAATGTGTCTATTCGTTAGTGGCCGAGTATAATGAGCCTCTCAATCCAAGACGTAATACACATGATTAATAATAAGAGGTCACGGGACTTCCCTGGGGGTCCAGTGGTTAAGAATCCGCCTTCCAATGCAGGGGACGAGGGTTCCATCCCTGATTGGGGAACTAAGATCCCACATACTGTAGGGCAACTAAGCCTGTGCAGCACAATGAAGAAGAGCCTGTGTGCCACAACGAAAGATCCTGCATGCCACAACTAAGACCCAATTCAGCCCGGGGAGCGGTGGGGGGGGGGATTAACATTCAATTTAATTGACTAATAAAATGTTTAAAAAATAGTAAGAAGTCACATGTATTTGGTGTTTATAAAGTGCCAGGCACTTTTCTAAGCCCCATATGTGTTTTAAGTCATTTAAAATTTACAATAACTCTATAAGGTGGAGAGAAACAGAGGTGGGAGGTATTAAGTAACATGCTAAAGAGCAGAAGGCAAACAAGCAAGCTTTGAACACATGCCCTCTTGGCCCTCCAAGCTGTCCCTGGAACCATCACATTACACTGCATGGCATAGAAAAGAGCAGCAATCCTTCGCCTTATCAAACCAATGATCTCCAAACCCAGAGACCCACCTCCAGACACAGAGCTCCTATATGGAGACCAGACATCTAAGACTCTTGAAAGAATACTAATGCAGTAAGCTTAGAGGTCAGGCTTTAACAAGAATAGCTTCCAAAAGCAATAAAAAGTAAAGGCCTTTTGTCCAAGGAAAATCGTCAGTGCAGTAACTCAGTTTCCAGTAGGTTTATTTCTACAGCATGAGACTGCTATATGACCTTTAAGGGTTGGGAATGTCACAGAATCGAAAAAACATCCCCTGGGCAGTTGAATACCCATGCTCAAAGCAGATGCCAGCTGTGCCCACACAGGGAGCAGTTTGGAGAGCTGGGGCCATGCTGAGATGGCATTTCAGTGAATAGACTCCCCAGAAGCTAAGAAAACATAAAAGGTAAATAAAGAGTCAAAATGCAGTCTCTCCTCTTCCCTGTATATGTCTCTGTGTTTTCTCTCTTCTTAGAGGGACACCAGTTATTGGATCTAACACCCACTGTAATCCAGTATTACCTCATTCTAACTTAACTAATTAGATCTGCAAAGATCCTATATCCAAACAAGGTCACATTCTGAGGTTCCAAGGAAACATTATATTTTAGAGGGACATTATTCTACCCACTACGAGCATTAATAGTAGCTTTCCTTCGTTTGCCACGGACAGCAAAAGGAGGAGCTCTGACCTGAATTTTATATTGAAAACTCAGAATATAAATGTATGCTTCATTTTCTCATAGGAGAGTATAACATGGAGCATGTCATGGAGACTTTTGAACTACCAGTTGTCCTTTCTGGGTCTTTCCTATAAAAAATAGAAAGTAGCTCTGTATGCAAATATGGAAGTTGTAATGTTTGTCTTTTGGTTTCTAGCAAAATCCTGGGTTCAACGGGCAGCTCAGTGGTCACCTAATGTTCTTCAACTGAAGCAGTTGGCTATATCAAGAATAAATGCTGCACCAGCTAAACATACAGTGGAATACATCTGGGGCATCCAGGTTCAGCTCTATAATGATTCACGGCTTTAATTTTTCTCTCCTGATAGTGAGGATGTGATTGCGTACCACTTGATTTGGTTTTCCAAAGAACACCTTTAGACTCCTTATATACCTATCATGGCAGGTGACTTGGTTGATTTCTGTAGGGAGTCTCTTTACTCAATTAAACTAGACTATCACTGAGTCAAAGACTCATCTAATTAGCTGGCATAAAAAATCAAACACAAGTAATTTGGTTGTTCTCAATGCCACAGCACTTTTTTTAAGGTCACTGCCAAGGTGCAATTAGCAACTTGTCTCCCTGAAGGAATAGCCTGGTCAGACTAAATTGTTCCATGGTGGGAGAAGTAATTTGCCAACAACCTGCTGTGTAGTTATAATAAACAGCTTAGCTGTTATCCTCCATCTTTTGCTGTTACCTAAATTATTTTCTCTCTCTCTCTTTTCTTCTTCTTCTTTTTTTGTTCTTGAACCAGCTTTTTGATTCAAAGAAATTTTTTTATCCCATTTATTTTAGTTACATATTTGAAACATCATCAACACTCTATCTTCTTTGTTATATTCACTAATTTGTTTTATTTTTTAGATTCCACATGTAAGTGATATCATACAGTATTTGCCTCACAAATATAGAGAACAAACTAGTGGTTACAGTGAGGGGGGAGAGGGGCAGTATAGGAGTAGGGCATTATGAGGTACAAACTATTAGGTATAAGTTATAAGGATATATTTTACAACATGGGAATACAGCAAATATTTTATAATAACTATAAATGGAGTATAACCTTTAAAAATTGTGAATCACTGTATTGTACACCTGTAATTTATATAAGATTGTATAGCAACTATACTTTAATAAAAACTATATATTCGAGTCTTTTTAAAATGAGAATTGCTTAGATTGTATTTTCATGTTTATTGTATTTTTCTACCATGAGAGTTTTTATATACAAGCTGGTTTCTGGAGAAATCGAATCTAAATCCAAAATTTATCTAGTAGCCCATGAAACATTTTATCTTAAATGTGCCATTCCTTGACACTGTCTCTCTAATTCTCCTTCCACTGACTGTCCCCTGACCTCTCTTTCATGATCTCCCTCTGGCCCCCAGTCTTCTTTTCTCCCTTTACCGGGTTCCATTCTCAGTCTTCTCACAGTCCTTTGTATGCTTTCCGCGAGGGACATTATCCAATCCCAGGGAATCAACCACTGCTGATTCACTGATGACTCACAAATCAACTCTAAGACCTGTGAAATGGATCTGTCTTTCCATTATATACAAGAAACAGTCTACATACAAATAAGAGCTAAAGTGGACATCATCAGGTGCTAAAACGTAATTCATGGGAAGCATTTACTACAAGTACTCAGGGGAGGGAGTAATTCTCTGTGGTTAGAGTTACTGGAAAGAGTCAAAGTAAGAAAGAAGGTGTTAAGATAGGCTTAAGGAGCTGACGTGATTTTTGCAGGTAGAATAGAAAAAAGGACATTTCAGGCCATGAAAATGGCATGAACAGTCTAGGAGAGTGGAAATGAGAGGGAGCCTGTGTAAGCAGACCATACTGACTGGCACAGGGAGTTCGTGATAGGAGTCGGGAGGTACACTGGAGAGATGAAGAAGACCAGACGATACAGGGGATTGAATGCCAAAGAGTTTGAACATCATCTGTGGAAGGCTCTGGATGTCCTGGTGTGAAATGATGAATGTGGCGTGTAGGGCAGATCAGCCTGGTGGTAGGGTATAAGTTGTACTGGGCTGAGAGAAACTAGTTAGAGGGCAGTTGTAGCAATTAAGGCATGAAATGAGGACGATGTGGCAGGGAATGAAGAAAAAATAAATCTAAGAGATAATTCCAAGGGAGAATCAACAGGACTTCCTGGCAGATTTAATGTAGGAGATTTACAAGCAGGAGAAAAGATAGAGGTGTGAAGAGGAAAGTGCAGAAACCAGGAGTAATTCATTATCAGCCCTGTCACCAAATAGCTATTTGAACTTGAATAAATGTCTTAGGCTTCCTGGGTGTCCATAAAATACCCTGCGTGTCCAGGGCATTAGACTGGACAACTTCTAAGATTTATTTCCACCCCAACTTTAAAGTTCAGGGGTGACCAAGAGCAGGCTTAGGTTTATTATGACCTTTTCTGCACTTCTGCTCACTTACTGTAAACTGTCCATAATATTTTCCTCACTGGGGTATGAAGATTTGTTAACTTTGAAATGAAACACTAGGTTAGCAATCTATTTAAAAAACATATCCATAAACATCTTCTTGTGCCCCATATTCATCTTTTATTCCGCAATTCTGGCATTTTCTGGTGAGTTAGGGGAGGACGAGAGGAGTATAGTCTCCTAATGTGTGTTTGATGATTAATCTGCTTTGCAAGAAAATTCTTAAATGTAAATCTTCAGATTCCTGTGTATATCAAAAGTGGCTAAAGAATAATGATTAAAATATTTTAACTGCCATAATTTTAATACCCAAACATATGAATATGAAACATGGGTAGCCTTAAGAGGCTATACCTGTGGTCCAAAGTCTATATTATGACTCTGGAGGCTCTTGCAAACTGACCCTCAAAAACTGTCTCCTCACTGGCTCACTTCAAAGAGAAAAAGGGCAGGAAACTTCCCTTTTGTTCCTCTATATGTCACTGTGAGAAGGGAAAGAAGTTCATCCTCAATCTCTGCTCATTTTTTTTTTTTTTGTAAAGAAACTTGGATCACTGTAGAAAAAGGCTGTATTAGTCTTCTATAGCTGCTGTAATGAATTACCACAAATTTAGAGGCTTAAAACAATACAAATATATTTCTGCATTCTGTAGGTCAGAAGTCTGATGCAGGTCTTCCAGGCTAAAATCAGGGGTTGGCAGGATTGCTTTCCTTTCTAGAGGCTCTAAGGAAGAATCCATTTCCTTGCCTTTCCAGCTTCCAGAGATAGCCTCATTTCTCCATCTTCAAAGCCAGCATTCCTGCATTTCTCCAACTATTCTTCCCTAGTAACAATACCCTCTGACCACAGCCAGGTAAGGTTTTCCACTTTTAAGGACATATGGGATTAGACTGGGCTCACCTGGGTAATCCAGAATAATCTTCCCCTCAATCTAATTTAATCTTCCACTTAATTTAATCGCATCTACAAAATCCCATTCCCATGTAAGGTAACATGTTCGTAGGTTCCAAGGATTAGGAAGTGGACATCCTTGAGGGGCCATTATTCTGCCTACCACAAAGGCATAAAATATGCAGTGAAACAATTTAATAACAGATCACTAAGACCTTCTATCATAGACTAACACATTTTCTACGATCAGTTTTATCATCAACAACATAAGTCACCATGGTCACTGGGAATTATTAAAAACTATAAGCCACTGATGTTTACGCATCTTTCATACGTTTGTCTTTTAAGAAGTGCCAAACGTTCTTCAAATACCCTCTGTTTCCCACTAAAAGCCTTTGAGGGAGCAAAGGATTTGTTTCGTTTGTTTATTGTGGGAAGTCTAAGCACTTCTCCTGTTCCATGAGACGTGTTATACAGCTGCAAATAAATCGAGCTCTTCTTGCAGAAGCTTGAGCTCAGAATGGGATGTAACTGCCAGAAGGTGATCACAACTAACACAGGGGACAGAATGGATGAGGCTTTGAACTGACTGATCTTCTGTAAGTCTTGATAGACGGGACACCCAAGCTGACATCTGCGTTAGAGAACAAATCAAAATATTTCTCCAGCTAGCTTCTTACTGCCTTGAAAACACATTTTCATTTCCAAGTACTTCTTAAGTTATATAAAAGCTAAGTATATAATTATGTTTTCTTATCTTTCCTAAGAGAAGAATATCATAAAACTATTCTGTATATAGGAAATGCTCATACAAGGTAGACACTTTCTTACCACTTTAATTTTAATCTCAACTACTAAAGTTGGGAAATCATAAAAAGAAGACTTTCAAAATCTCTCACATGGTTCTATACACCACATATAGCTGATTTTGATATTTCTTTCCCATCTCTCATGATCTCAAGAATCACTGCATGATTCTTCCACTCTGTTGTAGTTTGTTTTCCTCCGATTCATTTCTATGTTTCATACAACCCGACATCCATGTTTGTCATTCTTCTGATACTATTTTTCCTACTGCAGCCAATGGCATCCTCTGAGTTAAATCTCCCAGTGTCTTCTCTCTCATTTCCAAACCTTCCTCACCTAATCAGAGCCTTGACTGTAATATTTTTCTTAATCTTCTGATGAGCAGCAGCTTCGTGGATATCCTACACTCGTAGTACTACCATGGCTTATTATGGCTTTGAAGAAAAGGTCCTGTGTGTTTTCTCTGCTTATTCCTTTTTTCCCCTCTATTAGTATTTCAAAAATCCTAACTGGCCAAACACAACTTTTGATTATTTTGTTCACTAAATCTTTTTATGTGTTACTATCTATATTTAAGTGACCTCAACTATCTTTTACCCAATGATTTTCATAAAATACACCCTGGATTTTTATGTCCTATTTTTGTCACCCCTAAAAAAGAATCTTTTCTGGAACAGCTTATTGTGCTTTCAAATTCTCTGCATATGGATACTTTCAAGGCTTATTTTAGTTAACTGATAGTCTAAATTTAATATATTTATTAAACAGTCTGATCACTTCACCTGTTCCATGAGATATGTTACAAGCCAGCACATAAGCCCTGTAAAGCCACATAAGCTATTTTAGCAGAAGCTTGAGCATGAAGAGTGATTTGACCACAAGAAAATGATCAGGAGTAACATAAGGGAAAGAATAAATGAGAGTTTGAACTGATCTTACGATATACAAATAAAGATCACATATTATTACATAAAATACATATATATATAAATGATCTTTTAAAGTTTTCTGAAAGACAACTTTCTAGAGAGAATGGATGGTAAATTATAAGAGTGTTTTAAGAGCAGAAGGTTTGAAATAAATAATGTTTACATAGCTTTTCTTCTTTTTAATTCAGTTGAGAACACATTTTTCTTAACTGATCACTTGGTGCAGGATAATATGCCAGGGAGTTCAAGGGACTAAAAATAAATGCAAAATCTCTCTGCCTGCAACAGTTTACAGACCAGACCTAACTTCAGAGTGAGCCATAATATAAGAAGAAGTAGGTGAAGTTCCACAGGTTCTTCTTCTGAGGAGGGAGAAACTTCATCAGGTTGTGTTGAGGTGGGTTTTCAGAAAGCTTCATAAAGCAAGTGGCATTGCTGCATTTCTTTTCTCTTTGACAGTACCAAGTACATCGTGAATGCCATGAAATACCAGGTAGATGGGTGGATGGATGGTTTGGGGGGTTTGAAACAGACAAATAGCATTTGAGCCAGATGATAACAGAAGGGAGAGAATTCAACAGGCAAAGGCTATGAGAGAAAGACATTTCAAGTGGAGGAAAAAACATGAGTAGAGACTGTAAACTGGGAAATAGAGGGAAGTGTTTAGGGCAGGACAAATAGCTCGGTTTAGCTGAGTATCAGGTATGTGAGAAGAAGTAGGGAAGTAAATCTAATAAGGTAATTCAGGGTCTCAAGCACTGAAATCCTAGCGCTGATTATCAGCTGGTACAAATCCATATGGTGGTACCAGCTATAAAAATACTGAAATCTTCCATATCAGTTGGGAAATAATAAAATAGTAACCACAATAAGCAACAACAATTGATAATAAAAATTCTAATTTGACTTTATTAGTTCAAGCTAATAGTTGAAGGCTGTCACAACAACGATTTGTAAATGGGTCTCATGTCACAGCAACATCTGAGACACCTGTCCACCTGTCCAGCTGAGGTCATGGAGCCTGAGTGGCTTCCTGAACATTTTTACAAGACTGTGCTTCATGAGAATAGCCAGTTTCCCGTCATCTTCTATTACACTATTACTGCTGCTTTCAAATGGCTTACTTTTTCCCTGGGTTATTGTCAATGGCATAGGTTGTACACAAGCACTTTGTAATTCTTGTGTAGACCATAAATGTGCAATGTTTTAAAAGTTACAAATTTACATAAATAAACATTTAAAAACAAACCTTTAGACTGAGGAGGTGACAAATTTGGGATAAGTTTATAGCTCTTCTTATATCATCAGCTTGCTCTTCTCAATGTATTTATGTAACATTGTAAACAGAGACAGTGCCCTTCCTCTTCCCCAGGAAGGTCTCACTGAATTCGTTGGCCAGGCTGAGACTAGCTTCTGACCCCATGACAGTGGGCTTTTTCTACGCCATATGGTTTCCTTTAAAATTCTGAAGGAAAAGCTAAAATGGCCACCTTGCATACGTGTGTTTGAAAAGAGAATACCACCGAATAGAAGCTTTGTTTTCCTAAAGCCTTTATGGTTGATACAAATATCAGTTTAGTAGAATAGAAACTTCATGGGGTGGCTCCTTGTCCAACTTATTCACCACTTATCCTCAAGGCCCAGAACAGTCCTGGGGACATAAGAGTAGTTTAATATATTATATTATGAATGAATTGAATAAATTAATCCTGTGGAGTGGGGGCAGGGAAGAGAAACTATGAGTTATTGGAAAGAAGAAGCCTGAGAGATTAGGGTCATGAAATTTCACTCATACTACAGATGAAATGTGTTATAAATATCAATTTTCTTTTCTTGTTCTTTTTCCCCCCTGTACTTATTTGGATATTTCCTCTCCACATGATAGCTAGCAGGAAAAACAATGAGCTAAATATAAAATGTGAATTATAACTTAGAGCAAGACAAAATTTAAATCACTGTTTTCAAACTGAGGGGCATGACCCATTTTTAGTTTAGTGAGTTATCACCATCATAGGTTAAAAACAAAAAGGAACAGAATAAAATAGGAAATATCAGAATAACAGAGTCAGCATTATTTGATGAAATGTATTTTAGTTGTGTGTGTGTGCACATGCAAGTGAGCCTCTGTGTGTGTGTGTTTGTGTCGTGGTTCTTAGCGCAAAATCGATTTCCTACTGTGAAATCATGGAAAGAATTGAAAAGACAGTGATTTAGACAGTTCATTTGGTTGGTTTTAGTCTCCCTTGGATGAAGATGTCCCATCACTGTGCCCCTTCGCTCTGTGCTTCTCCCTAAGGTGGCTGGGATGGGGGTGTAGAGGGAACACTGTGAGTATGGGATCTCAGGCTTGGTTGTGGGTGTGCTAGGTGGGGCTCTAGAGGAACTTGAATGGCTCCTTCTCTCTCTACCATACCTGCCTCTCAAGCCTATTGCTTTGCTGCAAATTCTAAGAATCTGAATGTTATCGTATTTTTCTTCTTTGTATTCCTACTGTAAAAATGTAAATCTCCCTCATCTTTCCCCCTCCCTCTACCCTAGGAAGAAGCACATGGAAGCACTTTATTAATTTTCTAAATGTTATCTTGTCAACATGTAATAAAATAAGAGGGAACACACGTCTTCAGGAGAACATGAGGACAAGGGTGCCCATCACCAGACAGAGTGAGTTCCTGCCCTGCCCCAGGGTTGGGGTCATCTTGGATGTGGGGCTAGAGGGGACCACTAGCCCAGAGCATATTCCAGAATCATTTGAGAAGCCACTTAAAACTATACAACCACCCTGTAGCTGAGATTTTCTGCAAGGAGAAGAGGAGCGAGAACAAACTAAAATGATTCTGACACCTACCCCTCCTCCACCATCTCCACCATCATTTGAGAGCAAAATAGGTTCCAGTTCTTATTTGAGTCCCTACACTGGCTTCTCTACTGGGAAGAGACAATTTCCACATAATTAATGAATAAAAATCAGTTCTGTTTTAATTTCATTGTGTGAGCCATTTTTTTATAGGATTTAATCCTCTCTGCAGAGCTAGGAGGCCATCTCTGGAAGTTCAGAGAGCCAGCAGTAAACTTGAAGATTTTTCTGTCCTCAGAGAGACTGAATATACAAATGGACAATGGGCAGAGCATATATAAAAATAGAGCTCTGACCTATAACCCACAGCACCCTTCCCAGGACACCAGGCCATTGTCTACAGTAATCAGTCCAGGAAGGCAGCCTGCTAGAAGTCAGACTTGAAGGAAATCAGATTGCTTTCTTTAATAACGATCCAGGAAGCTAAAGAATAACTTCTGTAACAATTGGCCCGAAATGACCAGACTTGATTAATTACTGACAGCTTCCCTAATTTCTGGCCCGGTTTCCAGTTTAGGACCAACCAGAGAAAGCCAAATATGCATGCTTAACCAACACATCGCATGCCCTACTTCTAGTTAGCTTGCCTACAGCTTCCCTAGGCCAACAGCCTCCAGTCAGGGCACTCCTGAAGCCTCCCCTTTTTCCCACTATAAAGCGTCCCACTCCTCTGTCTGCCTTGGAGTTTCTGCCAAAATATAAGTGATGATCATTGACCCCGTGCTATAGCAAGCTCTTAATAAATAGTCTTTGCTTTTCCCATTGGTTGGTCTTCATTTATTTTCATACCTCAATCCACAATCTTTTGATTATTGTTATATTATATCATTAATGAATTTCTTCTTTGTCTCTTATTATTTATTTCTGAAAGGTATTGAATATCTGGTTTTGTATTTGAATTTTATAATAGTTCATTAAGTAGGTTAGAACAGGTCTTAAATTAAGAACCATTCATTTATTTCTTCTATAAGATCCTTAGGTAGAATGCTGAGGTCATCACAGAAGAGCATTTCCCCGCAGTTGAACTCCCATGGAGAAATAGGTTTGCTGTGCATCATTTTGCAATCATTTTATAAATAGCCTACCCTTCAGCCCTTTGAACAACTAGGATTATAGCTTAGAACTGCTACCCAGTGAAACCTTATGACAGAGCTTCCTATTGTTTTATTTTGTTATGATGCATTGCATTTCCAAAATATTGTTTGGCTCTCTTATGAATAGTCCTACATATAGATTAACTTGGAGTTGACATATTTAGATAAAAGTATTATTTAGGTTAGCATATAATATTTATTTTTTTAAATCATTCTAGACTTGTAAAAAATGATATATTTGTACAGGTAGAAGGAAATTACAATCTATTATGGTCTGTTAATGTTGCAGAATTCAACTTAAATACTAAAATTAACAGATCCTTTTACTTTACAGTTAAAGCCTTTTAGATTTATACTTGAATAAATGCATCACATTTGAAAATAACCAAGGTTATTATTATTTTCTCCTCCTTGGAATCTGGAATATTTATCTTTATTTTTAGATACCTCTTACATGTGTTGAATTGGGGGTATATTAAAATAAAAGTTGCAAGAGTTTCTGAATCAAAGAATTAATGTACTAGGCAATGTTTTCGAGCACAGCAAGATCAGGAAAGATTAAAACAATTAGAAATTACTTTGTTAAATGAAGAAAAAGTAAACAGCTGAATGTGAGATAATATCATCCCAAAGTGGTCAGTCAGCTACACCAGACCCACTGCAGGCTGAGCACCAGAACAATGTGCTGTTGTGGATTCCCCTTCCTCTACTGCAAGAATTTATCATCTGATGGAGAAAACAGGGGAAAAAATTGTAATACAAGTGATAAGTAAATTGACGAGATCATTATAAGCGTAAATTAAAGAACCCAATGAAAAGACTATAAAACCAACTAGCACCCAGATCAGTGGGTAATAAAACATACACCATATAGCATCACTGCAAGAACTGTAGCCTGAAAAAAATTTTAATTGCACATAGCTCAGCCCCTATCTTGGCTTAATTAGAGACAGAGAGAGGGAGAGAGAGACAGAGAGGAAAGAAACAGTAAAAAGGCTGACAGAATGTTTAACCTTGAGCAATGTAAGAATACTTTAATTCACTGGCACCCTGGAGATGTGTCATTAGCTTATATTGAAGGCATTATAAGAAATAGTTTTATGAGTCTCAGCCCTGCACTGCTATAAAGATGCTGCTGAGGACATCATTCCCAGAATCACTGAATGTCCTCTTTGTGCAGAACCCATGGGAGAAATTCCTCTCTGTTCTCAACACCAGGAATAGTTGTGCTTCTCCTGAACAAGTGGCCCATCTGATCCCGTGGACACTGAGTGTAATAACTGATTGCATCTCTCTCTTTCTGGGTTGGCACCAAAAGGCTTAGAGACAAATTTATGACCTTCCTCTGGCAAGTGAACAGAATCCTACACCATGTGCTTTGTATACCAAATTCATCTTATTTTTCTCTCTCTTATTTTTCTCTTGTCTTGATTTCCTCACTCACTTATTTTTTCATTTTGGTTTATCTTATGGTACTGCATGTATTTTATAAATGACCTGAAATTCTATCTAGGATATAGTGGCGTCTAAATGACCATCTAGGTAACTGAATACAACCAATTAACGTTGAATAGATCATTATTACTCCAAAGTTTTGTGCTCTGCAAAATACTGTTCTCTTTCCTGGAAAACCCTTCCATGAAAAAATACTCATTGTTTCGGGTCCAGCTGAAAAGCTGAATCCTCTATGGAGACTTTGCTGACCACCACACCTTCGAGGAAGAAGTTACCATTTGCCCCTTTGCATCACACTGAATTATGACATTTCTTTACATGTCTTCTCCCTTGGAAATTACCCTTCTTGGTGGGAGATACTCTGTCATATTGATCTCCATAACCCCAGTGCCAAGCACCATTAGTTCACATTGGAAAGAAGACAGGAAAGAAGAAGAAAGGAGGAGGGAGAAAGGGAAGGAGGGAGGGAGAGAGGAAAGAAGATATTGAACAACTAGAGAGAAAAATAATTCAACTCAAAAGAGAGGAATATTTGGATGTGGCTCTAGTACTATTTATGATCAAAGATGGGAGGACATTCCAAAAAGAAGATTTTTAATTCCCTGCTTTGTTTTTATTCAATCAGTCAAGTTGTTCCTCGCTGACTCTCTGCATTCCTTCCTAATGTCTACCAACAACTTGTGCTAAATTGACTCATTCTGGAAAAGCCAATCTAAAATATGACATTAGAAGTGTTTTGAAGCAGAAGGGCCCTGTGACTCCACAGAGGAGAGGAGAGAACTGTTTCTCTCATTTCTGTCCAGCTCAAAGGGCCCAGCTGGCGAGCTGCTCCTGGGCGGGATGTGGCTCCCTTTCCACCTTCTCTGCCCCAAGCCATGCACCTGGTGCAGCTCTTCAGTCTCGCCTGGTGCTTTGTGATCTACAAAGCAATGTCTGAAAAATGAGGGACATGGGCTGGGAATAAAGGCACCTCTGGTCCGAGGTCTCACAATCCACACTCAGAAATTCTAGGTTTACCAGAGGACTTTCAGGAATCTCCTCAGACTGCTGAGAAGACGAGTGGGTTAATTAAAAGCCAAGTCTTGATGAGGATGCTTTTGGTGACTGTGTGGGAAGATCCCTGGAGCTGGGGAGGCTGGGGAGGAGGCAGACATAGATAATCATGGCTCTCCAGACTGAGACCTTGCCTCTGAGTTATAAATCTGGAAGAATCCTTTCAACGGATTGATTTTGTGTTGAATCGTGGTTTGCTGCCTGAGGTCAGGAAGACCTTTCCCTTTTCCAAATTAGGTAAACTGTGACAGCTGAGACTTTTTTGGAAACAGTTCTGGAAAGTTTCTTCATGAAATTTGAAAGGTAGCCCATCTCTCCTTCAGAGCCATCCTTACGAGGCCACAAAGCAGCAGGTGGAGAAGGTGGAGGATTTGGGGAGGGCAATCCAGTGTGACAGCCCAGGGAATGGCCCACAGGACAACTGTGAAGTGGATAATTTTCCTCTCTCCTTTCTCCATTTCCTCCTCACCCCACATTTAGCTCCTACTGAAAATATGCCCTCAAATATGAAGGCTTTGATTTCCTTCATTTTTATATCTCTTCCTGAACTGTCCGTGTGTCCTTCTGCAGTAAACAGAATCTGAGATGTTCCTGAAAGATTCCAGCCCCCAGAATACACACCCTTTATGACCCCTTAAGTGTGAGTGGCGTTGTAAATAGAATGAATTTAACTCCCATGATTAAGTTTCATTATGTGAAAAAAAATGAAGGTCCGATGGAAGCAACCTAAATGTCCATCGACAGATGAATGGATAAAGAAGATGTGGCGCATATATACCATAGAATATTACTCAGCCATAAAAAGAAACAAAATTGAGTTATTTGTAGTGAGGTGGATGGACCTAGAGACTGTCATACAGAGTGAAGTAAGTCAGAAAGAGAAAAACAAATACTGTATGCTAACACATATATATGGAATCCAAAAAAAGAAATCGTTCTGAAAAACCTAGGAGCAGGATAGGAATAAAGATGCAGACATAGAGAATGGACTTGGACAAAGTGAGAGAGTGGCATGGACTTATATATACAACCAAATGTAAAATAGATAGCTAGTGGGAAGCAGCTGCATAGCACAGGGAGATCAGCTTGGTGCTTTGTGACCACCTAAAGAGGTGGGATAGAGAGGGTGGGAGGGAGACACAAGAGGGAGGAGATAGGGGGATATATGTATATGCATAGCTGATTCACTTCGTTATACAGCAAAAACTAACACACCATTGTAAAGCAATTATACTCCAATAAAGATGTTTAAAAAAAAAAAATGAAGGTCTGAAAAAAGTTGACTTTGAATTAATGGGCAAGGAGATTATCCTGGGTGGGCCTGACCTACAGGTGAGCCCTGAAAATGGACTGGGCTCTTTCTGAAGGGGGAGATTGGAAGGTAAAGAATTTGTCTGATGGTTTTAAAGAAACAAACTGCCATGTTTTGGAGAGGGCCACATAGCAGAAATTGCAGGCCGCCTCTAACAGCTGAGAACAGCCCCTGGCTGACAGCCAGCAAGAAAAGAGGCATCTTAGTCCTATAACCCAGGGGTCCCCAACCCCCAGGCCATAGACTGGTACCAATCCGTGGCCTGTTAGGGACCAGGCGCACAGCAGGAGCTGAGCAGTGGGCCAGAGAGGGAAGCTTCATCTGTATTTACAGCCGCTCCCCATTGTTCATATTACTGCCTGAGCTCCACCTCCTGTCAGCATTATGGTGAGTTGTATAATTATTTCATTACAGAGTACAATGTAACAATAATAGAAATAAAGTACACAATGAATGGAATGTGCTTGAATCATCCCCCAACCATCCCTCACCCCCCATCTGTGGAAAAATTGTCTTCCACGAAACTGGTCCCTGGTGCCAAAAAGGTTGGGGACCGCTGCTATAACCACAACTTATTATATTCTGCCAACAACCATATGAACTTGGAAGAAGACCACAAGCGTCAGATGAGAACACAGTCAAACTGACACCTTGATTTCAGCCTGGTGAGCCCCTAAGGGAGAACCTCACCGTGCCACGCCTGAACTTCTGAACTACAGCACTGTGACATCATAAATAGGTGCTGCTTTAAACTGTTCGTTTTGTGATAATTTATTATATAGTGATATAAAAATAATGTGCTCTCTGCACACCATCCGCTACCTTCTTTCACTGAATAACTCCTATTCACCCTCGGATTCTGCTGGTGAGTCATCTCATCCATGAGCCAGGTTCTCACCCCTCTCCTCCCATAACCCCCCAACCCTTCCCCAACCAGGCAGGCTAAGTGCCTCTCCTCTGTTCTAAAGCAATGGTTCTCAATGTCCCCAAGAAAATTTTATGGGGTCTGCAAGGACAAAAATATTTCCATATTAATGTTTTGACAGTATTGCTTTTTTTCACTGGGTTGACATTTGTACCCATGATCCAAAGCAGTGGTGGGTAGAAAGGCTAGAAATCAGCATGAATTAAAGCAGCAACAGCAAAATGTCCTAATAGTCACTATAGTCTTCATGGCTATGTACTCGCAGTGGAAAATATTAATTTTATGAAACCTCAGCCCTCAAGTACAATCTTTTAAATTCTGAGTGACGAAATGGGATGTACACATAAAGCACTCCTGCTGCATATTGAAATTTGATAGTTGTCTTAAAGACTTGCGTGATGTCTGAGTTGCAAGCTGAACCAGCTGGCTTTTTTCATGGAGCACCATTTTTACTTGAAAGGATAACTGACAAACTATGTTTATTCAGACTTGGATACTTGGCAGACATTTTCTCAAAAATGAACCGAGAAAGACTGTCACTACAAGGAAAACAATTGACAGCATTTGTTGCCAACGATAAACTTAACCTTTCAAGCGAAAATTAGAATTTTGGTAAACATGTATCCACCACTGTGAATCCGACACCTTCCCAATCATTAAAGATATTTCTAATCAGTGATTAGGTTAGATCAGTGATAATATTAATGATTTGTTTTAATTATTGTATAACAAAATGTATCAACGTTTGAAAATTCTGCTTAGCTCAGTGAAACAGTATTTTCCAAACAACCAATGCACTGTGTCACAGAACCGTACATGGAAAAAAGATGAATCCAAAATGCAAAATAGGCCAATGTAGTTCAATGCAAAACAGTACAAAAGGTTCACTGACACATTTTCAGATTCCACGTTGCAACTAACCTTTAAGAAACTACTAGTCGAATTTTGATGCACTAGCACAGAATATACACAATTATCTGAAAAGGCTATTAAAATACTCCTCCTTTTTCTCATCTCATATCAGCAAGAAGACAGATTTTCTTCATATACTTCAAACAAAACAACTTACAGCAATATATTGAATGCAGACACGGATATAGGAATCCAGCTATATTCTATTAATCCAGATATTAAAGTGCTTTCCAAAAATGTAAAATAATGCCACTCTTACCCCTAATTTTTTTGTTTTGGGAAATACAGTTATTTTTCATAAAATATATTTCTAAGGTTAACATACAATGGGTTTATTATTTTTTAATTAATTAACCAATACATATTTTTTTTAATTTCTGTTTTAATTTCTAATTGATAGATTCATAGAAATAACTCATAGAAACCAAAGCTCTGTGAAGTCCTCATTAATTTTTAAGAGTGTAAATATATTCCTGAGACCAAAAATTCTGAGAACTGCCGTCCTATACATCCATTTGGGGATCTATGTTATGCTGAGATTATTCTTCAGTCTGTTGCATTTCTATTTGGACTGTGGATACCTGGTGGGTACTATGACAGTTGATGCGTCATTGTATCCTAAGCACCAAGTACAGAATTTAAGACACAGTAGGTGCCTAAGAAACATTTGCTATCAAGCTTCAAGGTCAATGTGGTACAATCCCTTCCCCAAAGAACTAAAAATATCATTGAAGAGTTGGGAAATGCACCCTAAAATAGGAAAATTGTATATTCTATTTTTCCTTAAAGTGCCAGATGAGTTATAAGGACAGAAGCAAAAACATTTAGAAATTTGTAAAGATAAAATACCCCCAAATGCCTTTCTATTTAACAAACTCCATAAAATGAACATATTTGAAAATTCTAAGAGGTCACACAAATATTTCAAGAAATATATACAACGAAGTTCCAATTAATTAAAAGAATTTGAATGGTTTTTTTGTTTCTTTCTATACGTATAATACTAAATTATCTGTGATTTTGAATTGTGAGGAATGAAACTCGACCACCTTGAAAAGTATTCTGGAAAACTAGGAATACCCAATCATAATAAAATTAAAGATAAAATCCTGTTGTGAATAAATACATCAATATAAAGGAGAAAACAGACCATAATTTGAAGTTACCTATAAATCCTGAGCTTGAAATGGAAAAAAAAAAAAAAAAGATGAGAGTGTTGCTAGGAGATAAATGAAAACAATCATCTATTTTTATAGTTGAAAACATTTTATCCCCTTAATGTGCTTTTGTTTATTTTTGTGATTGCTAAAAGACATTATTTCATATTATAGGCATGACTGGGATCTGTACCTGAACAGAAGAATCTTCTGTAGGAGGTAGTGAGTTTTGCTAAAAGATGCCAGCTAAAGGAGTCTTTCGTTGGCCAAGATAAGTTATTTTTATCGGTGATAACTATCTGGTCCTTAAGCTTGCAGAAGACTGAACCGGTCCATGGGCCCCAAGAGCTCCAACAGGTGTTTCCCAGCCACTGGCCAAGAGCCACAGTGGGGTCACACTCAGAAACAAGAGAACCTCAATTTGTCTCCACCAGCTGGCTCCCTGGAATGCAGCACCTCCAAATCCCTCCCTCTAGTGCAGAGATAATACCTAGGTTGTCCTGCACCTGCTGCCTTTCCCAGCTGCTGGCTACTGGGACCTACACCCGACCTACACTCAGAGAATCCTGGGGCTGCCCTGCTGCCGTCACGGTCTCCCAAGCAGGCCACATGATTCCACTTAAAATGCTTCTTTCTCATTCACTCTGTTTGATCTGGTTCTCTCTGTTTGGATTGTCCCAAGGTTGAAAGAAGAAAGCAGCCCTGCCTGGTGTGCTGCCACAGAAGAACTTCAAACCTACTTTTTTGTTGTTGCTCATGTGGTTTTTGCTATTTTTTTTTTAAGTAGCTCTGTGCCATTAAGGATTCTGGCATTTGTCCACAGAGTGCCAGACCTCAAAACATTCCAGCAACACAACACAGTGCTCTTAAACTAGGGGCTTGGTTTAAGTTGGTGGACTCCTTAGATGTCCCACTGTTATATACAGAATTGTATCCCCCCCAAATCCACAAGTTGTTGCCCTAACCCCCAATGTGATTGCATTTGGAATTAGGGCCTGTACAGAGGTAATTAAGGTTAAGTGAGGTCAAAGGCATGAGGCGCAAATTCAATAGGACTTGTGTCCTTAGAAGAAGAAGAGACACCAGGGGTGGGTGTGCACAGAGATGAGGCCATGGGAGAACACAGTGAGAAGGCAGCTGTCTGGAAGCCAAGGAGAGAGGCCTCACCAGAAATCAACCCTACTGGCACTTGGATCTTGGACTCTCAGCCTCCATAACTGTGAGAAAATTAATTTATGTTGTTTAAACCGCCTAGTCTGTGATATTCTGTTATGGTAGCCCTAGCGAATGAATACATTCACTGAAATAACTGTGCAAAAAGGAGAACTAAAACAACAGGAAGGGTTATTACAATGGAAAACAGAACTTAACACATTTCGGAAGATGGTTAAAAGCTTGGAGATAAATTAGGAATGTGGGATTAACATATACATACTACTGTGTATAAAATAGATGAACAACAAGGACCTACTGTATAGCACAGGGAACCATATTCAATATCTTGTAATAACCTATAATGGAAAAGAATCTGAAAAAGAATATATATATGTATAATTATAACTGAATCACTTCACTGTATACCTGAAACTAACACAACATTGTAAATTAACTATTCTTCAATTTTTTAAAATGGTTCATAAAAAAAAAACATGAAAAAAATTTTTGAAAAAAGCTTATTGTAGATGAAAGAGCCAGAGAGGACCATAGCCCAAACGCAATTATGAGGAAGCAGCAGTCAAGATAAGAAGGAATCTGCTGAACTGACCCCTGGAGGGTGAAAGTGAAAAGTGACATTTTCATCATCTTCCCTCACCCCTGTGCCCAAACAAAGCCAGTCAGTGTCTGTCCCTAAAGGCTGAAACAAAACACTGAAGGACTAAGTCTTCTAGCTTGGTGGATGTTGGTGACCCAGAATTAAAGCCTCTCACATGTGAGAGTCTGCAGTCTAACTGGCTTCTTACCTAGGAACCCATGCACTGTTGAAAACAACTTTTAAACTGTTAGTCCATAGGGACTTCCGTGGTGGCACAGTGATTAAGACTCCGTGGTCCCAATGCAAGGGGCCCGGGTCCGATCCCTGGCTGGGGAACTAGATCCCACATGCATGCCGCAACTGAGAGTTCACATGCCACAACTAAGGAGCCGGCAAGCTGCAACTAAGGAGCCAGCAAGCTGCAACTAAGGAGCCTGTGAGCTGCAACTAAGAAGAATGCCTGCTGCAACTAAGACCCAGTGCAACCAAATTAATTAATTAATTAGTCAATTAATTAATTTTAAAAACCCTGATAGTCCATAGTTCCAGTCCTATGCCACAGTTTCTAGGCAGAATTCATATTCATAAGAGAGAATTTGAGGTAGAAAATCTTAACCAAGAGCAGAGGAAAGTCAAACATATTCAGTTCTTCTGACTTAAAACAAGTGGACAACCAAAGGTCAACAGACACTGAACCAAAAGCATGAAAGAAAATGAATAAATTAAACAAAAGTCTGACACTGGACAAAATAGAAGTGATCCAGGAAAAAGAAAACTTTAAAAAAAAATACTCAAATATATATCCTTAAGGAAAGAAGAATAACAAAACAAGAACAGCATGTTATGAAAAAGGAAAAAACCCTCTTGTATTAGTTATCTATTGCTGCATAACCAACAACCACAAACTTAGCAGCTTAAAACAACACCCATTTATTACCTAAAGGTTTCTGTGGGTCAAGAATCTGGCCACAGCACAACTGGGCCCTCTGTTTAGGATCTGACAAGGCTGCAGTCAAGATGTTGATTGGATCATATACTCATCTGGAGGGTAAACTGGGGAAGTTTTGAATTGGCACAATTCATTTCAGTTTAGTTATAGGACTGAAGGCCCTGGCTTTTTGCTAGCTGTCAGCTAGGGACACCCTCAGTTCCTAGAGGCTGCTCACAGGTGCTTGGGTCTCTCCGTAGTTCTTTGCAAAGAGGGCTTCTCCAACGTGGCCCCTTACTTCATCAGGCTAGTAAAGAGAGTCTAAAAAGTTGTGAAGCAGCAAGATAGAATATTATTATTAGTATTATTATATTGTATTATTAATACAAAGTTTAATTTTTAAAGTTTCACTAGTATATTTTAATAATTCAATAGTAATATTACTGAATATAATGATTGAAAACAATTTTTTAAATTCCCAGAATGTAGAGAAAAAAGATAGAAAATATGAGAGAAAGAAGAAATTGTGGAGGTTCAACATCTGAAGAACAAAGATGTAGAAATCATTAAAAGTTTGCTTTGGGAGAATATGACAATGGGAGGGAAAGAATGTAGGAAGAAGAAGGGCATGAATAACCTTGGTAAAAATTTGAATGCTTTTTGGTTTTGTCTTTATGTGTTCTAAGAGCATGGAGCATGGCTATTTACTAATCGTGTGACCGTAAGTTACTTTTCCTCTGGGAGCTTCAACTAACTCATCTATAAAATGAAGATAATGACGAACTCTCATCACATCACTTGTAAGGATGAAAGGAAATAATGCAAGTAAAGCACTTAGCACAGGGCCTGATTCAGAGTGAACTCAACTAACCTTAACACTATACATAGTGTTTCTGCACATCCTACACTCAAAAGAGCCATCAGTAAGTGCCCAGAGATGATTTCCATATCACATCTTTGCATTTTCTCATATCGGAGTGAGCACTGCCTCTCCTCCCAGACTTTGGAGATTCAAGGGCTACTTCAGTTCCCAGGAGTTATAATGCTTAGCCTGACCACTGTTGTGAAACCAGGTCCACAGATCTGGAATGTTTTGAAGCATGACTTTTGCCATTACCAAGAGATCAGCTCATATGAAGACATGAGGGGAGCACCCGCTAGTCAGACTTCTGCACTTTAGTTCTTAACACAGCAGTTTCAAAACCAGTGTGCGATCCTCACCCCTGCACTCCGTCTGCACAGATAAATCTATTTGGAAATTGTTCGTAGACCGAAAAGGGAGGAAGACCCTTGTACAAATCTATAAAAATACGTATTTGTGTACATTTGAACAGTGATTCAAATATACATTTTGAAAACTAGGGCATTAAGAATAAACCGAGGGGGCTTCCCTGGTGGCACAGTGGTTTAGAGTCCACCTGCCAATGCAGGGGACGCGGGTTCGTGCCCCGGTCCGGGAAGATCCCACATGCCGCGGAGCGGCTGGGCCCGTGAGCCATGGTCGCTGACCCTGCACGTCCGGAGCCTGTGCTCTGCAACGGGAGAGGCCACAACAGTGAGAGGCCCGCGTACCGCAAAAAAAAAAGGAATAAACTGAGGTAAAATACACATCTGAAAGAAGATGGAGACATATATTTGAAAAGAAATTGCATCGAAATTTGTGTTAGCTGTGATTTTAATTTTCAGAATACCTGACATACATGCTTTTGAATATAGAAGTGCTGACTTCCCTCATCACTTTCAGCATATACACTCCTTCATTTTTACTTTATCATCAAGTTCTTCATTCACTCAGAACGCTGGTTCCCTGGTGGTGGTACCGGGCTGCAGCTCCACCATAATTCTCCAACTAGTCTGACCCACTGACATAGGCTGAGGTCCTGCCTTAGAGACCCCTCATCACACTGTGTTCTCTCATGTCTTCTGAAGATGAGCTTACAGTTCTCGTGTTTCATTCCTTTACATGAGTATTGTACATTTTTAAACTTAATTTTTAAGTAATACATGTATATTTTTTAAATAGTACAGAAAGGGCAAAAAATCTCTCTCTCCTCTCCTTAAAGATTGAAATCACGGCTAACAATTTCTAGTGTACCCTGAAAAAACATTTGCGTCTGCATTATATCTTTTGTTAGCACAAGACAAATAGTTATGAGACTCCAAATGAGTAGAACATCCTGACATTTACTGAGGTAAAAACTGCCACTTAATTACAGAAATTTTATCTGAAATTTCCTGTGCTTAGTGCACAAGGTGTAAGTGATTTTCATGTGTGGCTCTTAAATACTTTCCTGTACCAGTCCAGCCTGAAACTGAAGGTGTCTTGATACATGGATATAGAGAAACCCTAGCCATTTTCCCTTCTGGTTAGAAAAATCCAAATAGCACTTCCTGGTAGTCTGGGGAACTCTGGCAATGAACCATTACTCAAGCAGTTTGATATTATTTGAGATATCAAAAACCTTGGGGAAATACTTCCTGAGGTCACCCTGCACTAGGATATAAATAGCTCAACAGTAAAATAATAGCAATAACATCAGCAGGACATAAAGGCTTCGAGTCAGAAGCACTGAAATTCATCCCTATTTTTCTGGGCAGTTGAAACACTTTGGTATTTACTTAATCTACAATAATACAGGCTTAGTAATATTTATTGTAAATAACGATAACAATACCTCTCCTATTGACATCATACAGTTATTATAGGATTAAATAAGATATTGTTTATTTATATAAATATTTTTAATTTTTAAATTTTACTTTTGGCTGCATTGGGTCTTTGATGCCACGCACAGGCTTTCTCTAGTTGCAGCGAGCAGGGGCTGCTCTTTGTTGCGGTGCACGGGCTTCTCATTGTGGCGGCTTCTGTTGTTGCGGAGCCCAGGCTCTAGGTGCGTGGGCTTCAGTAGTTGTGGCATGTGGGCTCAGTAGTTGTGGCGCACAGGCTTAGTTGCTCTGCGGCATGTGGCATCTTTCCAGACCAGGGATCGAAACTGTGTCCCCTGTGTTGGCAGGTGGATTCTTAACCACTGCGCCACCAGGGAAGTCCCAAGATACTAAGTTTAAAAGTCATTTCAAAGCCAAAAATCATTATTGTGGTTGTTGTTGTTATGATTACAATTAAATTTTCAACTTTAATGGCTTTTTTTTCATTTCCACAAGAAAGAGAAAAATGTTAGTATACCATGTAAAGCTTTTTTGTATTAATGGATAATCCCATCCCAAGAAAGACCAAAACCAAAACCAAAAAAATACTACAAATAGAACTTATTTTTACCTGACTTCTAGTGGATAAATGTATATGCAAATCAGGTCAACTTCTTACAAACACCTGACTTTAGTGAATGTTCACAATACTTAGTCATGCTTTTAAAAACTTATGTAATGCTCACCCATTAGTAGTTGATAACTATGAAAAGATGCACTTTTTCTTAAATAATAACATGTTTTAAATGGATACTTTTATTAGACAGTAAATTCAACATTTACTCCATCAATTCACACTCAACACATTTGACAGAATGGCAGGAACAGGTTGCACTACTGCAAATAGAAATAAGATAATCCAATGAAGCAGTTTGGAATCCTCAGCCTTGTCAAAATCGTAAAATAATGCCTAAAGCAAAGGTTTCTAATGTTACAGTCTGGCAAATTGTCCCTTTTATCATGATTGATAAACCAGACATGCTGTTCAAATTCTGAATCATAAGTTGAATAGAATGCAGTAACATCACAGATCTCTTATCAATTTACCAGATTCTCTTCCCCAACCCTTTCCTCATTTTAGAGTGATTTACCATAAGAACATCTATCAAGTACAGAACGCCACCAGAAGTATGCTTCTGGAATGGCAATGTAACAGCATCATTTGAATAGATGTACAGTCAACTCTCAGTTTCTTTGCCTTTGGGAAAAAATATAGATACACGGGTCTATAAAGAGCACTATAATTTCAAAGTCTCATGTTAACAAATTGATTCATTGTCACCACCATCTTGTTTAAAAGGATAAAAAAGAACTTCAACAAGCAGGTTAATTTTTCTATGCTCTACACAAAGCAATAATCAGAAAATGTCTTAGCCTCTAGAATTTCCCAAATAGCCAAGCTAATCAGTTCTGATTCACATCCCTCCATTCCATTTCTTTGAATAAGTATTAGTTAGAACAGCTGACATGTTAGACAATGGAGAAATCTGAAATAATCATCCAAATCAATGTCACTACAATCAAAGAAGCCAAGAAAAGAGCAAAAATCCAAGTATCCTCGTCCCGTCAAAACTTGTCAAAGCAAAACCTTGAGAAAGTAATGTAGCCTGGACTTTGAGTCTAGGTAGATGCTAAGGGGAGACCTCAGATGTGTCATTCTCTGGAAAGACAGTGTGGAGGAAGGCAGTGCTGAAGTCATAGCCTGGGTGTGGGAATTAGGAGATGGGGAATGAGATTTTCTATGCTCTTTTCCCTCACACACCACACACACACACACACAAACACACACACTCTCTCTCTCTGTCTCTCTCTGTCTCTCTCTCTGTCTCTCTCCAATCCCAAATCCAAGGTTGTATGTGTAAAAGGAACAGACAGAGCCCCAGTGTGAGAACAATTCCCACAGCACGACACACCATCTTATGCCCTCCTTTCGACCCCATAAGCAGAAAATCACTGAGGCTGGAGTTTCCAACTGGGTGCCCAACAACAGGCTAAACTGTTGGGACAGGCTAGCTGTCCCATCACATGCCTGGGAGGGAGAAAACTATGGGAGGAGGATTGCAAATAGAACAGGGAGGGAGGGAGGGAAAAATGCCACAATTTTGGCACCTCCATCCTGGTCAAATGAGTAGGGACTTCAGAGCCTCTTCTAACACCTCAACACATTATGAAATTACAAAAAGGCATACTCTTGGTAACCATAAGTTCGTTCTCTAAGCCTGTGAGTCAGTTTGTTTTGTAAATAAGTTCATTGGAACGGTGGGGGGGAGGGATATTTAGGGAGTTTGGGATTGACACGTACACACTGCTATATTTAAAGTGGATGACCAACAGGACCTACTGTATAGCACAGGGAACTATGCTCATTCTATAATAACCTAAATGGGAAAAGAATTTGAAAAAGAATAGATACATGTATATGTGTAACTGAATCACTTTGCTGTACATCTGAGACTAACACATCTGTACTCCAGCATAAAACAGAAAGTTAAAAAAGACACATACTCTTGGCAGGACAACATACTCTTGGCAGGACAACAACAAAAAAGTGCCCCTTTTCCAGACACTTGGAAAAGTGTCTGTTTTCCAAGTGTGGGTGAAGAGCTGGCCCAACAATTGCCAAAGAAATAAGGTCTGCAGAGTAAAGCCTGTGGGTGCATTTCACTGCAGAGTAAAGCCTGTGGGTGCATTTCACTTCTGGGTAGAGAGTCTTTTCCTTTTATTCTCATTCTCTGTAGCTGATGATGAGGTCTGGGATTGCAGCAGCCTTCTCTCTTGAATCCAGAATCCATGTAGGTTTTCATGGAAGAAGTGGAGGCAAATTTACTGTCCTCTTTGGCATGCTGGGACCTTATACGTGTCAGACAAGCCAAGGGAAGGGGTGAGAAAGGAGAAATTCAGCACTTGGGCCCTTCATCCTACGATGCTGCCTCTCTAAAGTGTTGTGAAGGGCTTCCCTGGTGGCGCAGTGGTTGAGAATCTGCCTGCTAATGCAGGGGACATGGGCTCGAGCCCTGCTCTGGGAGGATCCCACATGCCGTGGAGCAACTGGGCCCGTGAGCCACAACTACTGAGCCTGCATGTCTGGAGCCTGTACTCTGCAGCAAGAGAGGCCGCAATAGTGAGAGGCCGGTGCACCGCAATGAAGAGTGGCCCCCGCTTGCCACAACTAGAGAAAGCCCTCGCACAGAAACAAAGACCCCAACACAGCAAAAATAAAATAAATAAATAAAGTGTTGTGAAAAGAACATCTTCAGAGAAGAAGAATGGGTGGGGAGCCGGATGTGGAGCCAGCCCCGGGGAGGAGAGCTTTTGTTACCAGAATGTTTTATATGGTAATGGGTCTATCTTTGTAAGGGCTGAGGAGAAAGAATTTGGAGCAAAAGAGATCCAGATCTAACCAGAGTGAAGGGAAGGAGATGAGCACACGTGACACTCTCCTCTCTTTTTGTAATGTAGCTTGAAACTATCGCTATTTCTCTAGGGTTAAGGAAACCTGATGTGAAGGCTGTGCGTGCGCGTGTGTGTGTGTGTGTGTGCGCGCGCGCGTGCGCCACACAACAGCCATGGCCCAAAGAGAATGTTCAAGCCTGCTAAAATAAATCAATGTTTTGGCCTCTTCCAGCAAACACATGAACAAATATGTTCTGAAAAGTATTATTGAAATAATAGCTCCAAGAAGTTGTAGGTTTATGTGGCAAAAGTAATTACAGAGCTAATTTCATTGTGTAATTGAAAGTGTCTTCACGTTGGTAAACTATTGACATGGCAAGAAATGCTATCAGTGAAAACAAAAGCAAGTTTCCTGCTTTCTTTAATTTACTTTGGTCAAAATTCTTCCTCCCTTTGCTAAAATCACAGGATTTTGCCCACGATGACCAATATAATAAAAAAGACACACAGCCCGTGCAGTATCTATACTCAGGATCTGCCTAAAATAGGCGCCCAGACTAATGGGGACAAATAAACAGATACTGTTGGTCAGAGAATACCTTAGATCAGTGGTTCCAAAGTGCCTGTGCCTCAGATCACATGGGTAGCTTTTAAAATTACAGATGTCCATTCTCCAGTGCACTGCCCCCCACCATTTAGGTATCCTGATTCAATTCATCTGCCGAGGATCATGGCTTCATTTAATTCAATCTGATAAGTTCATTCATTCAACATTCATTCAATAGATATTTACTGAGAGCTTATTATGATTCAAAGTTGTCAGCATATGGCAGTGAATAAAACAAAAACAGTAATCTCAACCTTCACGGAATTTACATCTATCGAGGGAGACACACAACAAACAAGATAAATAAGTAAAACATATAGCATGTTAGGAAGTAATAAGTGCTAAGGAGAAAAATTAAACATAAAAAAACAGGAAGTTTGAGAAAGGGTACAGTTTTAAATAGAGTAGCCAGGAAGGTGATGTTTTAGCAAAGAAGTAAAAGAAGTTAAAAATGAAGGCAAGGAGAAGTCTTGGGGAAAGCATTACAAGTAGATGGAACAGCCTGTGCAAAGGTCCTGGGGTAAGAGTGTGGCCAGCCTGTGTTCGAGGAACTGTGAGGAGGCAGTACGAGCTGAACTGAATGAGGGCAGGGGAGAATAATGGGAGATGAAGGCAGAAAAATAAGGAGGGGTCTTGTAGGTCAATGTAAAGACTCAAACGTTTACTCTTGGTTGATGGCATAGGGTCAGGGGCATGCCTTGGGGTTTTCCATAAATTATCCATTTGTAAAGACTCAAATATTTACTCTTGAGCAGAGGAATGATCTGATATGTAGCCAGTATCCAGTCAGTATCACTCTGGCTGCTCTGTTGAAAATAGACTGAAAGAGAGTTAAGGAGGAAGCAAGGAGACCCCTGGGAAATCTACTGACATCATCAGGCCATAGTGGCTTAGACCATGGATGGTAGCCATGGAGGTGATGGAACATGAGTAGAATTTGGATATATTTTTAAGGCAGAACCAATAAGATTTGCTGATCAACTGCACGTAGGGATGTGAGGAAAAGAAAGGAATCAGTCATGTCTTCAAGGTCTTTACTCAGAGCCACTTGCACAGATGGAATTGCCTTTCCCAGGATGGAGGAGACTGGGGAGGGACAAGTCACAGCAGGGAGAAATATCAAGAGCCCAGTTTTGGATATGCTGTCTTTGAGTTGCTTATTAAAATCCAAGTTGAAATGCAGGACAAGTAGTTGGAATAGAATTCAACTGTCAGTGTTGGAAACACAAATTTTGGCTTCATCAACATGTAGACAGTATTTGAAGCCATGAGTCTGGATGACATCTCCAAGGGCCTGAGACAGCTAGAGAGAAGAGGCCAGGGACTAATCCCTGCATTCCTCCACTTGGCAGTCGAGCCTCTGCTATAGCTGTGGTACATTTGGATTTCAGCAAAACATTGATCAGTCTCCCTTTCAAAGAAGCCTTGTATCAAGCTGTCTTCACCAGTGACACAACTGGACTCGAAAGTACAACAAAAAATTATTATCCAGCAATGTGGATGGACCTAGAAATTATCATACTAAGTGTGTCAGACAGAAGTAAGTCAGAGAAAGCCAAATATCATATGACGTCACTTATATGTGGAATCTAAAAAAAAAAAAGAAAGAAAAAGAAAACGGTACAAATGAACTTATTTACAAAACAGAAACAGATTTACAGACTTCGAAAACAAATTTCTGATTACCAAAGGGGAAAGGTGGGGGGGAGAGAGAAATAAACAGGTACACACTATTATATATAAAACAGATAATCAACAAGGTCCTACTGTACAGCACAAGGAACTAAATTCAATATCTTATAATAACATAATGGAAAAGAATCTGAAAAAATATATATATATTTTATATATATATATATATAAAATCACTTTGCTGTACATCTGAAACTAACACAACATTGTAAATCAACTATACTTCAATTTAAAAAATAAAAATACAGCAAAAAAAAAAAAGCAAGTTAAGACACACAGAAAAAATTTATTATCACCCCATTCTGTGAAAGGGGATAATTTATGGAAAACCCTAAGGCATGCCCCTGACCCTATGCCATCAGCCTTTTTTTTCCTTTTTTTAAAATTAATTGATATTGGAGTATAGTTGCTTTACAATGTTGTGTTAGTTTCTGCTGTACAGCAAAGTGAATCAGTTATACATGTACATATATCCACTCTTTCTTAGATCCCCTTCCCATCTAGGTCACCACAGAGCACTGAGTAG
Organism: Aethalodelphis obliquidens; assembly: GCF_003676395.1. Taxonomy (NCBI): domain Eukaryota; kingdom Metazoa; phylum Chordata; class Mammalia; order Artiodactyla; family Delphinidae; genus Aethalodelphis; species Aethalodelphis obliquidens. The sequence continues at coordinate 31,418,621 of NW_020837947.1, read as the reverse complement.
AGTTCCCTGTGCTATACCGTAGGTTCTCATTAGTTATCTACTTTATATATGGTAGTGTATATATGTCAATCCCAATCTCCCAATTCATCCCAGGACCCCCTTCCCCCTTGGTAACCATATCGTGCATGAAACTATAGACGTAGACATCCAATCCCCCTCTACTTAACTGAATACTGATTAAACTCAGGTATCTACCCCTTCTGCCCATAGCACGTGCCTCATGTCAGCTCCAGGGTTGGTCCTGGCTCGCCTATGGGTAATCCCATTCCCCTTGGCTCCAGAATGGAAATGCGATTTTCAATTAGTGAGAAATGAGAGGTTTACCAAAAAGCTCCTAAGAAAAACCTCCTGGCTGCAAAGAGAGAGCCACGGGACAGAGGGCCTTGTTCCTCCTCCCCTGGGTTTCTGAAGGAAACCCCAGGGACTGTGTCCTGTGGCCATCTTGCACAAATTATCTATGAGAAACTAATAATAATCCCCATGAGATGCACATCTGAGAAGTCGACAGAGAATCATGGCGTTTAGAGCCAGAAAATGACCCAGAAAATTTAGTTAGGGGTTCAGAGTTCAGAGCAAGTTAACATCAGGATCTAGAGTCTGGTCGCCTGACCCTCAGGACAGCTCTCCTCTGCACCCCACAGCCTCCTCAGCTTGACTACTTGTCAGCCCTTACTCTGCACCCTTTGTCAGGCCCACTGCTCTCCTGAGAACTCCTAATTGGTGTTTCCACCATCTGCTAAGAAACACGGCCTTTAGCAAACAGCCAGGAAGCCTTTGCACCAAGTCTTACTTTATCCATCAGCAGAAGAGGTCAAAGGCTCTGGTGGATGCAGAATACAATTCAAACACTTCATGAATTTTCAAGGAAATTAAGAAGTGGATTGTGCCCTCAGTCTGTGCATGTTATTTGTGTTTACATCACCAGAAGCTGTTTATCCATACCAGTCAGGAGATTCAAACCAACAAATATAACCATGGGAAATGATCAAAGCACACGGAGGTGGGGAAAGTTGCAAAGCACGCCCTATTCTACCTGAATCGATTGGAAAGTTGCCTGGAGTTAGGAGACGATGAGGCAGGCTCTAGAAGGGAACTGTGCCTACAGGCAGCGGGGTGAGACGGAGCAAGGCTGGCTGCAGCGGACACTGCGCATGCCTAACTGTACGCGGAAGGCGTGGGCGAGCAGAGGGCGCCCGCGGCTACCATACGGAAAACTTCCAGCTCCCCAAGTAAGAATAATGAACCCTCACATGGTGCTCACTATGTGCCAGACATAATAATTTACAACATTCAGATGATCTTATCTATTTAAGGTACATTTCTTAAGTGGGTATATACACACACTCTCACACACACATACATACACACACGTACATATACCTATATATATATTTCTATATATACCTATGTATATATATACACACACATATATATACACACACATACATATACCTATATATGTATATACACACACACACATATCTACACCTATATATATCCACACACTCACATATATATACACATAAATACATATACCTATATATATTCCTATATATACCTATATATATACACACACACATATATACACACACATACATATACCTATATATATATTCCTATATATACCTATATATATACACACACATATATATACACACACATACATATACCTATATATGTATATACACACACACACATATATACACCTATATATATACACACACACACATATATACATACACATACATATACATATATATATATATATATATACACACACACACACACACAAACACACACAGATATATATCCATAAGTATTTATGGTAAATTTTAAATTCTATTTTTATTTCCATTTTAAAGAGATACAGAGAAGTTAAGTAACTTGCCCGAGGACACACAGCTAATGAGTTGCAGAGCTGGTCTAAAGTCTGTGGTCCTAATCATTACACTGTAAGTCCCAATACTTCTCATTTTGGCACACAGTCAAGGCCCTTCCTAAAATGGCCCAGATGCCCTGTTTATCCTCACCTCTGGGCTTCTCACTCAGCACAGCACACTGAACTTTGGTCTTTCAAGACTGTCTACGCCTAATCCTGCTTGTCATTTTCCCAGGATAAATATCTTCTCCAAGCTAGCCTGGCTAATTCCTATTTATCTTTCAGGACCCATCTCAAAAGTCTCCTATTCGGGAACCCTCCTGCACTGTTGGTGGGAATATAAATTGGTGCAGCCACTATGGAGAACAGTATGGAGGGTCCTCAATAAACTAAAAATAGAACTACCATACGACCCAGCAATCCCACTCCTGAGCATATACCCTGAGAAAACCATAATTCAAAAATATACATGCACCCCTATGTTCATAGCAGCATTATTTACAATAGCCATTTAGGAAGCAACCTAAATGTCTATCGACAGATGAATGGAAAAAGAAGATGTGGTACATATATACAATGGAATATTACTCAGCCTTAAAAAAGAATGAAATAATGCCACTTACAGCAACATGGATGGACCTAGAGATTGTCATACTGAGTGAAGTAAGTCAGACAGAGAAAGACAAATATCATATGGTATCACTTGTACGTGAAATCTAAAAAAATGATACAAATGAACTTATTTACAAAACAGAAATAGAGTCACAGGTGTAGAAAACAAACTTATGTTTACCATGGGGGAAGCGGGGGAGGGATAAATTGGGAGATTGAGAGTGACATATAGATACTACTATATATAAAATAGATAATCAACAAGGACCTACTGTATAGCACAAGGAACTCTACTCAATACTCTGTAATGACCTATATGGGAAAAGAATCTAAAAAAGAGTGGATATATGTATATGTATAACTGATTCACTTTGCTGTACAGCAGAAATAAAATAACATTGTAAATCAAATATACTCCAATAAAAATTAATTTTAAAAAAAGTCTCCTTTTCTGGGAAGCCTCTCCCATCTCCACCAGGTTCTCAGGACTCTGAGCTCCCACATGGGCTCCCACAGTCCTGTCCTTCTGGGACAGTCCTTATCTTGCAGCACTCATTTCTCTCTCGGGAAGTCTGTCCCTCCCAATTGACTCTGAGTTTTTTGATGAAGAAACAATACCCCACACGTCTCTGCATTCCCAACAACTAACCAAGCACCCAAAATAGAGTAGATGCCTGATAACAGTTTGATGAATGAAAGAAAGAATGAATGAATGATGCCAATATCACTAACAGTTGTACGGAATTCTTCACCAAATGACCAGAATACCAGGTTTTATGCTCTAGGGAAAGCATATTTTATACTAGGTTCTATTCTGTATGAGGGAAGCAATTTCAAATATATTTTTGTTGCCCAGCCAGCTCATTTGGTAGCACATGAGACTCTGAATCTTAAACAAATTTTGGAAGTTGATAGAATGTAAATTAAAACCCTTAAAGTACTACATATAGAAATGAATACATTGGACAGACTACAGGTTAAAAACAAACCAAAAAAAACCCAAAAACCACCATGCAACTGATCTATGCATGGGCAGAGAGTCCAGAATCTCGACATACCAGATGACGCGCTGCGGGCATGGGTGCAACCTCTGAATGTCCTTCCACGCCTGTGGCTGTAGCTCACGCCGGAGCAAAGCTCAGCAGCTTCCCCTGACCTGAGCTCCTCTCCCTAAAAGCTACGTGTGCAGCAGAACACCTGCCCATGAACATCCAAAACAGGTGGGAAACTATTGGTCTGGGCAGACAAAGCTTAAAGGCTATGCTCCCTGGAGCGGTGATAATGAGGACCCTTCTCTTCAATTATTTTGGTGGCTGTTATTGTCCCACACCTGACTGATGACGAAGAATCACTCAGTGTCCTAAGGAAGACAAAAAGAACTTTTACAATTTTTCTTCCTGCTGTAAGTTACTCTGGTCTAGATGACTTCTGAAATTCCATTTGAATTTGAAAGCATTTGATTCTTAAATTTATTTTTTTAGTATTTTTATTTTATATTGGAGTATAGTTGATTTACAATGTTGTGTTAGTTTCAGGTGTACAGAAAAGTGATTCCGTCATACATATACCTATATCTATTCTTTTTCAGATTCTTTTTCCATATCGGTTATTACTGAATATTGAATAGAGTTGCCTGTACTATACAGTTGGTACTTGTTGATTATCTATTTTATATATATAGTGTGTATATGTTAATCCCAGCCTCCTAATGAGGGATAAATTAGGAGTTTGGGACCCTTACATTTAAATAATCTTATGGTGTTTTGTTTTAGTCTTCAAATTTAACTGTAGAGGACACATCACGGTTATAAATCGCTTTGGCATATCTAATGGAGCAAGAATCCCCTGAGTTCTGCAGCCTAAAAAGTTATCAGATGCCATGTGTGAACGTTAGTGAAAAAGTGACTTCGTTTGCAAAGTAGCAAAGGGTGAGTCACTTAACCCATTCTTGCTTTCTCAAGAATTTATCAAAAAGTAAAATATACCTTAAAATTCTCCTAGAAAGTGTTACCTATGCAACTGCTGTGTCCTGCTTAGACATCTGGCAGTTTCAACAAAAGATTCCTGGTGGCCAGAATGTTTAAGCAGGTGGCTGCTACAGCCTGAGGTTAACTGCACAGAATAACTGATAGCAAGTAAACTCTCTAACTCCCTAATATTTGTCCTCATCATTTAATGCCTTTTTTCCTTTTAAGGTTATTCCATCTGAAGTCATCACCTGCATATTTAAACTAATATTTTTCTTTAATCTTAGCATTTTACACACAATGATATATTTTAAGTCTGATGGATGTAAGGCATTCGATCAGAAATAGACACCAATAAAATACTCAAGAACTTCCAAAATAAGCAAAATGTAATACACCATCCAGGAGTTACAAGTCACTCAGAGAAGCCCAATTTTGAGAACTGCTATTGGCTGAAATTTTACATTTTATGCTAGGAAGTTTTCAAATGGAAACGTTTTTCTACTGTGTGCGCCACGAAGCAGCTGTTCATGTGATGAAAAGGCTATTTAGAAAAGCGATGTGAAGCTTTAATTAAAGCCCGTCTGCTGTTTCCCTGTTTCTGATTATTAAACACAGTTTGTGTTATTAACATAATACTTGGAAATGTAATTGCCTTCAGGTTTTGTTTGTAGGGATGCAAGCCTGCTGCTTCTCTACATTTTCATTTTTATCCTTTTCCAATCAGTCTCAACTTAGATTAAAGAGGAAAAATGTTCAAATTCACAAATCAATAAGGAAATCAATGGTTATCGAATAAAAGATGTTCTGATGCTCAAACAAATTATTCATGAGTTCAGGGGAAAAGTAAATGGGAGGCTCACCTTGTCCCATAATTAAACTACATTTGGCTATACGGATGGATGTGGATCACAGCCATGTTTCCCAAAGTGTGCTCCTAGGAATTCTTATCTTAATAAGTGCTCAGGAAAACAAAAAGGATCTGTCAATTAAACAAGTCTAGTTATATCCTTTCTCTGCTTGCCCTCTATAAAGGAAACAATGTACGTTAGCATGTTAAGTGTTCTGGGAAGCCCTGAAATTTTTGTAATCAACATAATGTATAACCTTGTGTTTCCAAACTTTTGACCATGGAAACTTGTGCCTCTCACCTATTATAACTCCACAGAACCAATGTCACCAAAGACACAACTGGAGAAAGGCTAAATCAAAGTGTTAAATGAAAAAAAAAATTATAAGACCTAGAAAAATGTAGTTATTGAATAATTTTATGTAGGATTCCTCATAGATAAAACAAAAAAACCACAAAGAAAAAGAACTCTTATATTTGACTACATTAAAAATTAACATTTCCAAACATCAGAAGATTTTTATAAACAAAAGCAAATGATTAACTAGACATGAGTATTGGTAAAATTTTATAGTCCATATCCTTAATATAGAAAGAGCATTAGATATCATTATGGTACATAGACTAGAAAAATGAAAAAGAGAGTCAGTCAAAATTCACAGAACAAGAAATATAAATGATCAAAAAAATGAAAGAAAGGGCTTCCCTGGTGGCTCAGTGGTTAAGAATCCGCCTGTCAATGCAGGAGACACAGGTTCGAGCCCTGGTCCAGGAAGATCCCACATGCCGTGGAGCGACTAAGCCCGTGTGCCACAGCTGCTGAGCCTGCATTCTAGAGCCCACGAGCCACAACTACTGAGCTCGCGTGCCACAACTACTGAAGCCCATGCACCTAGAGCCCATGCTCTGCAACAAGAGAAGCCACCACAATGAGAAGCCCACGCACCGCAACGAAGAGTAGCCCCTGCTCATGGCAACTAGAGAAAGCCCTCACACAACAATGAAGACCCAATGCAGTCAAAAGTAAATTAAATAAATAAATTTATTTTAAAAAAAAGAAAGAAAGCTAAATCTTACTAATATTCAACAAGTGCGACCTAAACAATAAAATACCATTTTTAAAATCAAATTGGGCAACAACTTTTTAAAACATCATGCTTTGTATTGAAGTGCAGAGACTGGTGTGCCTTCTTGCCCTATCCTCATACAGTGGAAACTGAACAACTTTTCTGAAAGGTCATGTCATAGCTTTTATACAACAGTTTCATTTCTAGGATTATATTTAGATAGATATATGTACACTGTTTATCATATTATTTATTATAATGGAAATGTATACAAATCTTAATGTCTGACAATAGGAGAATTATTAAATAAAATAGTATAAGTAATATAATGGAAAATATTCCATGCTGCCCCCCAAAAAGTTTCCATATAATAATATGAAAATACTTAACAATATAATATTCAATGGAAAAAGCAGAGTTATACTTATTATATCTTAATTGTATTTCAATAACTATATATACACCTGAATGTAAAAAAGACTGAAAGCAAATATATACGAATAACAATTCTCTCTGGATGGCATATCAGGCAACTTTTCTAAATTCTCTCCAACAAAAAGAAAGAATGATTAGTTCTGCCAAATAGAGAGCTGATGCAACCTTTATTAATTATCCTAAAATTATTTCTAATTAGCACATTGTTTAATAACAAACAGGTGGTTTGTTATTGTTTAACTTATTAATCCTATATATATCCTTAACTATCCTGAAATTAAATATGAAAATCTTTTTTAATGTTTTGGGCAAAGATAAACTCTACCCTAGCCCATATACATTTGACCACGAAGACAGAATACCACTAGTTAACTATTAGATACTATAGTGGCTCTTTGCTGAGAAAAAAAAATTGAAACAGAAAGACAATTCAATTCATAATTAATGTACCTTGTTTCAAAGGACTTAGAGTATTTTGAAACTTTTTTAGGCCTTGCTCTTCTCAGACATACAAAGAAAAGATAATTTTTACTTCATAGAATAATTTCAAAGAAGAACTGAAAAAAAAATGACAGTTTTTTGGGAACTTGAATTTCTAAGAAGAAATGTAGCTGTCTGCTTCCGAATCACTCCCAGCCTCTACATGCATTACTTCACTAACACCTCCTCATTGCTCTTATCTAGCAGCTCACTGCTGAGTGTCAATAATTACATTCACTGCTATTAGAAAGACAGATATTGGGCTTCCCTGGTGGCACAGTGGTTGAGAATCTGCCTGCCGATGCAGGGGACACGGGTTCGAGCCCTGGTCTGGGAAGATCCCACATACCGCGGAGCAACTGGGCCCGTGAGCCACAATTACTGAGCCTGCGCGTCTGGAGCCTGTGCTCTGCAACAACAGAGGCTGCGATAGTGAGAGGCCCGCGCACCGTGATGAAGAGTGGCCCCCGCTTGCCACAACTAGAGAAAGCCCTCGCACAGAAATGAAGACCCAACATAGCCATAAATAAATAAAGAAAGCAAACTGTCAACAAGTAAAAAATAAAAAAATAAGAAAAAGAAAGACAGATATTGATCCACTAGAAATATGTACTAAGATTAGGGCACATCTGGAAGCAACCTAAGTGTCCATCAACAGATGAATGGCTAAAGAAGATATGGTACATATGTACAATGGAATCATACTCAGCCATAAAAAAGAATGAAATTTTGCCATTTGCAACAACTTGGAGGGTATTATCCCAAGTGAAATAACTCAGACCAAGAAAGACAAATACTGTATATATCACTTATATGTGGAATCTAAAAAAAAAAAAAAAACTAGTGAATATAACAAAACAGAAACAGAGAACTAGCTTCAGGTTACCAGTGGGGAGAGGGAAAAAGGGGAGGAGCAAGATGGGGGTAGGGAATTAAGAGATACAAACTATTATGTATAAAATAAATAAGCTACAAAGGTATACCGTACAACTCAGGGGTTACAGACAACAATTTGTAATAACTATAAGTGGAATGTAACCATTAAAAATTGTGGATCACTATGTTGTACACCTGAAACTTATATAATATTGTACATCAACTATACCTCAATTTAAAAAAAAAAAACTCAGAGGGACAAGGTTGGGAGAGCTTCCGGGTTGGTAAACACATACAGATGCAGGGAAAGTGGTTTGCTCAGAGAGGGTATGGAAGCTCCCCAACCTTTCCCCACGTCTGGCCCTATGCATCTCTTCCATCTGGCTGTTCCTGAGTTATATCCTTTTATAATAAACTGGTAATTTAGTTTAAAAAAAAAAAAAGATTAGGGCTCATTCTCATTTTCAGGTACAAAATTCATATTCATACTTTATCTTTCCTGTAATTACTTTTCTAAAAGATAGAAACAATCATTCTTTCAGGGCCTTTAAAGTAACACATAATGTAATCTCAATGTTGACTGGGTATTTGCCACACTTGTCATTAACCTTAAAATCAGTTCATTGGGAAGCAGCCGCATGGCACAGGGATATCGGCTTGGTGCTTTGTGACCGCCTGGAGGGGTGGGATAGGGAGGGTGGGAGGGAGGGAGATGCAAGAGGGAAGAGATATGGGAACATATGTATATGTATAACTGATTCACTTTGTTATAAAGCAGAAACTGACACACCATTGTAAAGCAATTATACCCCAATAAAGATGTTAAAAAAAAAATCAGTTCATGATTGTGTTTACATAGAATTCTTATTATAACCAAGTCATTTTTTAAAGTGATGTGTTTTCCAATCTCATTCTAAGACTATAACAGTTTCCTCCCATCTTAAATTTAGATCTTGTCAACAGATAAAATAAAGGATGGTTATCTACATTACAAAAGGATCCTTCTACTTACCAAAGGATTCATTGCAAGAAGATTTCTATAAAGGGTGAGCTCTTGGATTACATTTAAAATGCTTCAGTTTAGAACAATCTGATCTGCCTGTAGCTTCTCAATACTGAAGGTGGAGCATCAATATACTTTGCATGTCTTGTTACAACAGAACTTTCCAGAGCAAAGAGGCATTCAGATATGACTCAATAAATCAGAGGGGGTGGGATAGGGAGGGTGGGAGGGAGGGAGACGCAAGAGGGAAGACATATGGGAACATATGTTTATGTATTACTGATTCACTTTGTTATAAAGCGGAAACTAACACACCATTGTAAAGCAATTATACCCCAATAAAGATGTTAAAAAATAAATAAATAATAAATAAATAAATAAATCAGAGGAAGAGAAATAAAGCCCAGCCAAGGAGAAACATGGAGAAGAATAAGCAAGAAGGACAGAATAAGTTAAGAAGCATGAAGATGAAGGCTCTGAAAAATGTTAATTCTCAAATATCCGGTTGAACAGTGAAACATTAGAACTACTCCATGGCTTGTTCACGTTACATGTGTGTGCAATAAATCTCCCCCAAAAAGGTTTTTGAGGTAAGAGGCTCAGACTAGTTGTCAGTCCCTCCCTAGCAATGAGCCCCAAACACAGTAGACTTCAATAAATATTTGTCGAATGAAGGAATTAACAAACGACACCAAACAACTCATTTAACTAACTTCCACTGAACTGAACCCACGTTTTGGTAACCCAGGGATATGGTGATGGGTTAGGGATGCCACAAGGACACCCTCTAATACAAACAAAACACCAAACCACAACTATTGGCAAAGTGATTATTAATCATTCTCCTGACAATGCAATGAAACAGTTACCTAAATTCAACAGGAGTTAGGGCTAATCTAGTTAGCACCCATGACTACCAACACATCTTAACAGATTCCATCCAAATCCTTTGATCAGAAGCCAGGTTTGCAGTCACATCCCCCTAGCCCCACTACCCATCCCACGACCAGACCAGGACCAAAATCCCGCCTCGTGACCTGCCCTGCCCTCTCTAGCCTGAGCAGTGTGGTGCACGGCTCTCCCCTCCATCATTTACCTGCATGACTTTCGGGGATGTAAAAACACTGAGAACAGCAATAGGCGGCTGCTTCCAACTCGATGATCTTCTGTGTAAACTGGGCAGAAGCTGCAGTTAAAGCAGAGAACCTGGAAAGGGATCAACAGATATTTATGTCCTCACATCCAAAAGTCATTGTCCTACCCTAAGCCTGGAAGCTGCTTACAACAGGTATTGTGGCATCCACACCTCCTGATTCCACAGCCAAATCATTGTTATTGTTGGTAATGGAGAGCAGGGAGCCCGTGGATAATAAAAATTCACAGATAATCCCAAACCCAGTTTTACAGTCGCTATTACCTCATTACCTCTGAACCCTCCGTCAGAGCAGCCCAGCAAAAAGCCAAATGGCAGAGCCGCCTCATGTCAATGTTAGCTTACTTTTACGCTTCCAGCCGAGACACCAGCCTTCTATTTTCTCCTGCCATTCACCCACCACTACATCAGTTTTCCAGCGTAGGCACTTATTAGGCAAATCAGTGGGATTCTTGAGTAGGAACAAAAGAGATGGACCCGTAAAACTCTTCTCCTCAGAATGGAAGATCATCTCTGTCTTTTAGCCCAAGCTTTATAGCATTCCGTTTCCTGAGCCGATTGGGGTGTCTTCCCAGGGTTTCCCTGCTGTGCTTCACTACTGGTTGTACAAACTGTTAACCAGCTGAGAAGGTAGGAAGCCACTTGTGGTTGACAGCCTCCAAGATGGCTCCCGACGATTCCACTAATACACCCCCTATAACGAGCAGACAGCAACGACAAAACTTGAAAGGAATATTGAGTAATCTGTGCTTTTAATGGCTGCAAATGGGCCATTTCTTTAAGAGAAAATTTGCTATGGCCAGCTTTTGTTTCGTTTTTGCTTCCGGAGGATAATTATCACAAACGATATGCCCCACTTATTATCTCCAAAGTTATTATTTGCCCCAACCATTTGGTCTGGTAACACGGAATCACTCGCAGTGTTGTCAACAGTCATCTCCAGTATGGAGATCATGAATTATTCCCTTGGCCCTATTCTCCATGTCAGTCATCAGATTTCTTTATTCTTTTGTGTTGTGTCTCATCCTTCATCTCTACAGTCATAGCAGCCAGTTCAGTCTGAGCCCTGATTACCCCTCTCTGCTGATTTCCACAGCTTTCTAACTAATTCTCATCTGTCCTGCTCCCTCTTCATTTCCATATCAAATCATATCATCCCTTTGTTTAAAGATTGCAATGCTGAGAATATGGAAATAGTTCTGTAAATTTGGAAAAAAATGTTTCTGTCATAATGTTCATTGAAGAAGGCTTGAGTAAGTGCTGAAGACTCTATCTTCAAAATCCACCTCGAATCTGAGTTCCTCTCACCTCCACTGCTGTACTCTAGACCAAGTCACCATGACAATGTCAAAATTTTCCATATTATTCTCTGTACACATGCTACAAAGATCACACATGAATTTTCTCATCAGAACAAATACTAGGCATTATTTTTAAACCACTGCACACTGAATAAACACCAGTGACCTTCATCTGACATTTAAACTCCTCTAAAATCCAGACTTAACTCTCATTTTTCCCTCAATGTACATTTCAGGCCTCTTCTGCATCACTTCAGCGTTGGCTGCCCCTGGAAACGATAGTAGCCCAGCATCACAGAAACTGACTGTCTACGCTGAGATGTCCCAGGAAGAAAATATCCCAAAGAAACCTGCCTGACTACTCTAAAACTGCGAGTCCTCGAGCCATGCCATAGATACAGAAATCCTGGAAGACCACAACGCTGATGACTGTCAGCAATGGGTAAGAACTAAAAGAAAGACCAGCCAGTGGTTGGTGCGTACAGTGGGCACCCACAGCAGAACCAGCGATGTTCTGCAAGAGACTCTGAGCTGACCACAGTGCAGATGTCCAAGGGGGTGAGGGCCATGTCAGATCTCATGGCAGCATAACTACCCCCCACCATCCCACCACAGGCCCAGCCTGTAAACACACAGACACCTCACACCTGGACCAGACCATCACTCTTGGAGCTGTACGATACCAACCCAATTATCAATGTAGAGCAGACCAAATGAACACCTGCCGACCACTCTAGGCCTGCACAGGTTATCCCCACCTGGTCCCATATCATTCCTGAGCCTCAGAGGTCCCAGCTGCCCCAAGAGTCAAGTTAACCAGACCTCAGACCAGCCATAGGGTTGATTCAACCAGAAGCACCAGAGAGATTCACAGGGAAGGAGAAAAATCCAGCTCAAAGAAATTAATTAAAAGTTTAAGAAACTGGAGAGTGAGTGGATTCTGGGCATAGGTAGAGATTAGGATAAAAGCAAGAATAACAACAAAGAGAATGAAAGGAGGAAAACATGTCGGCTGCAAAATGCTGATCTGTAATAAGAACGATGTGAAGAAAGGGACATTAAGAACACTTCACGGCCGTTGCCGGCCGGCTTGCTGACTTGGAGGTTAGTCACTCATGCTTTCATAGAGGAGAAGGAAGATCAAACCAAGGGTCCCTTTCCTTGTCTGGCAGTAAAAGCAAGAATACAACAGCCATAAGAAACAAAGAATATCCCCTGAGATTTCTGTCCAGGGATCGTGGGCTAAAAAAGCAAGCACACTGGCACTGTTGGACTCCAATGGGAGTCCCTGGCCAAAACTCTCATGCTTCTGAATCTTTAAAGACACAGTTTCAACTTATAATTTGGTAATAAGTATAGTAAGTGAGCTTCATCTTTTTTTCCCCAATGATACCAATGTAGTAATAAGTATTATTTCTTAAATGGATTGTGTTTTTTATGTAGGGGAGCCTTTTCCTTAACAAAGAGCCAAAACCATAGAAGTAAACTTACTTCCCGTAGAGGGGAAGAGGTGCTCAGAAGTAGAACATGGTGTTGCAATGAAGCCCTAGGTTCTGGAGGCTGGCTGCAGGGTTAAATCCCAGCTGCACCACTTACTTGCGATGTGGCTTTGTACAAGCCATTCAGCCTCTACAGGACCAAGTTCCTTCTGTGTAAAATTATCACCATAATGATTATAATCATGGTGTAAGGATTTATAAAATTCTTATTTGTAATTTATTATTTGTAAAATAATAAACAAAAATAAACTCATAAGCTAATACACATAGTTCAGCGCCCTGGCACATCATAAGCACACAATAAATATTGGCTATTACCATCATTTTTTGTCTAATTAACCAAGCACATGAGGAACACAGGTCAAGGTTAAAAGGGTTGAAGGGATCTTCTCTCTAGTCCAATACCTGCTTCCTCCATCACTGACTCCCCTAATTTTACAAAGGAAGAAAATGAATAGGTTCATTCAAAGCCCATGTTTCCTCAAAAAATGACCGTTTATCCTTTGCTCTCTCTTTGTAAAGCAAAGGAACTGGTTACCTCCTCATCAGACTTCCCTGCAATGCTGGCTCTTACTTTCTGGTGCCACCAAGTGGCCTAGTTTAGTGGTGCAGTGATGCTTCCCAGCCACCCCAATTTTAGTAGAAGGTGAGATCTGGTTTAGCTAGCCTTCAACAGCCCTCCAATGCTTATCAAATTAACAAGTAGTACTCTGGGTGGAGCAAGGAAGCAAAAGTTACCAGTGGCTCCATGGAACACTGGAAAGAAAGAAAACCACTAGTGAAGAAGAGGAGAGAAGCCAGGGTTGGTGTTGGTGAGCTTCAGCCATTCCTTTGCTGCCTGCAAAGCACTTCGTTATTTCTAAGTTTTAAGAAATGCATACCTGACCTTCTGGGCAGGCAGGAACAATTTTTATGATAGAGGAGAACATAATACACGTTTTTGCGTGAATGCTGAATGGTCAAGTTGCTTATAACAGTACTTGGCTGGAAATTAAGACAAAAGCGAAATACAGCTCTCAAAGAAGAACTTCTTAAAAATGTATAAATATGAAATTTTAGCCCCCAAATTTTGATTTTATTACTAACATTTTTAGGAGTCAAATTTTTCAAAGGGAAGAACACAATTTTACCATATTGCTGTTTGTTGGCTATCTGTGCTACAGCTGCAATGCTGTAGTGAACAGTCACTTTAATTGTTTAACACTTTAACCTATCTGATAATATTTTTAACCTTTTAATACATAGCAGAATGTAATTCAGGAAAACTATTCTCAGAAACATATTCTTTTTTTTTTTTTTTACATCTTTAGGGAGTAAAATTGCTTTACAATGGTGTGTTGGTTTCTGCTTTATAACAAAGTGAATCAGTTATACATATACATACAGAAACATCTTCTTTATAAGGGATTTTTACCTTTGGATTCATAGACCTGGAAAACCTAAAAAACAAAACAAAAAATCCTTCAGTTTCAATTAGTAAAAATGATTGGCAGCCTAAACTCCAGAGCAATCAATTCACCAACTTTTTATTTAAGTTTCTAGACTCTGTAGAATGAAAATTGTAAGAAATTGTCTTCTTAAAGCATTTTTTGGTAAGGTCTGTGCTTTAAGGTTTGATTCATGAGCATATTATATGCTTGAGGGGCTCAGTCTTTGCTAATACTTTGTCCTTTTCTTTACGCTCTTTAAGTTCTTTATTCTGTCTGGATTGAGGATGAGTCATCCTAGATGTTGCTGTACATGATTTTGGAGTGTTTATTCCTCCTTGTAAAATTCTGTGATGACAGTATTGGCATTCTGCTTTGTAAAATTCATCCTCTCGAAATGAAAAAGATCCAAAGAGGACTGTTTATCATAAAAGACTTAAGGCCTCATATATGACAAACCCACAGCCAACATCGTTCTCAATGCTGAAAAACTGAAACCATGTCCTCTAATATGAGGAAAAAGACAAGGTTGTCCACTCTCACCACTCTTATTCAACATAGTTTTGGAAGTTGTAGCCATGGCAATCAGAGAAGAAAAAGAAATAAAAGGAATCCAGATCGGAAAAGAAGAAGTAAAACTGTCACTGTTTGCAGATGACATGATACTATACATAGAGAATCCTAAAGAGGCTACCAGAAAACTACTAGAGCTAATCAATGAATTTGGTAAAGTAGGAGGATACAAAATTAATGCACAGAAATCTCTTGCATTCCTATATACTAATGATGAAAAATCTGAAAGAGAAATTAAGGAAACACTCCCATTTACCACTGCAACAAAAAGAATAAAATACCTAGGAACAAACCTACCTAGGGAGGAAAAAGACCTGTATGCAGAAAACTATAAGGCACTGATGACACAAATTAAAGATGATACAAATAGATGGAGAGATATACCATGTTCTTGGATTGGAAGAATCAACATTGTGAAAATGACTATACTACCCAAAGCCATCTACAAATTCAATGCAATCCCTATCAAACTACCACTGGCATTTTTCACAGAACTAGAACAGAAAATTTCACAATTTGTATGGAAACACAAAAGACCCTGAATAGCCAAAGCAATCTTGAGAAAGAAAAATGGAGCTGGAGGAATCAGGCTCCCAGTCTTCAGATTATACTACAAAGCTACAGTAATCAAGACAGTATGGTACTGGCACAAAAACAGAAATGTAGATCAATGGAACAGGATAGAAAGCCCAGAGAGAAACCCATGTACATATGGTCACCTTATCTTTGATAAAGAGGCAAGAATATACAATGGAGAAAAGACAGCCCCTTCAATAAGTGATGCTGGGAAAACGGGACAGGTACATGTAAAAGAATGAAATTAGAACACTCCTTAACACCATACCCAAAAATAAACTCAAAATGGATTAAAGAGCTAAATGTAAGGCCAGACACTATCAAACTCTTAGAGGAAAACATAGGCAGAACACTCTATGACATAAATCACAGCAAGATCCTTTTTGACCCACCTCCTAGAGAAATGGAAATAAAAACAAAAATAAACAAATGGGACCAAATAAAACTTAAAAGCTTTTCATAGCAAAGGAAACCATAAACAAGACAAAAAGACAACCGTCTGAATGGGAGAAAATATTTGCTAATGAAGCAACTGACAAAGGATTAATCTCCAAAATTTACAAGCAGCTTATGCAGCTCAATATCAAAAAAACAAACAACCCAATCCAAAACTGGGCAGAAGACCTAAATAGACATTTCTCCAAAGAAGATATACAGATGGCCAATAAACACATGAAGGATGCTCAACATCACTAATCATTAGAGAAATGCAAATCAAAACTACAATGAAGGGACTTCCCTGGTGATCCAGTGGTTAAGACTCCAGGCTGCCAATGCAGGGGGCCCAGGTTCAATCCCTGGTCAGGGAACTGGATCCCACAGGCCACACCTAAGACCCGGTGAGACTAAATAAATAAATAATTAAAAAAAAAAAAAAAAACTACAATGAGGTATCACCTCACACCAGTCAGAATGGCCATCATCAAAAACTCTACAAACAATAAATGCTGGAGAGGATGTGGAGAAAAGGGAATCCTTTTGCACTCTTGGTGGGAATGTAAATTGATACAGCCATTATGGAGAACACTATGGAGGTTCCTTAAAAAACTAAAAATAGAACTAACATATGACCCAGCAATCCCACTACTGGGCATATACCCTCAGAAAACCATAATTCAAAAATAGACTTGTACCAGAATGTTCACTGCAGCACTATTTACAATTGCCAGGACATGGAAGCAACCTAAGTGTCCATCAACAGATGAATGGATAAAGAAGATGTGGCACATATATACAATGGAACATTACTCAGCCATAAAAAGAAACAAAACTGAACTATTTGTAGTGAGGTGGATGGACCTAGAGACGGTCATACAGAGTGAAATAAGTCAGAAAGAGAAAAACAAATACCGTATGCTAACACATATATATGGAACCTAAAAAAAATTTAAAATAGTTCTGAAGAAACTAGGGGCAGGACAGGAATAAAGACATAGACATAGAGAATGGATTTGAGGACACAGGGAGGGGGAAGGGTAAGCTGGGACGAAGTGAGAGAGTAGAATTAACATATATACACTACCAAATGTAAAATAGATAACTAGTGGGAAGCAGCCGAATAGCACAGGGAGATCAGCTCTGTGCTTTGTGACCACCTAGAGGGGTGGGGTAGGGAGGGTGGGAGGGAGACGCAAGAAGGAGGGGATATGGGGATATATGTATACATATAGCTGATTCACTTTGTTATACAGCAGAAACTAACACACCATTGTAAAGCAGTTATACTCCAATAAAGATGTTAAAAAAGAACAAACAAAGAAACCCCAAATAACTATGAATAACAGCTCTATTGAATTAAAAACTGAAATAATTACATACTATAGTAAATTTTAAAGCCATGGATTTTTCAACATAGTAAAATGAAACGCTACCATGGAAGAAAGATGTCCACTAAAAGATCAAAAAGACTTGATTGTTGAGTATAATATACATTTTCTGAACATTTTGTGTGGTTAAATATATCTTTGCAGCCTGTATGGAAAAATGGAAATATCCTCTGGAACTGCCGAATAAACCCTTTAAGCCAATTTAAAAAAAAAATGCCTATAAATGACCCGGATTAGGCCTCCAAGTTTGAAAAATACCTAATCTCTTTCAGCAGTGAAATGCCAAGATCACAAGAAGAAATCCCGAAAGTTCTTTTAAGGGCTGAGGGCTGATTTATTTTTAGGTAGGAGATGAGTTAAACTTCTGGTAATCTCAGTCCATCAGAGGCACCCCTACAAAAAAATGTGGTGAGCACAAGGCAAGGCATCTCAGAGGGGGAACCTTAATGGTAGTAAGTTCTGAGGTGTCATTACCACTCTCTGCACAGAGCCAAAGTTTTCACTATTCCAGACAAAATGAGAAAAATAAGGGCAATTCTCAGCACAAAAAAAGGTACCAATAACTATCTGTAGATGGATGGAATGAATGAATGAATGAATGAGTGAATGACAGTAAATGCTTTTCAAAACTGGAGAGATATACAAACAGTTCACGCAGCTCTATATCAAAAAAACAAACAACCCAATCAAAAAATGGGCAGAAAACCTAAACAGACATTTCTCCACAGAAGACATACAGATGGCCAAGAAGCACATGAAAAGATACTCAACATCACTAATTAGTAGAGAAATGCAAATCAAAACTACAATGAGGTACCACACCTGTCAGAACAGCCATCATCAAAAAGTCTACAAACAATAAATGCTGGAGAGGGTGTGGAGGAAATGGAACCCTCCTACACTGTTGGTGGGAATGTAAACTGATACAGCCACTATGGGGAACAGTATGGAGCTTCCTTAAGAAACCAAAACTAGAACTACCATATGGTCCTGTAATCCCACTTCTGGGCATATACCTGGAGAAAACCATAGTTGGAAAAGATACATGCACCTCCAACGTTCATTGCAGCACTATTTACAGTAGCCAAGACATGGAAGCAACCTAAATCTCCATTGACGGAGGAGTAGATAAAGAAGTGGTACGTATATACAATGGAATATTACACAGCCATAAAAAGGAATGGAATAATGCCATTTGCAGCACCATGGATGGACCTAGAGATTATCATACTAAGTGAAGTAAGTCAGAAAGACAAAGATAAATATCATATGATATCACTCACATGTAGAATCTAATTTTTAAAAATGATACAAATGAATTTATTTACAAAACAGAAACAGACTTACAGATATTGAAAACAGACTTATGATTACCAGCGGGAAAACATGGGCAGGGAGAGGGATAAATCAGGATTTTACTATATATGAGATAGATAACCAACAAGGACCTACTATATAGTACAGGGAACTCTACTAAATATTCTGTGATAACCTATATAAGAAAATAATCTGAAAAAGAATTAATATATGTATATGTATAACTGAATCACTTTGATGTACACCCGAAACTAACACAACATTGTAAATTAACTATACTCCATAAAATTATAAAAAAAACAAAAACAAAAAAACAAAAGTCAAGATAAATTTATTACATGTAGAAAATTATCCTTAAAAATAAAAGAGCTGAACTTCCAAAAAAAAAGACTCAAGGCCTCAAAAGAATTAAATGACTAAAAATTCCATAAATTATTTAAAGATTATACTTTTAAAATAAGAATTGCAGCATACCAAATAAACCATTGAAGAGTAGAATTATAATATAATCTAATTTCTTTATTCAATCTTGTGTTATTATTGAAAAGTTTATAGATGGTTTTTGATTCAAAAATTAAATGATAATCTCTGTAAAGCTATCTAGCTAATTCACATTAACTATCAATCTAGTTTCTTATTTATTTAACCATTTTAAAGTCTTTAATAACTGTTTTTGGTACATAAAGCTAACTACTCCAGCAATCACCGTTAACTTAAAGCATTTTAGTCTTGTAATAATAAATATTTCAATCAACTGATATAATTTAAACATATGGCTGATGAGGAAATTTTCACTTCAGGTTACACTGGGAATGCTTACTTTGTGTGAATGTGAATATTCAGATATTGACAATGAACCCAAATGACAAGATTTGTTCACACTACCGATGTTGATATATTGCTTAGATACAGTGAAACCTATGTGATGACGATTTGCTGATCAAGAGTTCAAGGATGCTACAAATGACAGTGAAAGGAGCATTTAGCTACTTGGCCTTCCAAAGGTCAAAGCCAAAGCAAAGTTGAATTACAAATTTGGGCCAAATCCAAGACCAAAACTCAACTTTGCTGCAACCCTTATTTTTCCTAGTCTTGGAGTGTGCTACAGGGGCAAGTGCCAGCAATGGAGTCACCTAGACTGATTCCAGTCTTTGTCTCCAACTCTCTCTACCCGGCTGACCGTGAACTAGTTACACAAGCTCTCAGGCCTCAGTTTCCTCATGAATAAAACTGGAATAATAAAAGGGGGAGATTGAATGAGGCTCTACAGATGAAGCACTTAGCATGGGGCCTGTCCTGTAACATGCATGAATCCTAATTACTATAAGTTTTGTAGTTAGCATGATCATCATCATTAATATTAGGATCGTAATATCTACTTTGAGGGCTGTGAAAATTAGAGATTAGCTACAAATAGCACTTGAAACATTTTATGGTCATTTTATAAATGGTATTTGATATTACTGACACCCACTGAACTTGAAAAATGCTGTAAATTAAAACTTAATTGTGAATTCAGAGTAAATGCAACTAACAGGTGTATACTCAGCTGAAATGAAGTCATGTCTCTTTAATGACCCAGCATCCTCATCTCCTTTCTCTGTATAGAGAATTCTGCACCTTAGAAGTCCCAGGTAAGGTAGATCCTGTCTCTTTCTGCAGAAGCTGAAAACACTAGAAAGCTGCTTTCACAGCATTCCTGGAAGCGAAGCCCAATACACTTAGCCAACCAGATGCATCTGGAGATAGTGATGTAATGAAACAGGAACAGGAAATCTAGCTGAGGAGCATGGAAGAAGCATCAGCATCTACTTTCCAGGCGCAGCAGTGGTGCCGCTACAAGCTGTGGTGACCAAAGTCCAGTAGCAGTGGCTGGTCCTTGCCAGCGTGAGGCTGTGATAAGAATTTGCTGTGGCTCTGATGTGCAGCCTCCTTGATCATGACTGTTTTCCAAACCTAGTGCTCCAGTCTTCTCAACAGTTTTGTGAGGTACCCAGTATCCTTTCAATAAATTGCTATTCTGCTTAAAATAAACAGAGTCCATTTCTGTTGACTGCTACTAAGACTGGTACAGAAACTGGTGATAGGCAGTGGGGTTCTGGAGGCAGTAGACCCCTAAATGTGGCTAGCATCTCCTTTACCATCCTCTACTGGTATGGGGAGGGATGGGGGTGCAGTCATGTGAAGAAGGGTGTTGTTAGGTGTTGCAGCCTGAGGAGTGTGAAGGTCATTGTCATTTGCCTGCTCGGCACCTAATCCCTCCATGACATTTCCTAAGAGAGGTCTAATTTAGTCCAGATTTTTAGTCCAGCCAAAGCATGTTTGAACCAGTCTTAGCCAATCCATATCAAGCTTGCCAATGGATGGTTCATGAGCCCAGAGCATAGCATTCCCCCGGCAAGAGTTGTTATTGGTTCTAAGTAGACCAGTTCTAAGTAGACCCAGTTAACTGAAGGGCAAGTCTGCATAACCCAAGGTGTGGGAGAGGTTCTTTCTCCCTCCTATCCACCCACATACCTGTCCTTCAGTCCACCATATTCCTTCACTTAGGAACTATATCTTGTAACCTTGAGAGAAGCCCACTTATAAACACATGGAGAAAGGCAGAGTGGAGAAAAGAGCAGAGAAGTTGATCCAGAGCCATGATCATACTGTACCTGAGGCCTATATTGTCTCTGGACTTCCTGTTACTTGAGATAATAAATTTCCTTATTGTCTAAGACAGTTCAAATTGGGGTTCCTGTTAGTTTCAACCGAAAGTGTTCTGATGCACCAATCACATAGAAAGTTAAAGATTTCAGCTGGAACTTCTTTGCCTCAAAGTCTGGAAAAGGGAGGGGTAAATCAGGGCAAAGGGCACCCAGCTGTTAAACCAGACTTGCTATCCAGAGGACAGCTGAAGCAAGCCCTTGGTTAGTTCATTGACAAACAAGTTTTAGGGCCATAATTTCATATTTGTTCTGTAGTAACTTTATATGTGAAAAAGGTATTGCTTCTCCACACACAGGAGTGCTGTAAAGCTGACTCTTTAAATGCATGTGTATATGTTAAAAAAGAATCATTTTTTTATAAAATATGTTATTTAAATAATAATACAAGTTGTATTAGTTTCCTAGGGATGCTATAACAAAGTACCACAAATTGGGTGGCTTAAAACAACAGAAATTTAATGTTTCACAGTTCTAAAGACCAGAAGTCCAAAATCAAGTTGTCAGCAGGGCCATGCTCCCTCTGAAGGCTCTAGAGGAAGATTTCTCCTTGCCACTGCCAGATTGTGATGGTTACCAGAATCCTCGGCATTCCTTGGCAATCCAAGGTTTGTAGATGCGTCACTCCAACCTCTGTCTCCATCTTCACGTGGCCTTCTCCTCTCCAGGTGTCTGTGTCCATATTTCCATCTTATTATAGGGACATCTTTGTCTTTGGATCAGGGCTCACCCTAATCCAGTATGACCCCATATTTACTTGATTATAACTGCAACGACTCTATTTCCAAATAAGGTCACATTCACAGTTCCTGGGGGCTAGGCTGTCACACAGAGGCCACACATTTTGGCAGCATTTCTCTGAGCATTCAGCCCTACCCAACTCACCAGTGTCTTTAACTGGAACTTAATTCCATTATCTCAAGCCAAAATTCACCATCCTTGTACTCTGATAGGACTTTTATTAATCTGGGCACTATTTCCCAGTACCTGCTTTCGCCTCTGATTTCTTTACTCCTCAGGTATCTCTCCTCACAGGGAAATAAAGAGCTTAGACTTTGAGACTTAAATTAATTATAGAAAGTAATTATTACATGCCATACCTCAAAGAGCCTGATCTGCAGTTAAATACATGGCAAAGAGGGGGGAGGTGGATTTTTAAAAGAGTAAATTTCCATTGAAAGTGACAATTGAAATGGTCACTATTTAAAATTGAGCAAAAAACTCTAGGGAGAAAAAAATAATAAATCTTTTAAATAGTTTCATGAAATCTTGAGCTTTGAATATTAGGAGAGTTTTCCTGTCCCATTTGTTGAAGTAATAAAATATAAAGAAATGGTAAATCTGATTAGCCACACTTGTCTAACATCAGTCTACAGTCTAAAAGGAAAGAAAGAATATCTAAAACTTCAATCACTGTTGTTTTCTGTGTTTAATCAGTTTTTTAAAAAAAAGTTTTCCAAGGCTGTTCAGCAAACAATGGTGGTCAGGTACTCAGAAAAATCATTCGGGCACACACGGGCCAGGGACCAAGGCAAATGCATTTTTCTGCATATTGTTGAAAGCCGTTATCTCTTCAAAATAAGTTCAGATGCTTCTTGGCTGTTTGTGAAGCACCTGGTGTTCACAGAACAATGCAGGAATGCAGAAAGCTGTTTCCATGGTGATCAGACTTTCCTCCTGGCAGCCATCCTTCCCCCACTTCCCATCTTTCTCCACTATCAGGGGTTTAGATAGGATTTCTGTGAAGAGCAGGGATGGTTACACAGCAAGAATTTTGTGGTTTTTCCAAGTGCAGCTAGTGTAGGTCCCCAAATAGTGGGTGAATCTCCCCTGCCCACATGTGGAGATGGTCATAGAGCCATTAAAACCCAACCAAAATCTTCTCACATTCAAAATCACTCCATCAATAGCATTTTATTTAACATCTCAGTATATGACAGACACTTCCCTAGATCAGGGGTTGGCAACTACAGCCAGAGGTCAAATCCAGCCTGCCACGTGTGTTTGTAAGTAAAGTTGTATTGGAAGGCAGCCACTCACTTGTTTGTCTATCATCTATGGCTGCTTTCGTGTCCCAAAGGCAAAGCTGAGTAGTTGACAGGAGTGTCAGAGACAGTATGGCCCACAAGCCTAAAAACATTTCTATCTGGCCCTTTCCAGAAAAAGCTTGTCAATTCTTACCCTAAATGATGTGGAACCAAAATCTGGTAAGGAAGACGGCAAAGCATAGAAATGGGTACACTGTACTACAGTAAGGAGAGAGGACTAATGAATGCTCTTAAGAATTCCCATGTACCACTGAGGACCTGAGTGTCCTGAGAAGAATCTCCAGAAAAAGTGAGACTGAAAAGATATACAGATTTGGGGTGGTAACTGTCTATCGACAGATGAACGGATAAAGAAGATGTGGCACATATATACAATGGTATATTACTCAGCCATGAAAAGAAACGAAATTGAGTTATTTGCAGTGAGGTGGATGGACCTCGAGTCTGTCATACAGAGTGAAGTAAGTCAGAAAGAGAAAAACAAATACCATATGCTAACACATATACATGGAATCTTAAAAAAAAATGGTTCTGAAGAACCTAGGGGCAGGACAGGAATAAAGATGCAGACATAGGGAATGGACTTGAGGACACGGGGAGAGAGAAGGGTAAGCTGGGACGAAGTGAGAGAGTGGCATGGACATATATACACTACAAAATATAAAACAGATAGCTAGTGGGAAGCAGCTGAATAGCACAGGGAGATCAGCTCGGTGTTTTGTGACCATCTAGAGGGGTGGGGTAGAGAGGGTGGGAAGGAGATGTAAGAGGGAGGAGATATGGGGATATAGGTATACATATAGCTGATTCACGTTTCTCTACAACAGAAACTAACACAACACTGTAAAGCAATTATACTCCAATAAAGATGCTAAAAAAAAATGGGGATGGGAGGGAAGAGGCACTCTAAATAAGGCATGGAGAGCAAGAAGAGGATGGTAAAGGAGATGCTAGCCAGTATCCTGACACATGAGAAACCAGTTAATGCTAGAAAGGACCATGCAAACAGGAAGAGCTTCTCCCACGGTGAACACAAGTTCACAATGGCGGAGGAGAGAGCTTGTGAATAGCAGGAGTTGAGGCTGGGGCCAAAAATATACAGGCTCTTGAAAGTCAAGCAAAGGAAATGATTTTATTCTGTAGGGATTGAGGACTCCCTAAACTGAAAACTGACCTGATGAAAGCTTTATTAAAAGCAAATTCAAAAAAATATCAGATGAAGGAAGAACTACAGAGAGGGGAAGCAGAGAGAGAGGGAACCCGGTTAATATTCATCATTTATGTCATATTTATTATGAGCCAGGTACCACTCTAAGTGCTTCACATATACTAACTCACTTACTCCTCCTATCAACTCTATGAGATAGGCACTGTCATGATTGCCACCTTATAAATGAGAAATCTGTGGCTAAGAGAGGTTAAGAAGCTTCCTCAAAGTCCTATAGATAGAAATTTGCAGAGTCAGGATCTGAATCCAGGGAATTTGGCTCCAGAGTCCGACTTCTGAAATCAGTTACGAGGTCATTACAAGAGTGTAAAAATGAGATGATAAGCATTTAATTAGACGTTGCAATGGCACATAAAAGGTGCTCCATCAATATATCCAATGAGTAAATGATGAAAAGAAGAAAAAAGAAATAGCAGGTACAAAGAGCATTGAGGGTAAGGGGGCAGGGCGGGGAATCAGTGGCATTTGGAGCCTACTATAAAAGACTCCAAGGAGACATCAAAGATCATTCTTAGTTCCCATCAGGATGGCTGGAAGAATGGCACAAAAACTAGAAAGGAAAATCAGCTCTGAGGATGAAGTGGTAAATTCAATCAGAGATTAAACAGATGAGGAATTTGATGAGATGGCAGAGCATCCAAGTGGAAATGCCAGCATGCCCTTGGAGGTGTAGGACCCGAACCCAGGAGGGAGCCAGACTCAGAACAAGGGTGGCTGGTTGGGTGGCATAGAAGTAATGGAGGGGACGGGAGGTCTCTCTCACACTGAAAACCATTAGATGATGGCAAGGTGCAAAACTGGCTTAGTGGCAAGAACGTGGAGTGAAAAAATCTGGCTCTAGAGGAAATTGGGAAACAGAGGAGAATATCCATTTATTTAGCGCCCACTCCATGCCAGGGCTCTGAGACTGCATTCAGTGATCACAGTGAGGCTGAAACAAGGTGGTGGTGTATCTCCCCTTGAGATCAGGGGAGACAGAGTTAGAGAGGATAAATGACTTACAGAAGGACACAAGTCAGAAAGTCACAGAGCCAGGATGTAAGCTCTGGTCTGCCATCCCAAAGCCCTCACTCTAAATACTACCCCAGCTGCAAAAGGGTCCTTCCGTGTGTTTTCCAAAGTTTCCTCAGACCCTCAGCAACATCAGGTACTCCACTTTGCATGATTCTGCAAACTGTTCCATGATCCTTTCATCACATGACAGGATAAATCACTAGTAACTGCTTAAAGAGATACCCCTCATGAGGTATTATCACTAAAATGTTAATTTCAGACCAGGGATGCTAAAGCATTCCTAATCCTTTGAAAACCCACAGGATGGTTTCTCCCTACCTGTGCTAATTTCTGGCTTCTGCATGACTGGCCCCTCCCTGAGGCGCGGTGGCAGACACTGAGGACTGATCCAGAGCTTTGTCCCTGGAAAACTTCCAGTCCCAGCAATCTCTCTCTCCAAACTCTCAGTGTTTAGTATAAAGACCTATTTTATTTGGAACAACAAAGATATAATGTGTTAGCTTGCCTTTGAATATGAATAGAACAACACTAAATACAATAAAGACCAAAAAAAAGGAATGAGTTATCTCGTAATCAACACTATCTCTTCATTGGCCTTGTTTACATCTAGCATATCAAGAAAATTTGTGTTTAAATTCCATATTAAAAGTACTTTGTAATTACATGAATTCTCTTAAATGTACTTATTCTAATTCTTCCTCTTTTCTCTCAGATCAGACAGCCAATCTCACAGACTTTCTTGGAACAAATTCCCTCTTTGATATTCTGATTTTGTAGTGGAGTCCCACTGACTCATTGTGTATCTCAAATAACATCACAAAAATATCATGGTTGACAAAGCCAAGGAAAGAATGAAGGAAAACCTATTCCAAGAAGAGGCTAGAAGTCTGGATGCCTAGCAATGGCTAAATAGAAGTCTTGTGTCTACAGACACTCATATTAATATTATGTAGGTTATTCCTTCTACTCGCAAATGGAACCAAGGAACAGGAAGTATAGTAAGCAAGCAGCTCAGGGCTTCAGATGCAGAGCGGGTCTCCAATGTCTCTTAAAATCTCACCCCTTTACATGTGTGGGCAAAGGGATTGAGCTCTCCAAAATTACAGAAAGCATCTGGCTTGGCATTTCTTGAACCTAATTACCCTTTGTATGAAACATCTAGCAGAAAGCAAAAGCCTTTTCTCTCCCTATGTTAGGAGATATGATTCCAGTGTATCTAAGACATGACTGCAGCCACAGTGTTAAAAGCCTCTCAGCACGACACTTAAGAATATTAATACATTTCTTATTAGTAAGATTTCTTGTCTTCAGTGAAAGCCCTTGCTGTGTAACAGCAGCTGCACTAAATGAAGTGGGCTGATAGGGACAGAGGAAGGGGCACCAGGTTGAGTGGGAACATCATGAAGACAGCCGTGAGTCTCCAGAGAGAGTCACATGCCCTGCCAGAAATCCACCTGACCATATTCAGGGCTTCAAATCTATGCTGATTCTAAAATATGTACTCAAGTTTCTAGGCTTTTCTCCCCCTTTGAAAAGAGGGATAGTAAAAATCTTCCAACAACAAAAGCCCAGGACTATGATGGCTTCACAGGCGAATTCTATCAAACATTCAGAGAAGAGCTAACACCTATCTTTCTCAAACTCTTCCAACATATAGCAGAGGGAGGAACACTCCCGAACTCATTCTATGAGGCCATCATCACCCTGATACCAAAACCAGACAAAGATGTCACAAAAAAGGAAAACTACAGGCCAATATCGCTGATGAACATAGATGCAAAAATCCTCAACAAAATACTAGCAAACAGAATCCAACAGCACATTAAAAGGATCATACACCATGATCAAGTGGGGTTTATCCCAGGAATGCAAGGATTCTTCAGTATACGCAAATCAAACAATGTGATACACCATATTAACAAATTGAAGGAGAAAATCCATATGATAATCTCAACAGATGAAGAAAAAGCTTTTGACAAAATTCAACACTGATTTATGATAAAAATCCTCCAGAAAGTAGGCATAGAGGGAACTTCCCTCAACATAATAAAGGCCATAGATGACAAACCCACAGCCAACATCGTTCTCAATGCTGAAAAACTGAAACCATTTCCATAAGATCCAGAACAAGACAAGGTTGTCAACTCTCACCACTATTATTCAACATAGTTTTGGAAGTTTTACCCACGGCAATCAGAGAAGAAAAAGAAATAAAAGAAATCCAAATCGGAAAAGAAGAAGTAAAACTGTCACTGTTTGCAGATGACATGATGTTATACATAGAGAATCCTAAAGATGCTACCAGAAAACTACTAGAGCTAATCAATGAATTTGGTAAAGTAGGAGGATACAAAATTAATGCACAGAAATCTCTTGCATTCCTATATACTAATGATGAAAAATCTGAAAGAGAAATTAAGGAAACACTCCCATTTACCACTGCAACAAAAAGAATAAAATACCTAGGAATAAACTTACCTAGGGAGACAAAAGACCTGTATGCAGAAAACTATAAGACACTGATGAAAGAAATTAAAGATGATACAAACAGATGGAGAGATATACCATGTTCTTGGATTGGAAGAATCAACATTGTGAAAATGACTATACTACCCAAAGCAATCTACAGATTCAATGCAACCCCTATCAAACTACCAATGGCATTCTTCACAGAACTAGAACAAAATATTTCACAATTTGTATGGAAACACAAAAGACCCCGAATAGCCAAAGCAATCTTAAGAATGAAAAACGGAGCTGGAGGAATCAGGCTCCCAGACTTCAGACTATACTACAAAGCTACAGTAATCAAGACAGTATGGTACCGGCACAAAAACAGAAATATAGATCAATGGAACAGGATAGAAAGCCCAGAGATAAACCCACACACCTATGGTCACCTGATTTTTGAAAAAGGAGGCAAGAATATACAATGGAGAAAAGACAGCCTCTTCAATAAGTGGTGCTGGGAAAACTGGACAGCTACATGTAAAAGAATGAAATTAGAACATGCCCTAACACCACACACAAAAATAAACTCAAAATGGATTAAAGACCTAAATGTAAGGCCAGACAATGTAAAACTCTTCGAGGAAAACATAGGCAGAACACTCTGACATAAATCACAGCAAGATCCTTTTTGACCCACCTCCTAGAAAAATGGAAATAAAAACAAAAATAAACAAATGGGACCTAATGAAACTTAAAAGCTTTTGCATAGCAAAGAAATCCATAAACAAGATGAAAAGACAACCCTGAGAATGGGAGAAAATATTTGCAAATGAAGGAACTGACAAAGGATTAACCTCCAAAATTTATAAGCAGCTCATGCAGCTCAATATCAAAAAACAAACAACGCAATCCAAAAATGGGCAGAAGACCTAAAGAGACATTTCTCCAAAGAAGATATACAGATTGCCAACAAACACATGAAAGGATGCTCAACATCACTAATCATTAAAGAAATGCAAATCAAAACTACAATGAGGTATCGCCTCACACAGGTCAGAATGGCCATCATCAAAAAATCTACAAACAATAAATGCTGGAGAGGGTGTGGAGAAAAGGGAACCCTCTTACACTGTTGGTGGGAATGTAAGTTGATACAGCCACTATGGAGAACAGTATGGAGGTTCCTTAAAAAATTAAAAATAGAACTATCATACGACCCAGCAATCCCACTATGGGGCATATACCCTGGGAAAACCATAATTCGAAAAGAGTCTTGTACCACAATATTCATTGCAGTTCTATTTACAATAGCCAGGACATGGAAGCAACCTAAGTGTCCATCGACAGATGAATGGATAAAGAAGATGTGGCACATATATACAATGGAATATTACTCAGCCATGAAAAGAAACAAAATTGAGTTATTTGTAGTGAGGTGGAAGGACTTAGAGTCTGTCATACAGAGTGAAGTATGTCAGAAAGAGAAAAACAAACACCGTATGCTAACACATATATATGGAATCTAAAGAAAAAAAAGGTTCTGAAGAACCTAGGGGCAGGACAGGAAAAAAGACGCGGACATACCGAATGGACGTGAGGACACGGGGAGGGGGAAGGGTAAGCTGGGCCAAAGTGAGAGAGTGGCATGGACGTATATACACTACGAAATGTAAAATAGATAGCTAGTGGGAAGCAGCCACACAGCACAGGGAAATCAGCTCGGTGCTTTGTGACCACCTAGAGGGTTGGGATAGGGAGGGTGGGAGGGAGACGCAAGAGGGAGGAGATATGGGGATATATGTATATGTCCAGCTGATTCACTTTGTTATACAGCAGAAACTAATGCAACATTGTAAAGCAATTATACTCCAATAAAGATGTTAAAAAATAAATAAGTATAAATTAAAATTAAAAAAAAAAAAAGGAAAGAGGGATAGTAACTTAGTAGTACCAGGCCCTCTTTCTTTCCTTAAAGATTGTTTCATGTCCTAATCCCAGCATCCACTGGATGCACCTCTGCTCTTCACAAAAGACAATTCAACACCCCATCCTTGGGTGGCCTTCACTGACACCCCCAGGCAGAGTTGCATTACACTTCCATCCAGGGTCCCGTAGCATTGTGTAGTCTTCTATCAGTTCTCTCACTTCTCTGCCAGCATAGATTAACTTGTCTTCACTTCTAGACAGTGAGCTCCTTAGGACCAGCAACTGTATCCTCATTACCCAGCATAGTGTACAGGTAGTGGACACATCCTCAGACATTCTCCAAGCCCCAGGACCAACCACCATTCTCCCCTCCTCTATTGGGTTGAATGGTGCCCCAAAATTCAGGTACCTCTGAACCTCAGAATGCGAACTTACTTGGAAATTGGGTGTAAGCCTTGAGATATTACTAGGGTAGGATGGGCCCTAAATTCAATGACGTGTCCATATAAGAGACAGAAAATGACAAACAGAGAGGCACACAGGGAAGAGGGCCTGTGAAGACAGAGGCAGATTTTGGAGTGATGAGGCCACAAGCCAAGGAACACCAGGAGCCAGCAGAAGCTGGAGGAGGAAAGAAAGGATTCTCCCCTAGAGCCTTCAGAGGGAGTGTGACCCTGCCAACACTTTGATTTTGGACTTCTGGTCTCCAGAGCTGAGAGTTAAGCCACCAGGTTTGTGGCAATTTGTTACAGCAGCTCTAAGAAACATGTATCTTCTTTCTCTGGAAACTAGACCAATCTGTATGGTTTTAGATGCTGGGCAGCTATGTTGGTACCACAAGACTCAGCTCCCCCACCTCACCCCCAGGCTCCTCTCAGTGCTGGGCACATATCTAAGCTGGGCCAACAACGCTCCTTCCCTGGAAGTTAGGGGGATAACAAGAAATAAATGTTCTATCTCAGTCAAGTTTCTGCCCCAAAGTCATCACCTCATGGACACATTCCCCAGTATCCTATCTAGAATTTTTCTCGTGACTCTAGATCCCTTCTTATTTTTCTTTGTAGCCCTTATTTCTACCTGACATTATATTATTTATGTACTGTTTCTTGGTTTTGTTCCTCTGACCTCCCTCATGAGTGTGTAGCCCCCAAGAGAGCAGAGACGAGCTCTGCTTGGTTAACTGCTGTATTTCCAGCTCTCGGACTCAGCTTCACACACAGCAGCTCTGCAGTGAGACAGATGAGGCTGATCTGAAGAGAGAAATCCTGGTGAGAGATAAAGAATGCAAGTCTCATGTCAGAGTCCCTGGTCCCTGTTTCAGTCCTTCTTGAGACCTGACCATATTTGTGCCTTTGGCTTCTGGGGGACATTCTGATGAAATGTGCTCTTCTAAACTCAAGTTATTGGTTTGTGTTTCTTTTATCTACACAAGAAACCAAAGAGACGTAACTAATACACAATGGCACCTGGTAAGAGCTCCAGCATCTCAGAGGAGTAAGTAACAGAATGAAAAATGGAATGGATTAATGTATAAATTAACTAATTAAATTCAATTTGACTCCTAACAAGGTTACTCTTACAAGTAATTAAGGTGATTTGAAAATTGTAGGGTGTATTTGCTACCTTCTGTATTTACCTCACCACCAAATAGACTGTCTGAAAATTCCATCACTATGGATTTTAGAAACACTCCATTCAAATATAAATATACCTGGAAAAAGCAAAACTTTACCTAGTGATGATTTTAACAGATCTTAGAGAGCTAGGCTTTCCTGAACAATGTATAAACTAGTCACCTTGTTGAAGGACAAAGAGAGGGATCAGACGTGGGAAATGGCAGAAGAGCAAAGATGAATTTCAACCATGATTCTAACTTGGAGCTGGTCTTGTACTCCTGGGGAATTATGAATTTTACTTCCATGAAAGGCTGACTGCATTGATGGCCCAGTGAATGGCCTCTCTGGATCATACTTTTACACAGTGATTCCACAACTCCTCCCATCAAGAGGTTGGGTCTGTTTCTCCACTGCTTGAATCTGAGCTGTCTTGTGATTTGCTTTGGCCAAAAAAAAAGAAAAACAAGCAGAAGTAACATTGTAACCAGACCTCAAGAGGTCCATCTGCTTCCACTGTTTCTTGGAAACCTGCCCTTCCATGAAAACAAGCCCAGCTCACCCTGCTGGAGAATGAGACCAGTGACTTCATGCTCCCCACCGCACCCCACCTTCAGCTATAGCTGACCAGCAGGCATGTCAGTGAAGACATCCTAGACCAGCCAGCTCCCAACTGACCTCCTAGTTCTTCACAGACACATGATAGAGTCCAGCCAAGCTAAGGCCAAGCTGACCATACTCAAGAGTAAAGAAATGTTCATTGTTCTAATCTGTGGAGTTTGGAAGTAGCTTGTTACACAGTAATAGCTAAATGACAAAATATCAGTCTACTCTGGAAATCCTCAATCTGAGAACACGCTGTTTTCCAAAACCATCTGCAGTCTTAGATTCTAGTACCATCTTCTCTAAAAGAATTTATACTTGGAGACTGGGTTTCCCAGGTTGGTGCCCTAACTTCTACTTTTCAACAGCACAATATCACCAGGTGTGACAGTATTTCTAAGGAACTTTCATTCCGTTTCTCTCTGGGATGTCAGGAATGCATGTCCCTTTACTGCAGATTCAACACCATGCCTAATACACCACCGAATGTATGAGTGAGCCCCCAGTCTTGTTTTGTTGGTTCCTTTTGAATCAGAACAAACTTGTCAG
Source organism: Aethalodelphis obliquidens (assembly GCF_003676395.1). Lineage (NCBI taxonomy): Eukaryota > Metazoa > Chordata > Mammalia > Artiodactyla > Delphinidae > Aethalodelphis > Aethalodelphis obliquidens. The sequence continues at coordinate 31,385,640 of NW_020837947.1, read as the reverse complement.
GCCCCTATCCCATAAACCTTTTAGACAACTAATCCTGACCCTGTAGTTCAGTTACATCTCAGGGGCTTGCTATAGGAGACCGTTCAGAGCACACCTCTTCTCATCATCAGTGGAAAATGAGATAACAAGCATGAAGGAAACAATGGGAAAATAAATGCAGTACATGAGTCTTTGAAAGTAAAGGACTGATGGAGATTGTCTTCATTGCATCTCAGGACTCTGTATGTCCCACTCAATATCACCAATTACTTTTACCAAAAGAAAAATTCTGTCCCCAAATATATTAGATACCATTTTGAAGGATGTATATTTCTTCTCCCCTTGTCACCTCCTAATAAGATTAATGAAATAAGATATTGCATTCAAAGAATGTAGCACAATGCCTAGTACAGGATAAGAGCTTGGTGAATTATGTTGTCATCATTTTTCTTATTAGTTTTTATTGGAGTATAGGTGTTTTACAGAGTTGTGTTAGTTTCTGCTGTATAGCAAAGTGAATCAGTTATTCTGTCATCATTTTTATAAGACAGAAACAGTCATGCATCAAACTTCTGGTGTCTTAAGGATAAATCAGTATCAAAAAAACCCAAAAAAATCCCAGTCCATACCACACTAACCCTTGCCCTCAACTTGTTATAGGAGCAGGTTAGTAGCCCACTTCATAGGCAGTAGGTTGTCAGAAAACACAAAGACCTGGACACAGAGAAAAGGAGCAAAATGAAAAGAGGCATTTTCTCCAACCCATGGAAACTAGAAATTTACATAAATTTCATTACCCAATTTGCCATTGCTACAGATTCATATACTATTTTCAGCTTTGTTTTGCTTTTATTTTTTTTAAAAATGCTGGGCTTCCCAGGTGACGCAGTGGTTGAGAGTCCGCCTGCCGATGCAGGGGACATGGGTTCGTGCCCCGGTCCAGGATGATCCCACATGCCGCGGAGCGGCTGGGCCCGCGAGCCACGGCCACTGAGCCTCCGCGTCCGGAGCCTGTGCTCCGCAACGGGAGAGGCCACAACAGTGAGAGGCCCGCGTACCGCATAAATAAATAAATAAATAATTTTTAAAAGCCATCTTGCAGCTGCCCAAATATGAATTGGGACAGCCATCCACCTGTCACCTTCACCTAAGCACATGCGCTCTACCAGGTCTGTCACCATTCTCCAGACTCGCAATGCTTTTCTGAAGCTTATGGCTCTCATTGCTTGGCAGAGCAATGGTGTGATGGTGTGTGATGATGACTGCTCCACCCTGGACTTGATTTCAATGAGGGCATGATAAATGGAAAGCCATCATTCACATGTCATTGAATCTCTTCAGGGGAGAGGGTCAGAATGTGGCAGTTCTAATGATACAGAGTAAAATTACTTTTAATTCCCAGATCTTCATGAATAGAAACTGCAATTGTGTCTATATCTTGGCAATTAGACCAAAGGTGAGAGGGGAAATGGTAAATGTGTGCCTGGACTTTTGGTTACTGGAGATCTTAGATTACAACCCACCCTGTAACCCAGCCCCCGAATACCACGTAACACGAGTCTGGGGTCTCTTTTCACATCTCAACATCTAACTCTTTACGTAGCCAGTATATCCTTCACTTTCAGGGCCTGGGTTTCAACAGTGGTGTGTTGAAGCTGGCTCACAGTCAATGGTGTGACTCTGTTTCCAACTCTGCATTCAATGTGCTCTGTTGGCATGTTGGTGGCTTCAAATAAACCACTATGGGAATATTTACACCACAGAAAATGGCCAATGCTACAAACCAGGGCTTTTTTTTAAAGAGAGCTGGCTGGGGCTTCCCTGGTGGCGCAGTGGTTAAGAATCCACCTGCCAATGCAGGGGACACGGGTTCGAGCCCTGGTCTGGGAAGATCCCACGTGCTGTGGAGCAACTAAACCCGTGTGCCACAACTACTGAGCCTGTGCTCTAGAGCCCGCGAGCCACAACTACTGAAGCCCACGCACCTAGAGCCTGTGCTCCACAACAAGAGAAGTCAACACATTAGAAGCCCGCGCACCTCAATGAAGAGTAGCCCCCGCTTGCTGCAACTAGAGAAAGCCCGCACACAGCAATGAAGGCCCAATGCAGTCAAAAATAAATAAATAAAACAAATAAATTAAAAAAAATAAAGATAGCTGGCTGTTAAACATTATCAGCATAGCACTGGTTTTAAGAGAGGTTTGTGGGAGCAATTGTGAGGGTACCAGATGCTTAAACGGAAGAAGGAATTGATGGTGTTGGAAATGGGAAATGGCAGAAAAAACGGTTCATATAAGGGGCCCCAGGGCAAATACCACCACCCACTTCACCATTTCTCTTGAACTGTCTGATGATGCCTCACCCCTGTCCTACACTCACCTGGCACATCCATTCGTGTATACTCACCTTAAACTTGAAATTCCTTATCAACCATCACCAAAGACACTCATAAAAGCCATAGATTGTACTCTCTGAAGCTGTACCCAGATAAAACTGGTATGTCACACATTAAATGATCTTTCCTGAGTGTAGTACCAGATACTTGCAAACTGCTTTGAAATTTTGATTTAAGAAATTCTTTACAAAGATATATCAGTAATTAGTTTTAATTTTTTTCCTGCAAAGTATAAGGAAACTATTCATCTTTGTGTCGAGCTGCTAGTTTTCAAGTAGAAACCCAATGCCTGCCTGTATTTTATTTGGTTGCTGAATTAATTAAATCCTTGAGATAGTGAAAAGCAATAAACTGCTCATAACAAATCAGTTATTTCACGCAATTCACTACTTGAACTGTGAAGGGCAACCTAATCTCCACTTGAGGTGACAGGTATGACTTCTAAATTATTTATTTTTCTTCCTCTGTTTACTAGAAAGAAAAGCTTTTATGACACTGGAAGAAGTAGGAAGTGAGCAACACAGGATATTATAGGTCTGAGATGTTAATATTGGTGCAAAGTTGGGCTCTCAATCAAATGTTATCCACAGACCTAAAATAGTCAAACAAGATACATGGTACACACTTATTCTGCAAATCTTTGGGTCAGATTTCAGATAAGCTATGGGGGGAGCAAATACTAAATGAACTATTGGACTAATGAAGTATTTATTTGGCAACCAAGAGCAAGCGCAGTTAATTTTTAATGAAATTACCTTCTTTAGAGGGCAATTCTTTACAGATAACAATGAACGTGGAAAGTCTCTTAAAGAAAAGATGTTTAATAATAACTAAATTCAGCTATATTTCACTTCTACATCCTCCAAAATATAACGTGGTAGATTGCATTAATGGCCCTAGTTCTTCATTCTTCCATATAGCTATGCCCTTTGCCATGAGACTGCAATTCTGCAAAAATGTGTGTTTGGAAACCCCTTGACCCCAAGTTCAGCCATGTGACTTGTCAATAAGTAAAGTATGCAAAGGTCTCACATGTTTCTACTAGCTCTCTTGAGCTTCTGCCATCACCATGAAAGGAATGCCTGGGCTAACCTATATTCCCAGTAGAGGATAAAGGACACGTGAAATAGAGCTTCCCCAGGTGAGATGCTCTAACCAAGCCCAGCATCAGCCAACCCACAGACACATGAACAGACCCAGCCAAGATCAACCAAGCCCAGTCAACTCACAACCATGTAAATTACAACAATACATGACTACAAAGGGCTTCAAAGATTCTGATACTATGAAATATTTGAAGATTTTAGAGAGATAAGAAGATGAAATTAAAAACCAGGGATCCCTTAAATCCTAGAAGAAAACTCAGGAAACAGTCAGTATATTTTTATATTAAAGGTGCTAAGATTAGACTTTTTTCAGCTAACAATAAATTTTGACCAGATGTCTACTTCCCCCATAGCTGCTTGGAGTGTTTTCTTCCCCATTTTCCCTCAGTCCCGTGAGTTCAATATGTGATAAGAGAGAAACTGACATTGCTCTGGTGGCTGTGGAGTGATCTGGGTGAACAAATATGAAAGGTGATTGATTCTTAAAATCCTTCTCAGCTAATTTTCTGAACACAATATGTAAGTACGGTTTTTATACTCAAAATCCATAGTAATTTCATCAATGATGAAATCACACTCTTAATCATTTCTTACTATTAATCTTCCCTTGTAGATAAGCTTTGCCAATTTTTTTTCTAGTGAGATGTTCTTTATCCAGATAACTCTATGCAAATCAAAGAGATTTTCTGAGGGTTGTTTATGGGTTTTTTAAATGTATCTATTACTTTCTCTAAGACAAAAACTATGAATGATTATCTTAATAGGGAATGTAAGTACAATAATAATGATTGTATGTGGTTCAAAGTACTCCACACATTTAAACTCATTTAATTCTCACAACTTTATAAGATAGGTGCTATTACTATCCCCATTTTATATAAAAGAGGATGGGCGCAGAATGGTTTAGTACGTTACCCAAGGTCACAGAACTAATAAGTGGTAGAACCAGAATTTAAAAGCAGGAAATCTGCCTCCAGAATCTTTGCTTAGACCACCAGGCTAGACACCCCCCAAAAACAAAAGGCTGCCTGACCCCTTCCCTACTGCATCCCCTTTTATGCATTCAGATTGACTCATGAACACTTAAGAAAAATTGGGGGTGGGACGCCTTTTATGTGCAAAGCACTCTGTAGGAGGCATTGGAAAGTCTCCTTAAACAAGGCAAACAGAATATTTGCCTCCCTTGGGCTTAGAGTCTAGTGAAAAAAGTAACTAAGTAAACAAGTAGATAAAATAAAATGTAAAGACTATAACAAGTCTAGGGGTTAGAAAAGACTTCCCAGAAAAAGTGACATTTAAATTGAGATCTGGAAGATGAATAAGGGTCAGCCCAAGAGTAGAGGAGACATCATTAGTAGACTGGCAACAAAAGAGAACCCAAGAGTGGTGGAGTGTCCCTGAAGTATATGGAGACAGACAAGGAAAATGACGAGATGAACTCAAGAAGTTGGAATTTATATTGAGGATAACAGAAAATCATTAAAGAGTTTAAGGAAGGGAGTCCTGTGAGTGGATTTACATATTGAAAACATAGTAATGAGAGATGTATTTGGGGCAGGGTCACCTGTGCCCCTGTAATTTCCAGCTCAGAAGAAGAGTCCCCATCATCCCACTCCTCATACCCATGGAAACTTCTGGAGAGTCTTCCAACCGAAGCCCACAGACTCTTCGCTCTGTAACAGTTTTGTCAGCTCTGGTTCCTCCCATCTTAGAACAGCTCCCTTGAGGAACCCCTCGGTTCCATCCCATTTCCCTGCTCTCTTTGACTCTTCAATCCACTCCAGTCAGGCTTCATTCCCTTTACTCCACTGAAACCACTCTGGTCAAGGTCACTGAGAGTCTCAGTGTCCCCAAATCCAGGATCACGTGTCCATGATCACCTGACCAAGTTTCTTAGTAGGAGTCCGTACTTGGGACAGCACCATCGTCTAAAGCACCTTATTCTTTTGGCTTCAGAGATTCCTCAAGCTGCAGATTTTCTCCTACTTCACTAGCTTCTCCTCGCGGGCATCCTTTGCCAGTTCCTCCTCTTCCCTAGGCTCAAACTCCAGTTGCTGGCATGGCTGGGGACTCTGTCGGCTTCTCGTCTCCAGCCACACCCTCTTCCAGGCTGATCTCACTACGGACCGACCTCTTTAAATGTCATCTCAGTGCAGGTGACTCCCTGCTGGACCGCTCCAACCCTGGCTCCCACGTTTCCATTCTGCACTGGGCCCCGCAAATTATGTAGTCAGCCCTGTACTCAATACCGATCACTGAACTCATCAATGAGAGAAGGAATAAAGGACCTTTATGTTTTTATATTGCATTTATGTCTATAACTTTCATAGGGAAGTACTGTTAACTTCACAGATTCTCTAATATGCAGGTTAACAAAGAGATAAAGACCTTTAGCAGAAAATCATAGTCATTTCCCAGGGAAAAGTCCACTGCATTAAACCAGCAATTCGAAAAGCAGTTGCATATTCTGTATGCTATTTTAACCTTTAGAATTTTATCACAAACATAACTATGCCTCTCAGAAGATAGAAGGCAGATTAACTAGTGATAACTGAGGTTTATCTTTCTTAACCACTTACTTTTTGGTTCTAATGAGTGCTTTTAGCATTCGTACCTTAATTCATCCATCCTTAAAATGGACATAAGGAATTCCTTCTGTTTTAAGATATAATAAAAACTTTAGGTTTCATGTCTCTGATTCCTCAGTAGTCTTCTGAAGCCTTAGTTTTGAGCCTGTGAACCACGGCCTGCCATTAAAGCCACCCATTGACCATCACCTGCCCTCGCCGAAGTTCCTCACATAATTTCACACTCATTATTTAGTATAATATTAAATGTTAGAAATTCTGATTTTAATAGCAGACTTTGCGACTGTAATTTTCTTCCATCCTTACACATACTATGATGATTCAATAATACCCCTTTCTCTATTGCCCTTTTTAATAGTTATGCTATTATTGTCTCCCTCCTTCCTGTGGCCTTGAACTCTAGGTCAGGGAAAGAGACTGGAGTTAGAAAGAGAGAAACTTAATTTCTAATCTTGGCTGTGTTATTAATCAGTCATGTAGGCTTAGTATATAGAATTATAAGTATTCTTTTATGAAAAAACTGAGATGCATGGGGTTAAATGACTTCCCCGGTTAGAAAACAGTAAAGGAACAAAGTAAATTGAGGACATCGTTATTTTCATCCTCATTCTAGAAATCAATCCACTGTGGCTTTTCATTTTCAAGATTTTTAAGTCACAAAATTTGCTGCATTCCTAAATGCAGGCGAGACTTCATTTTCCATGTTTAACAAATGAGGGCGTTTCAAACTTTTCTCCTACCAAGACCTAGCTACAAAAATCTCCTCCCCTGAGATCTTTTCCATGGCCAACTATGGAGATTAGCCCTTGGGTTTAAGGTGTCTGCATGCTTAGTAATGAAGAACCCCTTTTCTTTCTTCTGTAAGTCAGCCAAGCTGGTAAGAGTCCGCAGACAGTGCATTTTGTTTGAACACTCCTTAAGACTGAAATTGCCGATGAGTTGGGCACGTGATCAAGCAAGAGGGTTCAAGAGTGCTCATGACACACCTACCACTTCTGGCACAAGCGGCCCCTGCCTCTGCGTCTGTGATGCTTCTTCAATAAAGCAGCCTCCATTCCCTCCTGCTCTGATCTCACCTCTCCAGTATTCTGAAGGAAAACCCGATGCTCTGGCTTTGAGGGGATGCACAGAAAGTACATTTGGCCTGGATGAGGCTAGGCTGCCTCTGGGCAAATTCTTCCCAGCCCCTTTCTTCCCTCTTCTCCACTCCTTTTGTCCTTCCAGAGCAAAGCCCTCTGCATCTCTTGGAGCCCAGTGCAAGTTATGCTGCCTCTGGCTGCCCTCTGGCTCTCCTGCCAATTGTATCAAATTGCCGCTCTTTCTATACTCCCCACCATTGAAAACTCCAAATCACATTCCCTGAATCTCAGAGAGATGGTGGAAGGAAAACAATTTAATTATATGAACCCACATTTTCATTCATTCATGCAGCTTGCATGTCTTGAGCTATCTCATGACTGAGATAGCATTCAACTTGCATTTCTTGCATTTATGTCAGATACTGAATGGTTAAATGACACAGCAAGATGAGTGTAAATGATATTTACAAGCTACCTAAGGAGATACATGGAGCTACCCAATTTCCAAAAGTGCTGCCAACCCAAATGATTTTCAGTTGGTAAAATATTGAACTGTGGTGTGTGTGCAGGTGATGGGAAAAGGAGGGAGGAGCTGATGGTGAAAAAGAGAAATTTACCTAAATCTTACCCTTTGGGCTGCTCTCATTGTACCTATAAAGATCCAGGGAGAATGGAGGAAAAGTGTTCATAAATCAATTTCCTTCCCCAACAGAGGGATTAGAGTTTCATAAAATTCCCTTTAAGCCACTAGGCACTCTGCTACTTTAACTGAGGAACAGCCCTGGAGTCAGTGATGGGAGTGAGGTGGCCTAGATAGCTGATTTAGAGGAATTCTTTGTTCTACAGGAACGGGATCATTCTCATCTTTGTGCCCTCAGCAGGACCCAGCACAGTACATTGTGTATAAAATCCATCAGTGATGAACTGGTTCTCTACCGGAGGAACTAGTTAGGTGTAATTGGCTAACTACTTAGAATAGTCCCTTCTGACTCCCACTGTGCAGCCTACCATACCCCAGGTGCAATGCTTTTGCCTCTCAGTGGAAGGAAACAACTTTATTATAGAGGCACGGGTACCACTCTGCCTTATGGTGTACTACGTTCTGCCCTGGGCCAGCTACCAATAGCTGGGGGAAGAAGCATCACCTCTAATAAAAATGCATACAAACCATAGCACCTGGGACTCTTGATCATGGTCCCAGAGCAAGTTCAGCATCTCCCCAGGTTCCTTTTCTTTTTATTCAGCAGCCTTCACATACACCTGGGCTGGTGCTATCAAAGATGGGCAGTTATAGTAATTTCCACTGAGGTGGAAGTTACTTGCAGCTCAGTCATGACTATGAACAGGATGCATTTTAGTGTAAGTTATATTTGATTACAACACTAAACTCCTTTCACATTTTCTCAGTCTCATGATGTATTGATTATCCATCACTATTTTTTATTTCAACATGGTATTGATTTAAGCCCAATTGAGAATGTGGTATCTCCTCTTTTAGAGAATAATCTATAGAGCAGCAGTAATAACATTTCAAAGGTAGAAACTATCATAAAAGAAGCACTTTTTAAAGAACAAAATAGAAAAAAGAAAAGGTTTGCTGTTTAAGAACAAGTTATGTAGATGTTTAAATCTTTGTATTAGCACTTGCTACCATCCGTCAACTGATGTACCTGAAAAACTTGAACGTGGAGGCTAAGAAAGTGCAATTGTGATGATGCCAAATATAGCTACTTTTGTATTTTAGACGATACCATTTTAGATCACATTCACATGTATCGTCAGTTACTCACGAGCTGCCAGATTCTATTAAAGTAGCAATTAGCTGTTCATTTAGCTGAAAACAGAATTTTCATATCATATTAAGCAAAATAAGGTATTGACGTTTTTGTGCCTTTTTATAATGACCTTCTACGTTTAAATAGAAAATGACTTTAAAAAATCCCTTTAGTCAAAGTAAAAAGTTCACATGTTAAGTTATTTTAACGTTAGAGAAGAAATGCTTTCCTAAAATATGATAAATATTCTGATTGTGGATTTTGACTCTGAACTTTTGATCAGGTGGCATCACCTGAGTGACAGACAGTCAAATTCAAGAGTAGTAGCTACTGGGTGGCTGGAGTAATTTCTGACACTTCAATAGGCTTAAGAGTAATGGAGGAGCCCATGTGATGGCAACAAAACCCCCAAATCATCAAGGCCAAGTTATGAGGTTTCTAGCTCCTTTTCCCTTTGCAAAATCTTGATAAATGCAAACATTCTGAACTCCAGAACCGGAACTCTTAATTCACCATCTAAAAACCTGAAACCACTTACTGTAAAATTCAGGAAAGTCCAAGCATCTGCTCTGCAGCGGGTCTTCCTTCCAAAGTGTATAATCTCTTAACAGTGTGCTTTGGTAAAGGTGGATTAAAAATCTATAAATTACAATATAATCTTAAGATTTTGCTATCAAAATGGAGAATAGGGACTTCCCTGGTAGTGCAGTGGTTAAGAATCTGCCTGCCAATGCAGGGGACACGGGTTCGAGCCCTGGTCCAGCAAGATCCCGACATGCTGCGGAGCAACTAAGCCCGGGCGCCACAGCTACTGAACCTGCGCTCTAGAGCCCACGAGCCGCAACTACGGAGCCCACGTGCCCCTACTGAAGCCCGTGCGCCTAGAGCCCATGCTCCGCAACAAGAGAAGCCACCTCAATGAGAAGTCCGTGCACCGCAAGGAAAAGTAGCCCCCGCTCGCCGCAACTAGAGAAAGCCCACGAGCGGCAACGAAGACCCAACGCAGCCAACAAATAAATAAATAAACAAATAAAAATGGAGAACAGACTAAGGTTTTTAAAATCTACAACTGCCAGGAATAAATAAACTTTTTAAAATATTTTTAAAGATCCTTCCGCCCCTCCCTTTCAAAGCCCTCTAACAGTACAAAATAGCTCAAGAAGAAATTCTGCTTGAGATAGATGGCATATCAACTACAGAAATAATAAGGCTAGTTAACCTATGTCCACGTAAAACTAGAACAATCAATCAATCAGCAGACAGCTGAGTATCTATGAACAAAATACTGCTCTCACTGCCATGAAGCCATTCAACACTAAATGCTGGTGATGGAAAAATTTATCAGTCAATCTAAGAAAGAAATGGAAAAATTTTTTTGAGTCAAATTGAGGATTATAACCTGGGAACAGCCTCTCAGAACACTCTCAGAACTGTTTCACTCATCAGAGGTCAAAGCACAGTTATATAAGGTTTTGAGACAGAGGGCTGTACCTTAAATGACGTATTATTGAGTTTACGCGATCCAGATCTATGTGTGCAAAGCGAGTAGTGAGTGAGTCATGGGTCATCATGGCCCCTTACAAGGTTAAGGAGGAAGGTTACTGCCTAAGGAGTTGTCTGGTTGGTGCTGGGAGAATGTTGCTTTTTATGGTTGTGCAGGTATTTCTGCCAGTGGCGAGGTCTGTTTGATGCATAAAGTAGATACACAGTGCAGGGTAGAGGGCAGAGGGGAAGCCAAGGTCAGAGAAAACTTTTTTATGTTTAAATTTTCCTTGACCTCCCTTAGAATATGAATTTTTATTTCATCAATACAGTTCAAAACTGAATAAGCCCTCCAGGGGCTTTGAATTCTAGAATTGTGGTAAGAGATCCAATTTTTAAGATGAATTCAGAAAACAGAGAAGCTGTGTTGATGCTTGTTTAGTTTCATCAGGCCTGGATATCTTATCCAACCAATAAGGGTAATAGTGCCTATTCCAGGGATCACTGAGACAATTATGTCAGATGAATGTCTCTAAAACGCCCAGGGCAGTACTTGACACTTAATCAACATTCATTAAATGACAGTAGCAGAGGCCAGCATTGCTGCTACTCTTCTTGCTGCTGCTGATGTTAATGAAGAGATCACACTGAAGAGGCCAATTGGGAAACATTTGTTTTATACATGATTGGATTTGAAGGACAGATTATATTTGAATTCTAAATAAATGGGAAGATCGATGTGTCCTAAGGTCCTCTTGAAAAGCAAGTGGGGAGGGGGTTGCCTAAGAGATACCAGCTGTGACTGTGACCTCCTTCTAGGTCTGCCCTTGGGAGAGACCACACACCCACGGCTTGGGGAGATTAATCAGGGATTCGGGATCAGGTGGGAGTTGCTAATTCGATCTCTCTTCACAACGACATATTTCCTCCTGTTATCTCAGAAACTGAAAGGCCTAAAAGAGGAAAACCAAGATAGATCTTTTCCTAACTAACACCTCTCAGAACCTGACTCTTCCACGTTCCCCTAGAGTTAAGCCCAACACACAATAGTGTGCGGAGTGGATGGGGAAGCAGACTGGGCCTCTGTTTTTCCCAGTCTCTCTCCCTTTATCTCTGGTTTTCCATTTCCCTGTCTCACTCAGAAAAATCTCTCCTCCCTGTACTCCAATCCCCAGACTTTTGAACTCAAAACTGACTTATCCTTATCCTAGTCACCACTATTGGATGCCCCAGAGAGGATATCTTGAGGTGTGGCTTTCAATTATGTAAGGGAGGAAAAAAACTTTTTTCCTCCACACTCTTAGCTTTATTGTCTGGGGCCCTGCAAATTAGACTGATATAAGACAGATTAACAGAAGAAAAGGCATATGAATTTTATTTGATGTTAATTTTTACATGACATAGGGGTCTTCCTAGAAAAGAAGTGAAAACCCAAAGCAGCAGATAGGTCTGAGAGCTTATATACCATTTTTAACAAAGAGCGATACACTGTGGAGATGTGACAACACAAAGGAAAGGGGACTTTACGTTTCTAGGGGCTTTACTGCGGAAAAATAAATATACAGGGAAAGTTAATAGAAGATGGGGCTTTTGAAACCGTGGGTAATCATTAATCAAATCCATTTCACCTGGCTTCATTAATCAAGGTCGTTTTAACTGTTGCTACAAAAGACTTGCCTGTCCTCCAAGAGGCACGTAGCCTAAACAGTAAAATGCCTGAGTTATTTTCCAGGAACTTGGAGTCAGCTGTACCTAGTCCGAGCTGAGCTATTTAAGACTAGAGAGGACCCCAGACTCTCCAGCTGGGCATGCGGAAGTGTCTGCTTGGTGATCTTTTGACGTCAGAGGGCTGCAAACTTCACCCTCAGGTCACACTAAGCACCTCCGTTTTCGAATGTGCAGAGGCCTGCAGCTTAGTTACACCTGCGCAGAACGACAATTACCCCTTTTTCCAATCACCTTTCCTCACGCTCCCCATGTGCTCCTGACTCCTCAGACCACCGTGCTTCTTTATCCCATAAATACCCTGAGCCCCTTGCCTTCAGGGAGGTGGATCTGTGACTTGCTCTCCCATCTCCTCCCTTGGCTGCCTTGTGAATAAAACTCTTTGCTGGAAACCTCGGCAACTCAGCATTTTGGCTTGCTGTGCGTCAGGCAATGTGAACCTGGTTCGGTAACACCATCAGCAAAGGTTGTTTGTGCAGGTCCATCTTGGTGCCAAATTTCCCTCGTCTTCATGGCCATAAAACTTCCCCGGGAGAGGGGATTTATAGCTGTTTTTATTTCTCAGGAGTTTCTGCTTTTAGTCAGATAAGGGAAGTTCCGGGAAGGATTTTTTCTGCATCTGTTGAATCTCAGATGTCTTTAGCTCAAAATAATCCTTATGCCAAAGCGGTTTGTTTTGGGGGTGGTGTATTCTGATCTCCTTCAAATTACGACATGTAAGCAAGACAGTATTAAACTTTCAAAGCCTGATTTTGGCTCACCCCATTCATATTCCATATCCCATATGAAAAGGGTAGTAAGATTGTCACAAAGGTAATACTTTTACTGTTGAGTGGTAATTTTAAGGTCTCTGGGAATACAGCTTTAGAGGGAACTTCTACCAGGCACCTTCACTAACACAATCTGAACTGCAGAATACACATAAAATCATCTAGACGGACTCTGCTAAGGTTTCAAGGTTATGTGTGTATATAACCACACAGGCACGTGGCATAGGTTGTGATGAAATTTAGAGAATAGGAATTTGTCAAAGTCATGATCTCATTTCTATTTTTTTCATGATCTTTAGTGGAACTATGATTCCGAATTTATTTCTTACGATATTCCTGATGCAGAGAGAAAAATCATCAGTGTAGGCATCACACACAACCTTTGGAATTTCTCGCCCACACCTAACTTCTCCTAGAAAAAGCAGAAGCCAAGCTTTTCTTATGATACAAAAGACCACACAGAAATTCTCAGTAATTTTTGGTTCAACTTATGGTGCTGCATTTTCAAAACCAAATGCTTTTTGCGATTTAAAATGCTTATTACAAGTTTCATGTCAAGGTCACTGTATGTCAATGGTAGCATCTGTGTGTTTCTGCACTCCAATACTGCCAACATTTCTCTAGTACTCCATTACTTCAACGCACTGGGTTAAGTTCAAACTGCAAGTTACTGTGACAACAGAGATAATTGTGGCTGCTGACCAGTGTGCTCCTCTGTAAATCACACTTTTAAGGGTAACTTTTCTAACGAAGCACTGTTTAAATTGTTTCAAAGTTACAGCAATTATGTTTCAGAGTGTAAACATCAGAGTAGAGAGAAAAGCAAGTTCAGTAACTCTAGACCAAGATTATAACAAGGCACACTACAGACAGATGCAGTTTTAGTGGGTGAGGCTCCCTGCTCCACACACACTGCTGTTGGTTCTGGGCAGAGTAATGCTGGCATCTCGTTTCAACCAGGTGTACAGAGTGGTAAAATCATCCATGCTGGTCTTGCCTTCCATTTCAACTTATTGTCATACTGTGATTTTTCAGTATGTTGCCATGGAAATGGCTTCTTTGATACAAATGAGATGTATCATTTTCTACTATTAATTTCATCCATTCAAATGGCACAGTACTTAAAGGGTCACTTATGGTTCCAACTTCTTCTATATATTGCATGATCTCCCATGAGATTGCAGAGGAACAGGGCTGCAGTCATCTCATGGCTCAAATGGGCTGAAGGACCTGCTTCTAACATCATTTCTGACAGACCGCAGTTCCCCATGGGCTGTTGGCATCCCTCAGTTCCTCTCCCATGGGCTCCTCCCCAGGACAGCTCACAGCACGGAAGCAGGCTCGCCCCGGAGCAAGTGATCCAAAGACGAGAGAGAAAGTATTCAAAAGGAGGGAAATTAAGTTCTACTTCTCGAAAATAGGAGGATCAAAGAATTTGTGGGGGCTTCCCTGGTGGTGCAGTGGTTGAGAATCTGCCTGCTAATGCAGGGCTCGGGTTCGAGCCCTGGTCTGGGAGGATCCCACATGCTGTGGGGCAACTAGGCCCGTGAGCCACACTACTGAGCCTGCGTGTCTGGAGCCTGTGCTCCGCAGCAAGAGAGGCCGCGATAGTGAGAGGCCAGCGCACCGCGATGAAGAGTGGCCCCCGCTTGCCACAACTAGAGAAAGCCCTCGCACAGAAACGAAGACCCAACACGGCAAAAATAAATTAATTAATTAAAAACAAAAGTACCAATGCCACCGTGGATGTGAGGATTAAATTAGTCAATGCTTTAAAAAAAAGAAAGAATTTGTGGAGATATTTTTAAAACCACATCAGAGTTATGTAAAGTGTCAACTAGTATTACCCTTCTGATACTTTTACCAAATCTATTGTGGCTAGGTAACAAATCTATTGTGGTTTTGTTGTTCTCTTGTATCTTTCCTTTTCTCTTTCTGCCATTCAACAGGTAGCTGGTTGACCGCTCGTTTCCTCTAGGGACTTACGTGGCTTGGGGAAAGCAGAACTGGCCTACCAATCTGCTTAGGCAAAGCAAAAGCATAATCCCTTAGAATATCAAATATTCTTAGACATTATTTTTTTTTTTTTTGGCCATGCAGCTTGCAGGATCTTAGTTTTCCCGACCAGGGATGGAACACGCGCCCCCTGCCGTGGAAGCACGGAGTCTTAACCACTGGACCACCAGGGAAGTCCTCTTAGACACTTTCAAAAGGAGTGATATCTGCGGGTACAAACAAAATATTTGGGGGGAGAACACAGGAGGGAAAAAAAGAAAAGGAAGGTTCTAGGGAGGGCTAAGAAACGTTGGCACTGCACCAGGCTCTCCGAGCTACGTCATAGGCCATGAGATGTCAGAGAGAGGTGTGGCTGTGGTTCACCTGGAAGATGGCACATGGGTCACCTAAGCCATCGTACATATAAAAGATCCCCACATCATCACCAAAAGATCCCCATAGGGCTGGTGGCAGAGAAAGCTGAGGGAGCCTCCAGACCAGAAAGGGCCAAGGAGGCAAGACTAGTGATGCTGAAAGATGACCAAGAAAACTTCTCCTCCAATGCCTGCCACTCTTTGTCTCTGAAAACAAGGGAGGAGAACTGAAAACTGGAGGAGAACTGAAAGGAGAACTGAAAACTGGAGGAGAACTGAAAACTGGCTTGAATAAACACTATGTTTGATTGTTAACTATTATAGTTACTGTCGCAATCATTACAACTAAAACCACATCACACTTAATATTAGGATCAACAGAATCAGAAACAATATACACTTAATGTGCTGTCTTTGTCTTTAGCTTCTAGGCACCCCTGAAATATTGGAGTCAAATACTGAGTCAAGGACACAATAAGAATTGCCAGCAGTGTTTTAATCCCTGTGCAGTATGTGTAAGATTTTCCTTGCTTCACATCCTTTACAAACTGTAATTTCCATGATGTTCAAGTATTTTCCACTGTGACCTTTAGCATCAAGGCAGGGCCTTAGCAAATGAAAATTTATGCCATTTCATAATGTCTAGAAATGCAACAGGAATATATTAGTAATGAATCTTGTTTCAAATCTTTGAGTAATTATTACAGATTTCCTTTTCACTACATTTTCACCCAAAAGATACAGCACAGGAATAATAAAATCACCCAGAGACTCTGTAGCCAAAAAAACAACTATAAATTGGATTTCATTTATGGCATTTATCTATTTTTAATGTTGTAAATACTCAGTCTTTTTGTATTAGAAGGACTACTAGAACAGACATCTGAATGGATAGGAAAAGAGGTTCAGGACTTGTATTAAGCCATTAGTTCTGAAATAAGCAACCCCCCCAGGCAGTAGTCTCATCAGAAGGAGGCTGACGAGTGGGTGGGCTGCCCCCCACCCTTACTTCTCTATCCATTCAGAAGCTGCCATTTCTCCATTCAATAAGATATAAAGTAGGGGAACACAGGTTGATACCTGGGAGGGATAATTCCCACGAATGCTGTACTTCAGACGGAAGCAGAAAGTTTGCTGTTAGTATATGCACATTTTCTTCTGTTTTATTTGCTCAGAGTACCAAATTGAAAGGAAAAAAATTCCAGAGAAAACATTCCCATCTCAGCACCCTGGAACTAGATGAATATGCCCAAACCTGGAAACTGGGTTGGAACATGCACACGTGGACTTGGCCCCCAGCTATGGATCTGAGGGGGGAGTTCTGCCAGCATCCAAGGAGACTGTGAGTCACACCTAGGGGAATCCACTCACTTGCAGATGGACACTGAATCTAGAGTTCTCTCTTGTTCCAAAGGTTAATTTAAAAGCCTGCATGAAGGGTTCATCCTCAAGATTCAGAATGAGACTAAACTTTTAAAAACACGTACTTCATGAACCGAACAGTTTCGAAATTGTTTGATACCCTCGGTAGACTGCGAAAGTATTCTGCCTCTATTATATATTTTAAAAGGAACCAAAAGTTATAGGAACCAGTTGATATTAAAACAAAATTAGAAGTAAATGAAAAAGGAGATAACTGGGATAATAAAGAACTACAAGGAAACAAAATTACAATAGAATGTCTAGGGTCTGCATGTATGTGTTTTCCCCCAAATTCCTGTGTTGAAATCCTAATCCCCAAGGTTTTAGGAGGTGGGGCCTTCGGGAGGTGATTAGGTCATGCAAAGGCACAATGAAGGAATTTCTTTTGAAATTGATAAAATACCTGAATGTGAAGGTTACAGGTGTTTACTGAGATACAAGCTCAATCAATTCAACGACAGTATTACATCCTGAGTAAAACTTTCAGTTACTGCCATGTAATTAGACCAAAATGTTTGTGATCCTCAGTCTTTACCACACACATTCAGCTGTTGCTTTACTTGTAATGTTCAAGTATTCATTTTGGACTGTGATGGATTCCAAGCCAAATGTTCCTCCTTCTCTAGTTCATCAGGGATTCACTGCAAAATCCCCTTCTCCATCTTGACGTAAATTCTATCAATCAGTAAGTGAAATATTGCAGTCAAAAAGACCAGTCCAGGGAGGTCATCCTTTTCTAGAAAAATGATTCATCTTAAACTTCAGTCTCACTATGACTCAGAAAAACCACCCCAGCCAGAGGCCACTGGCATAAGCAATGCTTATATTAGAAACACAGCATATTAAGCTGAGGGTTGGTGAGCATATCTGGACATGAGGGCACACGTGCCTTATGTGCCCACTGCATAATATTCTTGTTGCACATATAGTCTCGTGGTATATAAATCCCTGATGAATGCTTTGGGATTTAAAGGCAAGCCAGTTCTTTAGTTTCAATACCAAAATCCAAATGAGAGTTAATGGACCAAGATTGAAAAATAAAGGGAAAAAAATCTACAAAAGATCAAGCAGAAATTACCCATTATTTACAAATATACAAAAAAAGACGACTTAAAATGTCTCCCCAGCAAGACCAATTGGCAAAAGACAATGGAGCAATGTCTATGGAATTTAAGAGGAAAAGAATATAAACAAAGAATGTCCAGAAAGTCAGTCTCAGGTATGAAAATGCCCAGAAAGACTACACATAGGTTCTGGGGGGAAAAAAACCAAACAACTTAATAGAGTACTCCAACCAAGATGAATCAAAAATGTAAAAACTTTATAATGGCCCAGCTTTATAAAGGTCTCTTGAGACTTAACTTATTTAGTTAGAATTCCAAACTTGGAAATGCAATTGGATATGTGTTCTTAGAAGTATTCAATAGCCTGGGGACAAATCTTTATACAGTTAAACTTTCTCAAGTATTTCTCCTTTGCTTCTGGGTTGTTGGGCTTCTTCCCATAATTCTAGAAAATGTGTTTCTTGAGCCCCATTCTTCACCCCAGAGTTCAGCTGGAATCCTTTGTTTGCCATATTTAATGATCATTTGAAAGACTACTTGACAAAGTTGGGGTCCAACAATGCTAACAGTGGCTAAATGATTTCCTGCAGTTATGACACTGACTGGGAGAAACCCATAATGGGAAGTTTCTTCTCTCCAAACTCTGTCTCCTCTCCCCTCAACACATAATCAGAATTTCCTGGAAATAAGTGGGAACTATTTTCATTGCCAAGTAAACTGAAAACTTATTTTCAATATTTTAATTCATTTTTGATGACCTAACTCATTAAGTTTTTCTATGAAAGATAAATAAACATATTATCTGTCACTACCCCCACTGCACAGCATCTTCCACCAAAGTTCTGTGATATTCCTCTGCTCATTATGCCATAAAAAATTACTATTTATTGTGTATTTTTCTTTCTTTCAGTGTTACCTGTATCTTTATTAACATGAGCCTCATCCATGATTTACATAACAATCCATTATTCATTATTAGTGTGCACTTTTAAATATACACAAATATGCAAAGAAAAAATATTATAATTAGAAGTAAACTATTGATAGTTGTTATCCCTGGGTGGGATTTGAGATTATTTTTATCTTCTTCTTTTTTTTATTTTCCAAATGTTCACTAATGTTACTACATTGCCTTCATCACCAGAAAGAGATGTTTTAAAACCAATTTATACAATTTATATGTCATACGATCCCGATTATTTCTGAATATAAACAAAATATCTGGGCCCGAATACACAGAAATAATATTAAAAGCTATTATCTCTGGGTGATGGATTATGGGTAGTCTTTCCCTCTTGTGTATTTAAAAATGTTTTTCTATAATGATAAACTATTTTATTATAGAAAAGGCTATCCTTATAAAACTCAAGGGTACAGAATGGCTCTGAGGAACATGTAATCACCCATACCATAAAATATTTATTGTGTTTTATTTCTGTTTCACACTTAGAATTTAATAGAAGCCACCTGGTGCCCAACTAGCTATAATAAAACAGGCAGAAGCGGAGAGGTGACATATCAGGACTGTTTTGAGACGCTGCATATGTCACAAGAGAGCAAGCACTGCTTTAATTACTAGTCATTTGAATTTCCGATAGATATTATGGCAAAATTTAAATCTTGTTAATTTACTTTGGCAGCTTGACAAGGGGCTCATTTACAATCCTTTGAGGGAATTGCAAATGTCCCATGCTTCGATTTGGGGTGAGGTGGCATTACTCATACAAGAGCATGTGGTGGAATTAAGGGTTGAACATTACTCAGAATATATTTTTAACCCATCAGAAGCCTAAGTCATGATTTTTAATGTTTGGAAGAAATGGTACAGGAAAAAAAATCAGTTACAAGCTCATAAAAATTCAAACATGGTCCAACACTGATATTTATAACTTTTTAAATCTAAAATTTTATCACTGGAATATTTTCATAGAACTATAAGATAAATGCTAAGTTATACGGACCCCTCCCAAAAATCTTCCAAAATTCTTTTGACTAATATCTTGAGTAGTGTAGATTCTTAAAAAAAAAACTGCACTTTTCCAATTTTAGAACTTAAACCCCACAAACACAGAAATTTTCCCTTTCTTCATGTTTACCTCCATCCAAGCCCCCCACTTCAATGCCATGAACATTTGGAATGCTAAATGAACTCTGTATCTCAGGAGTGGGGCAGAGGTGAGGCCCAGGCCAAGTTAAAGAAAAAAAATATGAAAAGATTCAAATGCAATTTGTGGATGCTTTGAGAACAGTGAAAACTTTTCATTCATAGAAGAGACTTAAAGCTTCCAGGTTTTGACTTAGAATCTTCTTCACACAGGCCAAATGTCAAAAGGGACTTGGGTTAACATTTATAAAGCAGAGGTGGAGGGGAAAACGGCGGAAGAGTAAGACGCGGAGATCACCTTCCTCCCCACAGATACACCAGAAATACATCTCCACGTGGAACAACTCCTACAGAACACCTACTGAACGCTGGCAGAAGACCTCAGACCTCCCAAAAGGCAAGAAATTCCCCCACGTACCTGGGTAGGGCAAAAGAAAAAAGAAAAAACAAGACAAAAGAATACGGACGGTACCTGCACCAGTGGGAGGGAGCTGTGAAGGAGGAAAGGTGTCCACACACTAGGAAGCCTCTTCGCGGGCGGAGACTGCGGGTGGCGGAGGAGGGAGCTTCGGGGTCGCGGAGGAGAGCACAGCAACAGGGGTGCGGAGGGCAAAGCGGAGAGATTCCTGCAGAGAGGATCAAGGCCGACCGGCACTCACCAGCCCGAGAGGCTTGTCTGCTCACCCGCTGGGGCGGGCGGGGCTGGGAGCTGAGGCTCGGGCTTCGGTGGGAGCGCCGGGAGAGGACTGGGGTTGGCGGCGTGAACACAGCCTGAAGGGGTTAGTGCACCACAGCTAGCCGGGAGGGAGTCCGGGGAAAAGTCTGGAGCTGCCAAAGAGGCAAGAGACTTTTTCTTTCCTCTTTGTTTCCTGGTGCACGAGGAGAGGGGATTAAGAGTTCTGCTTAAAGGAGCTCCAGAGACGGGCGCGAGCCGCGGCCAAAAGCGCGGACCCCAGAGACGGGCGTGAGACGCCAGGGCTGCTGCTGCCGCCACCAAGAAGCCTGTGCGCGAGCACAGGTCACTGTCCACACCCCGCTTCCGGGGAATCTGTGCAGCCCGCCACTGCCAGGGTCCCGGGATCCAGGGTCAACTTCCACGGGAGAACGCACGGCGCACCTCACGCTGGTGCAACGTCACGACGGCCTCTGCCGCAGGCCCGCCCCGCACTCCATGCCCCC
>NW_020837947.1:31180779-31364503 GCF_003676395.1 Aethalodelphis obliquidens | reverse complement strand
CCCCCCCCCCCCCCCCCCCCCCCCCCCGCCCCAGGCCTGAGTGAACCACAGTCCCTGAAGCAGCTGCTCCTTTAACCCCGTCCTGTCTGAGCGAAAAACAGACGCCCTCCTGCGACCTACACGCAGAGGCGGGGCCAAATCCAAAGCTGAGCACCTGGGAGCTGTGAGAACAAAGAAGAGAAAGGGAAATCTCTCCCAGCAGCCTCAGAAGCAGCGGATTAAAGCTCCACAATCAACTTGATGTACCCTGCATCTGTGGAATACATGAATAGACAAAGAATCATCCCAAATTGAGGAGGTGGGCTTTGAGAGCAAGATTTATGATTTTTTCCCCCTTTTCCTCTTTTTGTGAGTGTGTATGTGTATGCTTCTGTGTGAGATTTTGTCTGTATAGCTTTGCTTCCACCATTTGTCCTAGGGTTCTATCCGTCCGTTTTTTTGTTTTTTTTAATTTTTTTCTTAATAATTTTTATTTTAATAACTTTATTATATTTTATCTTTATTTTATTTTACTATATCTTCTTTCTTTCTTTTTTGCCTTCCTTCCCTCCTTCCTTCCTTCCTCCCTCCCTCCCTCCTTTCTTTCTTTCTCTTTCTATCTTTCTTTCTTTCTTTCCTTCTACTTCTACTAATTCTTTGTTTGTACTTTTTCTCTCTTTTATTCTGAGCCGTGTGGATGAAAGGCTTTTAGTGCTGCAGCCAGGAGTCAGTGCTGTGCCTCTGAGGTGGGTGAGTCAAGTTCAGGACACTGGTCCACAAGAGACCTCCCAGGTCCACATAATATCAAACGGGGAAAATCGCCGAGAGATCTCCATCTCAACACCAGCACCCAGCTTCACTCAACGACCAGCAAGCTACAGTGCTGGACACCCTATGCCAAACAACTAGCAAGACAGGAACATAACCCCACCCATTAGCAGAGAGGCTGCCTAAAATCATAATAAGTCCACAGACACCCCAAAACACACCACCAGACGTGGACCTGCCCACCAGAAAGACAAGATCCAACCTCATCCACCAAAACACAGGCACTAGTCCCCTCCACCAGGAAGCCTACACAACACACTGAACCAACCTTAGCCACTGGGGACAGACACCAAAAACAACGGGAACTACAAACCTGCAGCCTGCAAAAAGGAGACCCCAAACACAGTAAGGTAAGCAAAATGAGAAGACAGAAAAACCCACAGAAGATGAAGGAGCAAGATAAAAACCCACCAGACCTAACAAATGAAGAGGAAATAGGCAGTCTACCTGAAAAAGAATTCAGAATATTGATAGTAAAGATAATCCAAAATCTTGGAAATAGAATAGAAAAAAATGCAAGAAACATTTAAAAAGGACCTAGAAAAACTAAAGATGAAACAAGCAACGATGAACAACACAATAAGTGAAATTAAAAATATTCTAGATGGGATCAATAGCAGAATAACTGAGGCAGAAGAACGGATAAGTGACCTGGAAGATAAAATAGTGGAAATAACTACTGCAGAGCAGAATAAAGAAAAAAGAATGAAGAGAACTGAGGACAGTCTCAGAGACCTCTGGGACAACATTAAACACACCAACATTCGAATTATAGGGGTTCCAGAAGAAGAAGAGAAAAAGAAAGAAAATATTTGAGAAAATATTTGAAGAGATTATAGTTGAAAACTTCCCTAATATGGAAAGGAAATAGTTAATCAAGTCCAGGAAGCACAGAGAGTCCCATACAGCATAAATCCAAGGAGAAACACGCCAAGACACATATTAATCAAACTATCAAAAATTAAATACGAAGAAAACATATTAAAAGCAGCAAGGAGAAAAACAACAAATAACACACAAGGGAATCCCCATAAGGTTAACAGCTGATCTTTCAACAGAAACTGCAAGCCAGAAGGGAATGGCAGGACATATTTAAAGTGATGAAGGAGAAAAACCTGCAACCAAGATTACTCTACCCAGCAAGGATCTCATTCAGATTTGATGGAGAAATTAAAACCTTTACAGACAAGCAAAAGCTGAGAGAGTTCAGCACCACCAAACCAGCTTTACAACAAATGCTAAAGGAACTTCTCTAGGCAAAAAACACAAGAGAAGGAAAAGACCTACAATAACGAACCCAAAACAATTTAAGAAAATTAGAATAGGAACATACATATCGATAATTACCTTAAATGTAAATGGACTAAATGCTCCCACCAAAAGACACAGACTGGCTGAATGGATACAAAAACAAAACCCATATATAGGTTGTCTACAAGAGACACACTTCAGACCTAGGGACACATACAGACTGAAAGTAAGGAGATGGAAAAAGATATTCCATGCAAATGGAAACCAAAAGAAAGCTGGAGTAGCAATTCTCATATCAGACAAAATACACTTTAAAATAAAGACTAACAGAAGAGATAAAGAAGGACACTACATAATGATCAAGGAATCGATCCAAGAAGAAGATATAACAATTGTAAATATTTATGCACCCAACATAGGAGCACCTCAATACATAAGGCAAATACTAACAGCCATAAAAGGGGAAATTGACAGTAACACATTCATGGTAGGGGACTTTAACACCCCACTTTCACCAATGGACAGATCATCCAAAATGAAAATAAATAAGAAAACACAAGCTTTAAATGATACATTAAACAAGATGGATTTAATTGATATTTATAGGACATTCCATCCAAAACAACAGAATACACATTTTTCTCAAGTGCTCATGGAACATTCTCGAGGATAGATCATATCTTGGGTCACAAATCAAGCCTTGGCAAGTTTAAGAAAATTGAAATCATATCAAGTATCTTTTCTTACCACAACACTATGAGATTAGATACCAATTACAGGTAAAGATCTGTAAAAAATACAAACACATGGAGGCTAAACAATACACTACTTAATAAGGAAGTGATCACTGAAGAAATCAAAGAGGAAATCAAAAAATACCTAGAAACAAATGACAATGGAGACACGACAACCCAAAACCTATGGGATGCAGCAAAAGTAGTTCTAAGAGGGAAGTTTATAGCAATACAATCCTATATTAAGAAAGAACAAAAATCTCAAATAAACAACCTAACCTTACACCTAAAGCAATTAGAGGAAGAAGAACAAAAAAACTCAAAAGTTAGCAGAAGGAAAGAAATCATAAAGATCAGATCAGAAATAAATGAAAAAGAAATGAAGGAAACAATAGCAAAGATCAATAAAACTAAAACCTGGCTCTTTGAGAAGATAAACAAAATTGATAAACCATTAGCCAGACTCATCAAGAAAAAAAGGGAGAAGACTCAAATCAATAGAATTAGAAATGAAAAAGGAGAAGTAACAACTGACACTGCAGAAATACAAAAGATCACAAGAGATTACTACAAGCAACTCTATGCCAATAAAATGGACAACATTGGAAGAAATGGACAAATTCTTAGAAAGGCACAACCTGCCAAGACTGAATCAGGAAGAAAGAGAAAATATGAACAGACCAATCACAAGCACTGAAATTGAAACTCTGATTAAAAATCTTCCAACAAACAAAAGCCCAGGACCAGATGACTTCACAGGCAAATTCTATCAAACATTCAGAGAAGAGCTAACACCTATCCTTCTCAAACTCTTCCAAAATATAGCAGAGGGAGGAACACTCCCAAACTCATTCTACGAGGCCACCATCACCTTCATACCAAAACCAGACAAGGATGTCACAAAGAAATAAAACTACAGGCCAATATCACTGAGGAACATAGATGCAAAAATCCTCAACAAAATACTAGCAAACAGAATCCAACAGCACATTAAAAGGATCATACACCATGATCAAGTGGGGTATATTCCAGGAATGCAAGGATTCTTCAATATACGCAAATCAATCAACTTGATACACCATATTAACAAACTGAAGGAGAAAAACCATATGATCATCTCAATAGATACAGAGAAAGCTTTCGACAAAATTCAACACCCATTTATGATAAAAACCCTGCAGAAAGTAGGCATAGAGGGAACTTCCCTCAACATAATAAAGGCCATATATGACAAACCCACAGGCAACATTGTCCTCAATGGTGAAAAACTGAAAACATTTCCACTAAGATCAGGAACAAGACAAGGTTGCCCACTCTCACCACTCTTATTCAACATCGTTTTCGAAGTTTTAGCTACAGCAATCAGAGAAGAAAGGGAAATAAAAGTAATCCAAATCAGAAAAGAAGAAGTAAAGCTGTCACTGTTTGCAGATGACATGATACTATACATAGAGAATCGTAAAGATGCTACCAGAAAACTACTAGAGCTAATCAATGAATTTGGTAAAGTAGCAGGATACAAAATTAATGCACAGAAATCTCTGGCATTCCTATATACTAATGATGAAAAATCTGAAAGGGAAATTAAGAAAACACGCCCATTTACCATTGCAGCAAAAAGAATAAAATATCTAGGAATAAACCTACCTAAGGAGACAGAAGACCTGTATGCAGAAAATTATAAGACACTGATGAAAGAAATTAAAGATGATACAAATAGATGGAGAGATATACCATGTTCTTGGATTGGAAGAATCAACATTGTGAAAATGACTCTCCTACCCAAAGCAATCTACAGATTCAATACAATCCCTATCAAACTACCACTGGCATTTTTCACAGAACTAGAAAAAAATTTTGCAATTTGTATGGAAACACAAAAGACCCCGAATAGCCAAAGCAATCTTGAGAACGAAAAACGGAGCTGGAAGAATCAGGCTCCCTGACTTCAGACTATACTACAAAGCTACAGTAATCAAGACAGTATGGTACTGGCACAAAACCAGAAAGATAGATCAATGGAACAGGATAGAAAGCCCAGAGATAAACCCACGCACATATGGTCACCTTATCTTTGACAAAGGAGGCAGAAATGTACCGTGGAGAAAGGACAGCCTATTCAATAAGTGGTGCTGGGAAAACTGGACAGCTACATGTAAAAGTATGAAGTTAGATCACTCCCTAACACCATACACAAAAATAAGCTCAAAATGGATTAAAGACCTAAATGTAAGGCCAGAAACTATCAAACTCTTAGAGGAAAACATAGGCAGAACACTCTATGACATAAATCACAGCAAGATTCTTTCTGACCCACCTCCTAGAGTAATGGAAATAAAAACAAAAATAAACAAATGGGACCTAATGAAACTTAAAAGCTTTTGCGCAGCAAAGGAAACCATAAAGAAGACCAAAAGACAACCCTCAGAATGGGAGAAAATATTTGCAAATGAAGCAACTGACAAAGGATTGATCTCCAAAATTTATAAGCAGCTCATGCAGCTTAATAACAAAAAAACAAACAACCCAATCCAAAAATGGGCAGAAGACCTAAATAGACATTTCTCCAAAGAAGATATACAGAGTGCCAACAAACACATGAGAGAATGCTCAACATCACTAATCATGAGAGAAATGCAAATCAAAACTACAATGAGATATCATCTCACACCAGTCAGAATGGCTATCATCAAAAAATCTAGAAACAATAAATGCTGGAGAGGGTGTGGAGAAAAGGGAACCCTCTTACACTGTTGGTGGGAATGTAAATTGATACAGCCACTGTGGAGAACAGTATGGAGGTTCCTTAAAAAGCTACAAATAGAACTACCATATGACCCAGCAATCCCACTACTGGGCATATACCCTGAGAAAACCATAATTCAAAAAGAGTCATGTACCAAAATGTTCATTGCAGCTCTATTTACAATAGCCCAGAGATGGAAACAACCTAAGTGTCCATCATCGGATGAATGGATAAAGAAGATGTGGCACATATATACAATGGAATATTACTCAGCCATAAAAAGAGACGAAATTGAGCTATTTGTAATGAGGTGGATAGACCTAGAGTCTGTCATACAGAGTGAAGTCAGTCAGAAAGAGAGAGACAAATACCGTATGCTAACACATATATATGGAATTTAAAAAAAAAAAATGTCATGAAAAACCTAGGGGTGAAACAGGAATAAAGACACAGACTTACTAGAGAATGGACTTGAGGCTATGGGGAGGGGGAAGTGTAAACGGTGACAAAGCGATAAAGAGGCATGGACATATATACACTACCAAACGTAAGGTAGATAGCTAGTGGGAAGCAGCTGCATAGCACAGGGAGATCAGCTCGGTGCTTTGTGACCGTCTGGAGGGGTGGGATAGGGAGGGTGGGAGGGAGGGAGACGCAAGCGGGAAGAGATATGGGAATATATGTATATATATAACTGATTCATTTTGTTGTGAAGCTGAAACTAACATACCATTGTAAAGCAATTATACTCCAATAAAGATGTTAAAAAAAAAAAAAGAAAGCCCAGAGATAAGCCCATGCACATATGGTCACCTTATCTTTGATAAAGGAGGCAGGAATATACAGTGGAGAAAGGACAGCCTCTTCAATAAGTGGTGCTGGGAAAACGGGACAGGTACATGTAAAAGTATGAGATTAGATCACTACCTAACACCATACCCAAAAAGAAGCTCAAAATGGATTAAAGACCTAAATGTAAGGCCAGAAACTATCAAACTCTTAGAGGAAAACATAGGCAGAACACTCTATGACATAAATCACAGCAAGATCCTTTTTGACCCACCTCCTAGAGAAATGGAAATAAAACCAAAAATAAACAAATGAGACCTAATGAAACTCCAAAGCTTTTGCACAGCAAAGGGAACCATAAACAAGACCAGAAAACAACCCTCAGAATGGGAGAAAATATTTGCAAATGAAGCAACTGACAAAGGATTAATCTCCAAAATTTATAATCAGCTCATGCAGCTCAATAACAAAAAAACAAAAAACCCAATGCAAAAATGGGCAGAAGACCTAAATAGACATTTCTCCAAAGAAGATATACAGACTGCCAACAAACACATGAAAGAATGCTCAACATCATTAATCATTAGAGAAATGCAAATCAAAACTACAATGAGATATCATCTCACACCGGTCAGAATGGCCATCATCAAAAAATCTGGAAACAATAAATGCTGGAGAGGGTGTGGAGAAAAGGGAACACTCTTACACTGCTGGTGGGAATGTGAATTGGTATAGTTACTATGGAGGACAGTATGGAGGTTCCTTAAAAAACTACAAATAGAACTACCATATGACCCAGCAATCCCACTACTGGGCGTATACCGTGAGAAAACCATAATTCAAAAAGAGTCATGTACCACAATGTTCATTGCAGCTCTATTTACAATAGCCCAGAGATGGAAACAACCTACGTGTCCATCATTGGGTGAATGGATAAAGAAGATGTGGCACATATATACAATGGAATGTTACTCAGCCATAAAAAGAAACGAAATTGAGCTATTTGTAATGAGGTGGATAGACCTAGAGTCTGTCATACAGAGTGAAGTCAGAAAGAGAAAGACAAATACCGTATGCTAACACATATATATATATGGAATTTAAGGGAAAAAAATGTCATGAAGAACCTAGACGTAAGACAGGAATAAAGACACAGACCTACTAGAGAATGGACTTGAGGATATGGGGAGGGGGAAGGGTAAGTTGTGACAAAGCGAGAGAGAGGCATGGACATATATACACTACGAAACGTAAGGTAGATAGCTAGTGGGAAGCAGCCACATAGCACAGAGAGATCAGCTCGGTGCTTTGTGACCGCCTGGAGGGGTAGGGAGGGTGGGAGGGAGGGAGACGCAAGAGGGAAGAGATATGGGAACATATGTATATGTCTAACTGATTCACTTTGTTATAAAGCAGAAACTAACACACCATTGTAAAGCAATTATACTGCAATAAAGATATAAAAGAAAAATATTTATAAAGCATGTTTATTCATCTCAAGGGGAAAACTTTCAAAGCAAAAGACGATTTAGATATTTTTCTTTTTCAAAATGCAAATTCATCTTTTTCCTGGCTTTTTCGTCCATGGATGGTCAGTACTTGATTCTTTTCTTAAAAATCAATAAAGCACAAGTTCATAGGATGATAAAAGTAGGCAATAAATTTAGAATGATCGTATTTCTACCTTTAAGTTTTTGGATCACAAGAAAATCAACCCATTAAACCTAAGATCAGAAGAAGAATTAGCTCAGTACCTAAATATATGTTGGAACAAGATATTAGCTCTCTGATGAGAGTGTTTTCAACTTGATCATCATTCTCTCTGATTTCCAGGCACCTCTTGATGTAGTAAACTGTGTGCACACGCTGTACATTATTCAAAAT
This sequence comes from Aethalodelphis obliquidens, assembly GCF_003676395.1. Lineage (NCBI taxonomy): Eukaryota > Metazoa > Chordata > Mammalia > Artiodactyla > Delphinidae > Aethalodelphis > Aethalodelphis obliquidens. Next base: position 31,356,292 of record NW_020837947.1, on the reverse strand, counting down.
CGACGACCTGCATACGGGAATAAATATGGATTGGTGCATTACTTTTGTTCATTTCTTCTTCTGAGTCTCTTATCTCAGTGGACTTTCATCTAACCTAGGAAGACAAAGCTAAGAAAGTATCGACCTTTAGCTTCTTAATAAGTAACTGAAAAGCAAAGACAAATGCAATTAAATAATAATTTTCATTATTTAGACATCAGTATTCTCATGCGATCAACTTGAAATATGCAAAGTTTAACTTCAATCTGCCAGCTTTGAAATTTGTTGTAGGTTTTGAAGAATGCCTTTTACTTTATTTTATTTTACTTTGGTATTTGGGGTCCTTGATTTAACAGCAGTTACCCAATTGCCACCTCGTTTCTTTGATGCTGTAAATACCCTGGTCTGAAGACTCAGCCCTCTTTTCTCTAACTCCTGAGACTTGCAAAGTCCTTGCCATCAGGCATCTTTTCATCTTCTCTCTGAACATCAGTCTCAATTGGAGAGTTCAACACTGTGTAATGCAAAAGAGTCAATTAGTTGTTATTGGTATAGACACTTAATGCTTCAGCAACCCAGACCCGTGAAATGATTTCCCCAACATCTCCCAGCGGCTGCAGATCGAGGGATTGAACACAGCCTCTCTAATGGGGACAGCAACGCTATTTCCTCTTTGATGTAGATCTGTGATAAAAACAAAAACAGAAACAAAACAAGTCTTATGCAGAAATAGAAAAAAAAGCCCCTACACAAATGTAAAGAGAGCTCTAATAAAATTAAGGGCTACCATTTATTAAGCTGGCATTGCTCTAACCCCTTTGATAGATTGAATGGGTGCATTGTAATCCACAGAGCAACCTTCTAAGAGAGGATCTATTCTTATCTCCATTCCACACATGAGGAGAGCAAGGCACTGAACACACTGTTCAGTTGCACACAGCTAAAAAGGCAGCATCAAGAGCCTGGACTCCAAACCAGATCTGGCCCAGACCCCATCCTCTTAACCACTGAGTACACGACCTTCCCATGACTGGCCTTATACAAACATTTTTTTTTTAATGTTAAGTCATACATTGTCAATGTTTCCCGAATCCCAAATGAAAACACATACCTGGTTAAGTGACTTTTTTTAATTTCTGGATTTGCTTGAATAAAAATGAGTTTACTTATATTTTTAAAAGCCATAAAAACTAAGTTGCTCAGTTACATGATTAATGAATCACCTTAACTTGAAATGAATCAAGTAACATGAAAAGTTAAATGTCTGGTTGCCAGAGTCCAATGAAGGCATAAATTTGTAAATTAAAATGTATGTCAGCAATATAGCCCTAAATTTTGTTCACGGTTGGCCTTCTTTCCTTTTTTTGAAAAAAAAATAGGTCAAGCATGTTATCAGCGGGGATGTCTAAGTTTAAAGCATCTCAGTGCATTTGCCCCCTTTCTATTAGACCCAATTAAGTGCTAACCTCTTCATTGTCCATCATTTTCTTTGCCCTTGGCTCAGTCACTTAATGGCTCTGATCCTTAGTACCTGTAGGGTTGTGGAACAGCTCTGAGATAATGTGTGTAAAGGGCTCAGACTGTACCTGCATAACAAATCTCAGTTATTATCAATGTTGTCATTTTAATGATTAATAATGCTTCTCTCTAGATGATATGTGGAATTTTTCTGCTCTGTTTGCCTCCCTTCTTACTTCTCCTGGCATCTACACCTCCCACTCCCTTCCTCTGAGGGATTCTCCCCAGCTCTGCAGGGTTTGGAGGGGCTGTCAGTCACAATGCCCACTCATGCTGGCTACAAGGGTGGGCTATGATTCACAGTGATCCAGTTGAAGGCTTACCTGGAATTCCCAAATGGGAGCTGAAGCCAAGTTCTTCTTTTACTTTGAATTAAAAGCTCTAAGGATGTAACTACAAAGCTGTCTAGGGTCACATTCATGTGACATACTTGTAAAGGAGCCAGAGAGACTCTGAAGCCAATACATGGGCAGCTAAGCAAAGGGAAAATATACCTGAGTCCAGTTTAACCCTCAATCTTCCAGGTACAATAATCAATATTGCCCTATTTATATTCAGTTTTCAGAAACTTGCAATTGAAAAACTCCTGGCTGAATATATTATTCATGCCTTCACTCATTCTTTCTTGCATGTATTCGTCAGATGTTTATTAGATGTCTACCACATGTTGGATTTAAACGGAAAATCATATATCCTGTTCGTTTTTTATTTATATTTATATATTTATTTATATGTATATAAATATTTTAAATTAATTAAATATTTTAAATAAATATTTTGTTTATATTTATATATTTATAAGAACCTGAGCAGTTGGACAGTTTTCAGAGGAAAGTTACAATTCTGGGTCTGTTTGAATTTTTTTAAGGTCTTAGGCTTGAGGGATGGTTTATGGCTTTCTGAAGCAGGGCTCTGAGCCTCAGTTCCATGTTGAAAGTAGGACCCTAAAGGCCAGGCTACCCTATCTCTCCTTTTTTAAAAATCTGAGTCCAAAAGTAATATATATTATTTTTTAGAATACAGAAAGTACAGGAAAACACAAATAAGAAAATAAAAACCATCTATAGACTAACCACCAAGAAGTAACCTCTGTTAATATATTGGTATATCTGTTTCCAGTAAGGAAATATTTGCTTATTTTGTGAACAAATTCATGGGTCAGTATGTTGGAATTATTTTGACCCATCAAGATATTCTATTCATTTTCTTCCCTCTTCTGTCACAATGAAATTAGATGGCTGTTTAGGGTATAATAAAAACGCTTCAACTTGATAATCAGGGCAGCAGTTAGCTGTGCCTTCCCATTAGGGGACCAAGTCCTGCCTAACTGACAACCGTCCGCGGTCAGTTGGCTGTCTTCAGCAAGAGATAATTAGAAAAGCTGCCTGCAGCTGCCACTCGGGCGGCGAAGCATGAACTGGATGACACATGTGAAAAGTTGTCCATCCTGGGAGGCCAAAGAGGAGGCAGCAGAAACCTGGAACATCTAAGTTTTGAGGCTTAATGAGAGCTCCAGCATCCTCTCCCCACATACGAAGAACACCAGTGGACCCGTTAGTCTGCCCATAAATGAGCTCCATAGAAACTGAGCCATTAGTTTCCTCATAGGATTTAAGGTCACCCAGTCCTGGCTGATGTTTTGACAAACTGTACAACTCATTGCAGGAAAAAAAGTGAACTTTCCCCTCCAGCTTAGGGGTGAGTGGAATCTGTGACACCACATTCACCCAGATCCTCCTCAGAAGAGGCCTTGCTTCTCCAGAAGCATCAAGGGTGGATATGACCAGCCCGTTGCAGGTTTGGACTAATTCGCAGACAGAGTGCACAACTTCCCCTTTCACATGGCATCCTCAGTCCTCAAGTGCTCATCCCAGTGAGGTATTCCTGATAGTGAAATGAGCAGGCTCTACAGGTAGGTCCCTGGGTTCAAATTCCTGAAGCTGCTACTAATTTGATCCACTTTCTCTTTTGTTAATATTAAAAGAGCTCATACTATAAAGCTTTTATTATAGTACCTGGCACATAAGTGCTCAAGCAATGTTAACTGTTTTCACTATTTATCCAGCAACTATCACCATGGTAGTTACATGTTTAGAAGTATATATTACAAAGAATTTGATGTTTTTAAAACAAAGTACAAAATTAAAATGCCCAGAAAGATATAGGATTTTCTCCTTAGGTAGTTGAAGAACTATTCTTACGATCCTATTGATAATATTCATTTCCTTAAAGAAATTACAGCTAAAGTTCTGTCTGAATTATCACAAATTCTGAAGTGATGGTATCTTAATTATTGATTCTGAACCTCTTTCTTAATGCTTATCTTTCACACTCATATAATGTTATCATGAAGTCTTCTGACTCTGGTAATGGCAGTATCTTCTTTCAGACTAACCCTCCTACCAACTACGTTATATATATATATATATATATATATACACACACACAAACATATATATATATATATATATATATATAAAACATATTCTAGACAAAATGTAAAGAGCAAACATTTAAAGTCACTGGAGAGTGACCCAAAGGAGGCAGAATTGGGAAGGCATTCAACGCTTAAAAGAGGCAACTAAAGTGAGTAAGACCCACGTTATTCTTTTTTTTCTGGTGGGCACACTCTGATCCGGGCATGGAAGATAAGCTCCAGTAGAGAGCCTTAATATTGCTAGCCTGAGTATTTGTGGACTACCATAGTAGCTAGAAATTGTAAGAAATCTCAGAAGGGAGTCACAATAGTGGGAGCCCCCAAATCTGTGCATTATCTACCCCCAAGTTCTCTGTTAACCTTTGAACTGTACTTGTGCAGGGTAAGATTCTAAGGACTCAGGAGGGAAGTGATAGCTGGAAAGCTGAAAGACCTGTGCATAGATTTCAGTGGCCACTCACCACAGGGGATACAGAGTTTGAAGTTCAAGATCCATCAAATTAGAAGGATTTGGTAAATGTCTTTGGCGTCAATTAAAACTCCAGAATGGCCATGCCCTAGGGACAAAGATTTCTTCTCAATTTCTAAAATGAAAGAACCTAGATGCAAAAGCCACATATTTTATGATTCTATTTATATGAATGGTTAGAGAAAGTAAGTTTATAAACACAGAAAGCAGATCAGTGGTTGCCTAGGGCTGGGGGAGAGAGTGGGGATTAACTGCAAGCAGGCATAAGGGAGTTTTTGGAGTGATGGAAATGTTCTAAAACTGAGCTGTGGATAAACAAAGTGGGGTATGTATACACAATGCAATATTATTTAGCCTCAAAAAAAAGGAAAGTCTGACACATGCTACAACATAGATGAAACTTGAAGGCATTAGTATATTAAGTGAAACAAGCCAGTCACAAAAGGACAAATACTATATGATTCAACTTATATAGGTACCTAGTGTAGTCAAATTCACAGAGACAGAAAGTAGAATGGTGGTTTTCACGGCTGGAAAGAACAGGGAATGGGTAGTTATTGTTTAACAGGCATAGAGTTTCAGTTTAGCAAAATACAAAGGAGTTCTGGAGATGACTGCAGTAATAGTTGCCCAACAGTGTGAATTACTTAATGCCAATGAACTATACATTTAAAAATAGTTAAAATTTTATTTTATCTGTATTTTACAATTTAAAAACACTGTATTGTGATTATAGTTGCAAAACTCTATAAATTTACCAAAAATCATTGAATTATATACTCACAATGGGTGAATGTTATGGTGTGTAAACTGTGCTCCAACTAAGCTATTAAAAAGACCCTGAAAGAAAAATAAAGACCTTATCCCCAGGCTGAGAGATTTGCCTTAGGAATAATGACAAAACTAAAACAAACCTACTCTGAGAAAGACTAGAACCAAGATTTCCCAGGCTCAAGGTGACCTTCCTGCAGTACAACTACATGTTAGAACAAAATTACACACTCTTCAGAGGAAGATAACAGAATTCCCCACTGTCTATAATTTATTATTACTGTAGCAAGTATGTATGCAATTCAATCTCACTACATGTGGGAAAAATAGAAAAATGTGACTCATAGTCAAGAAAAAAAATTAGTTAATAAAAACAGGCCAGGAGATGGTCCAGATGTTGGAATTAGAAGAAAGAGACTTTGAAATCACTAAAAATATTTAAGGACTCTACAGGAAAAGATTAGTAGGAGAGATGAGAAGACACAGAATTTTAGAAGCTATATAGAATTTGTAGAAAATTTGAGAAAGAAAAGAACCAAATGAAAATATTAGAACTAAAAAATATAATATCTGAAATAAAAAATTCAGTGGATTGCTCTAAAAGAAGATTGGCCATAACAGAGAAAATAATTGATGAATTTGAATGCAGCTCAATAGAAGTCATCCAAACAGAAGTGCAGAAAAAGAACATATTTTTAAAAAATAAACAGAACATGAATTATCTGTGGAATAGCATAAAGCAGCCTAAGACACATGTCATTGCAGTCCCGGAAGGAAAGAAGAGAAAGCACTGGGCAGAAAATATAGTTAAAGAAATAAGGACCAAAATTTTTCTAAAGTTGATCTCAACCCACAGATCCAGGAAGCTCAGTGAAACCCAAGCAGGATTAAAAACAAATAAAACCACACCTGGTAACCTAAGGAAACTTCTAAAAACAAAAGATGAAAGAAAAACCTCTAAAGCAACCAGAGTTTAAAAAGACTCATCCCATAAAGGGAACAAGAACAACAATTAGGGCTTTTATCAAAAAGAATAGAATTCAGAAGACAATGGAACCACATCTTTAAAAAACTGAAAAAAAAAACCCAAAACTGTCAAACATTCTATACCTAGCAAAAACGTCTTTCAAAAATGGAGGTGAGTCTATACTACAAAGCTACAGTAATCAAGACAGTATGGTACTGGCACAAAAACAGAAATATAGATCAATGGAACAGGATAGAAACCCAGAGATAAACCCACGCACATATGGTCACCTTATCTTTGATAAAGGAGGCAGGAATATACAGTGGAGAAAAGACAGCCTCTTCAATAAGTGGTGCTGGGAAAACTGGACAGCTACATGTAAAACTATGAAATTAGAACACTCCGTAACACCATACCCAAAAATAAACTCAAAATGGATTAAAGACCTAAATGTAAAGCCAGACACTATCAAACTCTTAGAGGAAAACATAGGCAGAACACTCTATGACATAAATCACAGCAAGATCCTTTTTGACCCACCTCCTAGAGAAATGGAAATAAAAACAAAAATAAGCAAATGGGACCTAATGAAACTTAAAAGCTTTTACACAGCAAAGGAAGCCATAAACAAGACCAAAACACAACCGTCTGAATGGGAGAAAATATTTGCAAATGAAGCAAGTGACAAAGGATTAATCTCCAAAATATACAAGCAGCTCAATATCAAATAAACAAACAACCCAATCCAAAACTGGGCAGAAGACATAAATAGACATTTCTCCAAAGAAGATATACAGATTGCCAACAAGCACATGAAAGGATGCTCAACATCACTAATCATTAGAGAAATGCAAATCAAAACTACAATGAGATATCATCTCACACCGGTCAGAATGGCCATCATCAAAAAATCTACAAACAATAAATGCTGGAGAGGGTGTGGAGAAAAGAGAACTCTTTGCACTGCTGGTGGGAATATAAATTGATACAGCCACTATGGAGAACAGTATGGAGGTTCCTTAAAACACTAAAAATAGAACTACCATACGACCAGCAATTCCACTACTAGGCATATACCCTGAGAAAACCATAATTCAAAAAGAGTCATGTACCAAAATGTTCATTGCAGCTCTATTTACAATAGCCAGGACATGGAAGCAACCTAAGTGTCCACTGACAGATGAATGGATGAAGAAGATGTGGCACATATATACAATGGAATATTACTCAGCCATAAAAAGAAACAAAATTGAGTTATTTGTAGTGAGGTGGATGGACCTAGAGACTGTCATACAGAGTGAAGTAAGTCAGAAAGAGAAAAACAAATATCATATGCTAAGACATATATATGGAATCTAAAAAAAAAAAAAGTTTCTGAAGAACTTAGGGGCAGGACAGGAATAAATACGCAGACATAGGGAATGGACTTGAGGACACGGGGAGGGGGAAGGGTAAGCTGGGACAAAGTGAGAGAGAGGCATGGACATATATACACTACCAAATGTAAAATAGATAGCTAGTGGGAAGCAGCCGCATAGCACGGGGAGATCAGCTCGGTGGTTTGTGTCCACCTAGAGGGGTGGGATATGGAGGCAGGGAGGGAGACACAAGAGGGAGGGGATATGGGGATATATGTATATGTATAGCTGATTCAGTTTGTTATACAGCAGAAACAAACACACCATTGTAAAGCAATTACACTCCAATAAATATGTTAAAAAGAAAAAAAAAGAAAAAAAGTCTGGGCAAGATTAAGAGAAAATTTTCATACTTTTCCATTTTACAATGTGATTTGGAGATTCATCCCCACCAGTGCATAGAGGTGTTTACATTCCCTTTTTTATTCATCTTTTTTTTTTTTTTTTTTTAGAAAATTTTCAAAAGATCTCCATTGGCCCAGACTGGTTGGTATTCTAGCTTGTATTCTGTAAGTTAGTTTACATTCTAAATAAAATTATCTTTCTACTGTTCTGCATCTTTCATGTGCTCACAAGGCACTGTTCAGGATCCCCTGCACTCCACTCCAGTTACAACTTTATTCTCTATCTCCTTGTCTACAGTACTAGCATTATAATGTTCGTGAATCTTCTCCAATAAGATGAAAATGCAACTCTTACGTTGTCTGCCCAGTCCAAGACTTCCCCTGACCAGAGAGCTGCCTACATTTAGGTGAGCCTCTTATATTCACACAGAACTCAATCATTCAACAAATATTTATTAAGCACATTCCATCTGCCAGGGAGTGTTATAAGAGCTAGAACTCAGCAGTGAACAAGACAGAAAATAGCCTATTCTAATCCGGTTTTGGAGATAGACAGTCAGGAAGCAAGCAATAAATGCATGTTCTTATATATGGCAAAAATAAAATGGGATAATTGGATAGGGCGTACAAAAGTAAAAGGTACTTTATATTAGATGCCTATAGAAAGTGTCTCTGAGGTGCCGTTATAACTGACACTTGGAAGGTGAAAGAAAACCAGACACATGGGTACCTGGAGTAGAATATTCCAGGCACAGGAAACCATAGGACAAGGGAATGACTGGCCTAGCTCAGTGACAGAGAGAGTCAGAATGGCCAGAGATGGGGAGAGAACTGTGAGGTCTACGAGATCCCCTCCCAATAATGTGGAGCTAAGACCTACGAGAAACTAAGACTAGGGGTCCTATGAGCAAAATCATTAACTGCCCAACCTTTTGTGTTCTCCTAGACCTATCTTAGAATTGTCAGGTCACCAGAAAGCACAGTCCCAGAATCACTTTATGTCAGTTTCTCAGTAATGGATATTCACCAGGTTTACAAACAATTATAAGACACACTATTTCGCTTCGGTTTTTTCTGTCCTGTCATGTCCTGTCCAACATAGTAACATCTCCGGAGGTAGAAATAACAAAGAAAGCATAGAAATTAATTCTATGACACCAGATAATGGTGTTAGGGAATTAAATGTTGTTATTGATGATTAAGTAACATCAGAAGAAGCCAGAAACACTGTATAAGCCCCCTTCAGCCCTGGGATAGAGAGAAGAGATGAGAGAGGAAGGATCCTCCAGGGAACCAGCATCAGATCCTGCAAGAATATTAGGGCCTTAACTCAGGAAAGGGTGTTGTTTAGAGGACTAGAGGGAAAGAGGACAAACTTGGTCACTCCCTGTCTCCCTTGGGTCAGTCTTTCCACTGGAGAAGAGAAATGAGTGTCAAGCATTTTTGTTGGAAGCATTTTTGCTGAAGACGTTAAAGCTGACTCTGGGTCTCACACAACTAAATTAGCTGGAGAAGATAGAATGCTCTTTTCGTATTTTTATTTGTTGTTAAGTATTAACCAGCAACCAAATTTTAAAACCAGAAATTATTGACCCCATAATTCTATCTTTTTAATAAAACTTAATTCAATAAAAATTTTAATTTTTTCCATTTCCAGTCTTTTTTCCTAGACTCACTTTTAGGTAACATTGTAGTAATGGTTTTATAGGTACAATCTCATGATTTTTAGTGCTGGGGGGTATTTTGAAAGGAGGAAATTGGCTCCATTTCTGGTCATCTGAGAAGAAGTAGGCTGGACGGTCTGGGTGGAACACAACTCTGGTTTTTCAATTTTCACAACAGAATGACAACTTTGCCTTCTGTGCATCTGGTCTCTAAGCATGTGGTTCTCACTTTTATCAGTAACATAAACTGCATGTAGAATAAGCACTTGTCAGAGAAATTGACTGTCATCCAAAAGCTCTTATATCCAATAGGACAGAATCGAATGGACAAGCACACCACCTATTTCTTTTAGATTTACCAAGCTCTATCTTGGTATTGTTAGATCAGTAGAAAGTACAGGTCCAGAATCACACTATCTCAGCTCTTCATTTCACACTGTATTCTTTATAAAGGGTTGATACTGGAAGATTTCATGCAAGAAGTACCTTTGTCCCCTTTTCACTGTGAACTAGATTTACCTATGAAAAAAGACGCACACTGTAAATCAATTGTGAGCTTTCTGCGGAGCTTTCTCATATGCTTCCCTTTTCTAAAAATTAAAACATAAAACGAGGATGATGTGACCCCATGCACCTCATGGTTTGGCTCAGCTGCTTGGAAAGTCAGCCACGTTTGTGACCCAGTAGAGCAAACATTTCACCTCAGATTATCTGTTAACACCTCTTCCTGCTCTTTATAAACAGTTTTAGTTTTCATCATTAATTTTGCGCTGTGCTAACTTTTACAAGTCATATCGAATCTTCTATAATATATTTAATATGTACCAAAGGAGTGGTACATACTCAAAGTCTAAAGGAATAGTTCAGGAAGTCAGGACAATTCTGTGGACCAAAGGTGCCAAGCTTTCAGTGACCTCATTGCAACTCTATGACTAGAGAAAGGAGGACATTCCTGCAGGAGTATTGCTTAAACAAATACAGTGAAAAAATATTCTCTGTAGCAGTGAATACATGCCTGACCACAGTGAAGGATTGGTGGGGGGAAATATTGAAGCAGGAAGCTGGAAGGGCATCAGGGTCGATCTGTAGAATGCTTTGAACATCAAGTTTATGAGTTTAATTTCCCGTAAGTAATTTTTGAGCAGGAAGGAGACTGATGAAATTACCTTGACGATTTTGACCAAGATGGCACCATTAATAGATCTACATCCCTCTGGAGGATAGGTTGTTTGTTTTATGGGATGTTGAGAGTTTATTTTTAGATATTAAATTTTACGTCCCAGTAGGATATCTTGGTGGAAATGCCCAATAAACTCTGAGATAGGCATCTGAACTTGCTATCAATGTCAGAAAGACAGATTTAGGAATTATCTGTATAGAGGAGCATTAGAGAAGCAGTGAGAAGAGATGAGTGCTCTGGGTACATTCTCCTTCAATAAACATTTTAAATAACCCCAGAGAGCTACCACATCCAAAAAGAAGACTCGACTCTGCTCAATTAGAGGGCAGGTGGTGACAATAGGGCACTCGAATGACCTCAAAATGATGCCTCCTCTCAGTCCAACAGATAGGCTAAATTTAGAACAGTCTTTAGTTGCTTCATTACTAGGATTAAAGAGTTCATGAACAATTTTTTTTTGCAAGGGGGTAATAAATAATGAAGCTGAGATGCTGAATGAAGAAGAAAATGTATGCTGTCTATAAACTGAGAAAACAAATTCTTTAGAGAATAACAGAAAAGCAATACTGCCAACTCAGCTGGGGGAAAATGAATAGGAGGCAGTGCCTCAAGGTTGGTCAGTGATGCCCTTAAATTGCAAATATTACCTAATGTCAAGAGAAATAAGCTCACACTCTGAGAAGCCACAGCCCGCTGTTAAAATCACTTGAGAGAATAGGAGGAAAGAGAAAAATAAAGGTAACACTGGCACCTTTATAGCAAATGTAAGACCTTTGGGAAGTGGGACTCAGGCATTATAAATGAGCAATGTAAGTTACATTCAAAAATAGCCTGGTTCTAATTGTATATTGTCAGAACTGGTTAGCCTGAAGTTGGCCATGTGTAAAAGAGAATGTTGCAGAATGGGAAGCTCAGTGTGATCTACGGGGAGGTGAGCATTAGCGTGTGGAGATGAGGCTATAGGAGATGAAACTGGAGAATTAAGGGACACAATGACAGGTCAAAGAGTTTGGCCGCCATCCTGAAGGTAATGGGATTTATCAGAAATTTGTAAGGAAGGGGAACAACAGATTCCCATTTATGTTGGAAAAGGGGACTCCAGTGCAGGTGCATACAACTGCCTGGAGTGGGCCAGAGACCAGCAGAGGGAGGCCGGCTAGAGGTCTTGCAATAAGCACTGCTGAGGACTTGCCCTAGGAAACCACTGGGAAACAAGCTGCTGAGGACTTGCCCTAGGAAACCATGGGAAACAAGTGTGGTGTAGGAAGAAGGGGTAAGTGACCATTATCCTTTTAGTAGAGTCATGCGCTTCAGAAAGCCATTCTCTAAGTCATCTTTTTAATCACCATCCCTCTTATCCTACATGCTTTTTTACAGATCAGTCTTCCAGGCACTACAACTTTCTTGGAAGTGAGGAGAAAGGGCATATAGAAGCAATAACACCTCACTTAGCAAAATATACTATAGAATCTTCAGGGTTATTGTAGAGCTCAAGAAAGGATGCTGATGCATGAAGTGCTGTCCTCAATTTCCTCTTCCTTTTGAGAGTTTTTCTTTTGATTCTCATGTTCCCAATACATGGATTCCAAAGGATGTGGAGTCTACCTTCAAGCTCTGATTATACCGGACAAAGCTCTTCCCAGGTTTCCTCTCAGCACTGCCAAGAAATGCTATGACGATGGAGATCCAAAATGGAAATCTGGAGAGAGACACCAGATCTTCTAAGTTCAGCCCCTGGAGCAAGCCTTCAAGTCAGATCACAGGTGTATTGGAAACTTTAGCATTTGAATGCATACAGACCTGAGTTAAGCTCAAATCCTAACTCTCCTAAATATTCTTATGACCTTAGCCAGGTCCTCAAATGCTCTAAATCAGTAATATATGACTCAAAGGGCAGTTGAGACAACTTAGAGATAGATACCATTTAAAAAGCAACTGACACTACATGGGCATGTGTATAAGTTAGTAGTTTAATTTGGCTGCTGGCAAAAGAGATCCAACTCCAGTGGATTAAGCACACAAGGGTTTATTCTCCTACAGAAAAGAAGCCCAGGGGTAGGAAGTCCAAGGCTGGTATGACAGATCCAGAAGTCTTTAGGAGCCCAGACACCTCCTATTTTCAATCTCTTAAGTCATCACATAGTCAAGATGGCTGCTGGGCACAGTGGAGGGGAATAATTCAACCCTCCCTTCTGGGAGCCTGTCCAGAAGTAACTGTCACTTATATCTCCGACCAGAAATTAGTCACACAGCGATACCTAACTGCAAAGTAGACTGGAAAACCTAGTTTTTCAGCTGGGCACACTGCCCTGGGTTCTTTTACAAAAAAGGAAGAATTGGCATTTGATAGGTTCTGTCTGCTACAACTTTCATTAAATGTTAGTCCCCTTCACTTTCAATATAAAAACATTCAATGTAGAATCTAATATCACATCCTTAATTTTTACTGATCAGTGACACACTAAATGGCCAAAGAATATTTCTGCATCTTTCAAGAAATTCTTAATATATCATCCAAAGTGTTCACTGTTCCTTGACTTAGGCAATAAATTAGTGCCAGATCAAAAATCCATTTCTTCTGATTGAAGAGATTTTCTGGTTTGTTTTTCTTTTTATCAGATAAGAGCTACATTTTGCATTTTCTTATATTTTGCTTCGGCTTACCATTGTGCACTTCCTTTTAACACAAACCTTAGTCTAAATTCCAGATACAATCATCTCCAATTACTTTCTTAATTGGTTCTTGAACTTTTACTCTTATTTGAATAATTCTTAGAGAATTTGCATGTCGGATTCTTTTGAAAGTTTAAGGAGGCTGAGGTAACAAATCTAAAGATTTGGCACTTGTTCAGAGTTCCTTTGAAGTGTTCTTCAGCTCCAGCGCTTAAATAATTAATAGATACTTGAAAACTTAGTTTCCAAGGCGCTTTATGAAGAGAATTACCATTAAACTAATGCCAATAATGTCTTAAGATCTGGGAGTACAATTGTTTTCATTCATTTCAAATCTGATGTTACTGAGTAGGCAACAAACTATAGTGAAATCCATTTTAAGGAACATTAAAGCCTCATACAATTTTCCAGAACTAGAACTCTGGTGATGGCCAAACACTTTTAAGGAACTAAATCTAAGATGACAAGAAACAAGAATTGCTACATGACAGCATTTAATAAAATGGACATTTCAGAGAGGAAAAAAAATCACAAGAGAAATGGAAAAATTCATAAGATAAAAGCAGAATGTGCTGTATGATGCTATGTAGAGGGCAAAATGCTGAAAAGTTAACAAATGAAGATTATTCAATGGTCCTGGCTTTAAAATAACAAAACACAAAAAAGTACGATTCATCTGCTTAGGACAACTGGAGACATTTCTTTTTTTCTCAGCTGCCCACTGTAAGAGGGCATATATTAAGAGATGAAGGAATAAGCTGAGACCAAAAAAAAATGAGTTCTGATAATCTTCAACTAGAAAGAAAGCGGATTTTTAAAAATGAATCCGCTGTCCTTTCTCCTCACCTCACATGTCTCACCTGATTTCCCATGATGCACTCTAACTCCCTATCCTCTCCAAATTGACCTGTTTCCTCCCAGAGCCCCAGCCAAGCTGTACACCTCTTTAATGTGCCCTATACATCCCTGTCTTCATGTCTTTCCTCAACATCTTCCTCCTCGGGAAAGGCTCACGTAGCTATATCTTAACCACCCTTTCGGGACCAGCTAAAAACCTATGTTTTCTGACAGTTTCTGCCCTCATTATAATCTTTTCTCTAAATTCTCCTGCACTTGGGTCTGCCATAGAACACAGCCTATGTACGGACTAATAGTTTTGAGGTTCTTTTACATACGCTGGTCTTTTTTAGAGGGGAGGCCACACATGGTATGGAAACCACATCCCATGTTCTGATGACGTAACTGTGCCTGACGCAAAGCTGAGCACAGATAGTGCTACTATCGAGAGGGCAACGCAGAATCCAGTGCTTTCTGGATGCGTTTTCTCCTTCTCTCTCTGCATGCAATTATTAACTCTCCCAGTAACAGTCTACCATTAGCACCTGATCATCTTTTGACTTCCTTGGTGGTTCTCCTCCTTGAGAACCAAAGCATCAGGGAGAGAGAGGTGAGTTGAGGGGTTTAAATTTCAAAGACTGAACTGGCTTTGTTCTAAAGTACTTTGCCCTTTGACACCCTCCGAAGGATCCTCTGTCTCATCCTATAGGATTCTAACAGCCACACTGCCACTGTATTTGGTATTTGCCAGGAAGTCCAGGGATCACTGTATTTTATGGCCTTTTTTCCTTTATATCATTCCACAAATATTTATTGAGCACCCACTATATCTTCAAGGAATCATCCTATATACTAGAGATACAGCACTGATTAATATAGTTAAGCCCCTGCAGTGGGGTAAATAGTGGCCCTCCGAAAGATATGTCCATCTGGAACCTATAAATTCAATCTTATTAGGGAAAGGAACCTTTGCAAAGGTAATTAAGTGAAGGCTTTTGAGATAAGATCATCCTGGATTAGGATGGGTCCTAAATCCCACAATAAGTCTTTAGAAGGGAAGGGGAAACAGAGACACAGACACAGAGAAGCACAGGGGAGCAGGCCATGTGAACACGGAGGCAGAGATTGAGGTGATGTGCCTAGGAGCCACGCAATGCCAGGATTGCCAGCAGTCACCAGAAGCTGGGAGAGGCAAGCAGGCACTCTCCACCAGAGCCCTCAGAGGGAACTCAGCACTGCTGACACCTGGGGCTCAGCCCTCTGGCCTCAGAACTCTGTGAGAACACATTTCTGTTGTTTTAAGCCACCAGGTCTGTTATTTGTTTCAGCAGTCCTAGACAACGAATGCATCCTCTCATGGTACTTATCATTACAGCGAAAAGACAAAATAAACTAACAAGGAAGTGCAATACAGTGAAAGGTAAGTGCATAAAGAGCACAAAGCAGGACAAAGTGAAAGATGTCACCAAGAGCTACTTTAGGGAGCGAGGAAGAATGCCTGAATCTCTTCTAGTACTTCCTGGGAAATAATATTTGGAAAGAAAATTTATGAAGTCCAAATTAATTAACTTGTTAAGTAATTTTTCCATGGGATTTGTAGAGGATTTTCTTCTGGTCATTTTAAGGCATAAGTGAGGTGTTAGTTTTTCCAGATATCTGGTCTAGGGCATCATTAACACTTATCTAATGACCTGGAATGGACAGTACAGGTTACTCTGAGTGATGGCCATATCATGTAACTTAAGACTAAAATAAAATGATGAAATAAATCACTTATTCAAGAAATAGATAACAAATGTCATCACAATTAAACATCATCCACATTATATTTCTTCATATAACAATTAGTTGAGTACCCATTGTTTTCATGGTATTATGAAAATGTTGGGGATACAGAAAATACAGTAATAGAGATGTGATCTCGTGCTAGGGGAGTCTGCAGTCTATGGGGAAATACTGACACTGAATAAGTAATTTCAAGTAAAAAAGGATGTTTAAATATACATTCTTTTTTTCATATATATATTCTTTTCCATTATGGTTTATCATAGGATACATACTTCAATTTAAAAAAAAAGAATGTTTAAAAATAAGACAAGTGGGAATTCCCTGGCAGTCCAGTGGTTAAGACTCTGAGCTTTCACTGCCAGGGCCTGGGTTCAATCCTTGGCCGGGGAACTAAGATCCTGCAAGCCCTTGTGGGATACCCATGGTGCGGCCAAAAAGAAAAAGAAAAAAAGAAATGATTTTTAAAAATAAATAAAAAATAAAAATGAGACAAGTATAGGATAAGGCAGGGGGTGGGGGTCATACAGAGAGGCGGACAGTAAAGACCTCCCTGGCTTGTATGTTTCCTTAATTCAGCAAATATTTCCTAAGGGCAACTACATCCCAGGCACTGTTTTAGTCATCTGGGATACATCAATGAACAAAACAAGCCAAGATCCCTGCTCTCATATGGATCCACCTACCAGGGGAGACAGGCAATAACAGACCCAGTACATGGATTATTTAGTGTTGTACAATAGGTAGGTGCCACGGGGAAAGGAAAAAGTAGAGCAGGGTAAGTAATGTTGGGAGTGAGAGGTAGCAGACAGGCTTGCCATGTATATAGGAGAGCAGGAAGAGTGTCATTGAGAAGGGGACATTTGAGCAAAGATTTGAAGGAAAGGATGAAGTTAGCCCAGCAGACATGTGAGCAAAAAGAATTCCACCAGGAGAAACAGCCAGTGCAAAGGCCCTGCGGCAGAGCGTACCAGGCTTGTCCAAGGAACAACCAGGAAGCCCGTGTGGCCGAAGTGGAGGGAATGAGAAGAGAGTAGTGGGAGGCGAGATCAGAGATGTAACCTGGGACCAGATCCTTTAGGACCCTGTAAGCTATTGTGACACTTACTTCTCTCATGATGAACGGAGCGCCACCATGAGAAGTGCTCTTTCCTTATCTTCGTATAGTCTCAGTGACCTCACGGCTCAACTTTAATGTGACTCCTAACTTGACTATCAGAGATATTTGCTGTTGTCGACAGGAAGTTTGTAATTCCTTCCAGTAACAGCCACATATATTCTTCTCCTCCCCCCGGTGCTACCCACACACAACTAGGAAAATTGTACCCCGATGAATAGAAGGGCTTGCCAGGACTCTGACAGGAAAATGGCATGAGTGCATTTATTACAGGTGAAAGAATAAAGCCCATTCATAAATCAAAGGGAGCTAATTTTGAAATGTCACCTAGCGTCACTCTGGGAAGGTGTGGGAGCAAAGATGAACGGTCTTCCAATTGACATGCGGGTCCGGGACATCTAAGCACCAAGTCACACGCCAGAGTGTTTTTCATCCTGTCAACAGTATGATAGAACTGGGCCAAGGGAACGTTTTTCACTTTCAACAGGACAATGAGAAAAGTGTACGCTGAAATATGAAGAAAAGAGGAGCATTTCTCCTCGTTTGGAAAACCATTCAAAAGCATGGCCCAACAAGAAAACAAAGTGACCCAGGAGACAACCAGGCTTTGATGTTGTTCTTCAGATGAAAGTTCTGAGAGAAACAGGACTGCCCTACTCGCCCAGAGGAGCGCTATTAGATGAGCCACAAGGAAAAGAGGACTCCTGCACAACAAGTTCTATTCTCCACGTAGAGGACCACCTTGAACCAGAAACCGTGATGCAGTTTTCTTCTTCAAATAAAACAAAGATCCAGAGTCTCTACAATGACATAATTGCAAGCCAGGAAAACTCCGGGGTAGGAACAGGACTTGCAGAAGTGGATCTCAGGCGAGTAGCCTCTTACACCTAGAACAAGCAACCCAGGTATCGTGCCCTAGGTATCAGCTACATAGCCTACACTACATTTCCAAAACAGGCTCAAATGTCTTCAGATACCGTGTTTGGCTTCCGGTTATAAATAAATAAGTCCTGGGGATATAATGCTCAGCATGGTGACTGTAGTTAAAAACACTGTATTGTATGTTTGAAAGTTGCTAACAAAGTAAATCTTAAAAGTTCTGATCGCAAAAAGAAAAAGGTGTGACTGTGTAGTGATGGATGTTAGTTAGATCTACTGTGGTGGTTATTTCACAGTATATACAAATATTGAATCATTATGTTATACACCTGAAATAAATATAATGTTACATATCAATTGTATCGAAGTATTTTTAAAAATTACCCTTTGTATTTTTAGAGAAATTCCTTATAAATTCTTAACCTTGTCGGGGGCAGGGCAGTGGAGAAGGGGACCTTGTGCTTTGCTTTTATCTGAACTACAACTCCTATAACTGCGAACAATAAAAAACACATCAATCCCTATAAATATAGACTCTTCTAAACAAAACGTCCTGGAGATTATCTTAGACAATACCATCGTTTTACTGAGGAAACTGAGTTCATTAAACAGTATATAAAAGAGTTCCATGTCTCTGTCAACTGGCTGGTGTTTTTAAGAGGTGAATTTTGAAGTTTTGAAGAAGTCAAAGTGCTAGAAACTGCTTAATTTGTTTCTCCTCATGTTAAAGTCAATTCAGTTCCAAACAGGGATAATTGTACCATGGAACTCCAGGAGGTATCATTCATACTGTAGCCAACAGCAAAGCTCCTTCTGGAATTATGCAGTGCAGAGTCTGGGCAGATCTACTCAATGGTCCTTCCCAGAAATTCCCTTAGTTATTAGTCTTGGGTTAGGTAAAAGGATGCTTTGACTTTCAGTGCAGATTTTGAAATGAGCTGCTTTGACTTCATTCTTTCAGAAGTCGGTTAAGTGCAAAGTTTGACTAAAACAAAATAAGAAGAGCTATTCAGAAGACATTGCCTCTGTAGGGGAGGAAAAAAACTCTTCCTCTACCTTACTAGGTTCTCTGGCTGGGGCCCTAGAAATTAAACTGACAAAAGACAGATTAATAAGAGAAAAACAGTTTATTAATACGTGTAGCACACATACACTCAGAAGAAACTGACAAGTAACTCAAAGGGGTGGTTGTAACTTGGGGCTTATATAGCATCTTAACAAAGAACAGTGCATTTGTAGAGAAGTGACAAGACAGAGAAAAGGGGTTCAGCTTTTAGGGGCCAGAAACTGTGGAAAAATAAGTATATGGGAGGAACTAATGGAAGATAAGGGTTATTTTAGTAAGGTTTGTTATGCAGATCCCTCTTGTTCTTCTCTGGGCTGATTAAGAGTCTAGAGTTGTCTCCCTTGACTAAGAACCTAAGAGGTGTCCTCTTCCTGGTATGAGAGGGTGAGACACCTTTACAAATGGAAATTTATGTCCTGCTTTTAGGCAAATGAGAGGAAAGAGGAGAGTTTTTTGAAATCTGCTGTTTCTCAATTGTCTTCAGCTCAAAATAACCTTTATATCAAAGCGGCATATTTCTAGCTGAACAGTCGACAGCCACTGTGAATAGGAGATCATGGTCTCCCCAGGCAGAAATGATCTCCTCTTCTGTTTCCACCGTCCCTATGCAGGCTGTCCTTAGACAGATCTATTGCTATGGGTTCTTCAACGCGATACAGAGTTGCCTCAGCCTCATCCCCGGGCTGCTTTGCTGTTCTTACTTTATTAACACCAAATTGTAGCTCTCTGGAACCACCTTCCTGTTTTCTGCCTCTAAACTTTGCTCATATTGTTTCCTTTGCTTAGAACCCCTCCCACTCATGCATCACCTGGCCAACTCTCACGCATCTTTCAGGACTAAGTTCAGATCTGACCCTTCAGAAAGTCTTCTCAGGCATCTTCTCCTCAAACCACTGGCTGTGAGAAGTGATCCTCCTTTAAGCAGAAGTACTCCACGCATTAAAATTTCTTGTTTCCTTCTACTAAATCATAAGCTTCTTCAAATCATAGTTACAGAAATTGCGGAGATTAGCCAACACATTGTGTCTTTATATCCTGCTCCTGGTCAAGCTTTCATGCCCAAGCAACTGGGGAGTTAATCCTCAGATAGCATTCACCATTGGCTATACTCACTACCCCGGAACATCCCCAAGTAGGTTATAATCACATCATCTGATCGTTTCTTGTGGGCAATGAGTTGCATATTCTGACTCATTCCCTGATCCCCTAATATCTTTAACCCTGAGATTCCATGGCCAGTCAGAGAATCCATTTGGGGAAGTGAGTAAGCCAAATATTTAAAGTACCCAAGGGGTAAAGATGGCCTTGCTTATAGGTGTGGTCAGCCATTGCTCACCTATCTGGGTGACTTTGATTGTGATAACTGCCTTGGAGACTGAAAGACCATTATTAGAGATAAATCCCTGAATCAATGGTCAACTGATTCAGGGAGAACTAGTTCATGTTGCCCTAATTTTTACAAGTCTGGCTGTTACCAGAAAAGAAATATGTATTAAATTCCACTGGTCTTGCATGGTTTCAAAGGCTATTCGGAGAGCCAGATCAATAATAGTTCATGAATCATTCTCACATAGAAGGATGTTTGCTGACCAGGAGAGAAGACTCTCCCCGAGTAAAGTCTAAAGAAATATTGAAAATTTTGTGCCTATAACTGAAAGCTGTTTGTCATGGTTAGATAGAATATGCTATGCAAAATTACTCAGAAAACTTTAAAGCAGTATATAATTATAATAAATTCTTTCTCTCCAATTCCCCTTTCTCCAGATTTCTTGGTATATAGAAAAAATTATCCATCTTCTTTATTTCTTTAATATATTAGACATTGATTGGCATAGAGAAGGCATTCAAAATATATTTATGGGGTAAATGAAGTGACGAAAGAGCAAGAAAGATACAAATTAAAAACGACTGAATTACCTCCTTCTAAGAAACACCAAGAAAGCAGTGAGCACCATGGCTCTCAGTATCCTCATCTTTATCACGAAGGGGTTGAACTAGTGTAACTGAAAGTGGAGGCTAGCTGCTCGCCACTCAAAAGCCCAAAAGCCAACAAAGAGGCAAGCTTGGTGGAAAGGAAAGTTTGCTTTATTTCGGACGCCAGCAACCAGGGCGGGAGGGCGGGCTCCTGTCCAAAGGCCGACTCCCCCCGCCTGCCACTATCAGGGGACAAGAGTTTTTATAGGCAGAGGAAGGGGGCTACATGTAGAAACAGCACAGTCAGCTCTGACAGTCATCTTGAAATTGGTCATGTGGTGGTCTGACCAGTGTCATCGAGAGAGATTGTTTTAGGTACAGCTAATTTTCAGTTCCAGGGTCAGTTTGTTCCCATTTCTTTGAGGCCAGCTCTCGGAATTGTGGCAGCTTATGTCATGGCTACAGTCTGGTCATGATGTAGTTAACTTCTTCTGCCTGGTGGGGATTTCAGTATCTACAAGACAGCTCAGAGGACATGGCTCACAATATTATCTATAGCCCTTGAAGAGGAACGAAGGGTCCTTGACTATGCTTGATGATTAAACTATTATTATTTAGTCTTGTTGGACTGCTTTCCTCTGCTTCTGCATTTTCTCACTTCTCTGATTAAAATTATTCTTTGGCTAAAGTTCTTCCATAGACAAAAGGCAGACAGAGGACATGTGGGGAGGACCATAGCATCCTGCTCTGTTTCACTAGGTGATCTTGAAAGCTCTCTTCAAGAGCTTTGTGACCCTGGGCCTAGCTTCTATGTTAACCATCTACTTTTTATTTATATTTGTTATTGTGAGGCCCCTTTCTTCTTTCAAGTTGCTTTCAGAAAATGCTAACATGCCTATGTTTACAGATGATTTTTCATTGGGAACACTTAAGGTAGGCTGTTTCCTAATAGCATCTAGACAATTACAGCTCTCTCATCAGTAAATTGAATTTACGCCTTACTATAAGTGAGTTTCCTCCAAAGAGTTAATATTGTTCAACAGATAAAGATTCATGGCAACTTCAACCAATGGAGATGGCACTGACTGACTTAAAAGATGGATACTATCCCATTCTCATATATACTCTGTTTCAAGTCCATTTCCATTCAACAAGTATTTCTTTAGGACTGATCGCGTGTCAGGCATTGTGCAAAGCACTGTCCCCTTGGTCCACAGCCTGTATTTAGTTTGCATTACATACACAAATTTAAAAAAATAAATTAATTTCCTGCATGTAAATAAACCTCCAGATAGTCTAAGAAACTAAGCTTTAAAGTGCTTTTTGTCAAATATATAATTACCTTGGAGCGGCCTTATAAGTCTTAAGAGGCCAACAACCCAAGTCACAGAGGACCATAGGCTCACTGCAGTGTCCCCTAATCTACCACGATTACCAACAATGATGCCTATCTTCCCTACACATTATGTGGACTGTGTACCAGACAGGGTATGTGTACCCAAAAGAATCTCGAAGCACAGCCTGGCCTTCAAGGATTTTATGACACTGTAAAGAATTCTTTGTTTAGTCAAACCTCAGCTCTGTTGAAGGTCAGCAATCTACACAACATGACAAAGGAAAAGCATCCACACATCCACAGTCTGCAAAGAGAAAACACACAATGGCTATCAAGAAGAAGCTGGAATGAGACAGGAGAGAAACTGGAAAGTGAGCTAGAGAGCTAATGATTCCACAATTAACAGAAGATTAAAATGCCTCAAAGAAATTTTTGCTTAGGGCATCCCAAATATCTACACTGCTGTCAGTCACCATTCCACGAGTTGTGAATTTTTGCACTTAAAACAGGATGTCCAAAGACACCATAAAATACTATGAGGGGCTTGTGGTATAGTCACTTAATTGTATCTGAAACAGAAAGTGACTAATCCTTATTAATCTTTCAGAAGGAAAACATTCATACTACCACATTTGTAATGTCAATATTTAATGCCTCACTTTTAATTTATTTATTTATATCTTTATTGGAATATAATTGCTTTACAATGGTGTGTTAGTTTCTGCTGTACAACAAAGTGAATCAGCTGTATGTATACATATACCCCCGTATCCCTTCCCTCTTGAGCCTCCCTCCCACTCTCCCTATCCCACCCCTCTAGGTGGTCACAAAGCACTGAGCTGATCTCCCTGTGCTATGCTGCAGCTTCCCACTAGCTATCTTTTTTACATTTGGTAGTGTATATATGTCCATGCTGCTCTCTCACTTCGTCCCAGCTTCCCCTTCCCCTGCTGTGTCCTCAAGTCCATTCTCTAGGTCTGTCTTTTTTCCTGCCCTGCCACTAGGTTCATCAGTACTGTTTTTTTAGATTCCATATATGTACGTTATAATGTCTCACTTTAAAAAAAATCTTCTTAAAAATAATCTTCTTATGGGGAAAAATCCTTGCTACTTATTTGGTATACTATTGATGAAGAAAGAGAACGTAATTGGGGGAAGTTTAAGGAAAAGTGAGCAGAGAAAGAAAAGGTGTCAAATATTAAAGAAAAGTCTACCAGCTGTTTTTTCATAAAAGAATCTAGCTCTGGTAATTGTAAAGCTACTTGACAACAGTTACAGTTGTATAACAGTCAAGTCTCATTAGTTTGGAATTCAGCAAGTCAGAGAAATAAAATCAACTTTCAGCACTGGTGTGAATAATCCAGGGCGTCTTTTACCTGCTCTATAACAAAGAACCCACTAAGCCCTTCTTCAGCTGGGAAACTTTTGAATAAGACAAGCTGACAGTGAGAAGAATTCAATTATTCTGCTGTTTACACTCCCCTCCTATTGGCAAACCATGATCATTATTCATCGAACTTTCTTTTTCTAGTCTTGGCACTGATGCTACACTTATAAAAGCAGACAGTTCTAAATACCTGTCATGCAGAAACTCAGAACCCTTTCCTGTTGGCCGTGAAATGCTTTCGGCTTTCAAGAAGGCATCATTGAACCCATCAAATATATGCAGCTAAGGCAATACGGGAATATAATAAATACTTTCAGGGGGTAGAGGGAGGAGAAAAAGAGAGAAGGAGAAATAGAAGGGGGAAAAGGAAGAATATAGTGTCTTACATAAGCATTAAGATAATCAGGATGTAAAACACTTCTTTCTCCTGGATTCTAATACATCAACCTTTCTAAGTCACTTAACTCGTGTAAACGGTTGTCACGAATTTCCAAACTCAGCTGCAAACAAGTAAAGGAAAACCCAGAAGGCACTCAAGTAATGTGTAGTCACCTTAGATATACTTTTACTCACCCACTTTTTTCAGGGAAGGCTTTTGTGAAGCCAGGAAGTCTAATGTGGCAGCAGATAACATACGGAAGAGTACGGAGATTTAAATACTATTCCTGATTATCTTCCCAATGCCCTGTCTGACCTTAACCTTTCCTTGATTCAGGTTTTCACATTTATAACTGAACTTCTGAGACAGCCTTGAACTAGCCTCCCCGGCTCCAGTCTGTTCTCTGCTCAGTCATCCTCCATGCAGTGCCAGGGTTATCTTTCTGTCACATATACCTACTCATGCTGCTACCATGATTGAAACATCTGCTACCGCCTCAAACAGATAGGATAAAATCTGGCTTCTTAACAGGCCCTTGGCAATCTAATGCTACCAATATTTCCATTTTTATCTGCCACCTCTCCCCTTGTCCCGTCCTTAAGCCACCCCATGTATCCATCCTTCCCTGAACACACCACACTTTTACTTTCATATGGGCTGTTCCCACTTCCTGGATCCCCTCCTTCCCTCACCCCCGACATCTCCATGGTAACATCACAGTCACGTGACACTCAAGGTCCTTTCAAACCCTAGATTTCATTGGGGACGCTTTCTCCAAGCTTACAGGGCAGCGTAGCCCCTTGTTTTAAAATGCAGGTTTTAGTATTATTCAGGTAAGGCCAAACAGACCAGGAGATGATTGCTATTGAAAAGATAGCTTGAGAGAGGAGCTTTAAGATGGCGGAAGAGTAAGACGAGGAGATCACCTTCCTCCCCACAAATACATCAGAAATACACCTACACGTGGAACAACATCGACAGAACACCTACTGAACGCTGGCAGAAGACCTCAGACATCCCAAAAGGCAAGAAACCCCCCATGTACCTGGGTAGGGCAAAAGAAAAAACAGAGACAAAAGAATAGGGACGGCACCTGCACCAGTGGGAGGAAGCTGTGAATGAGAAAAGGTTTCCACACACTAGGAAGCCCCTTCGCTGGCAGAGACTGCGGGAGGCGGAGGGGGGAGCTTCGGGGCTGCGGAGGAGAGCACAGCAACAGGGGTGCAGGGGGCAAAGCGGACAGATTCCCGCACAGAGGATCGGTGCCAACCGGCACTCACCAGCCCGAGAGGCTTGTCTGCTCACCCGCGGAGCTGGGCGGGTGAGGCTCGGGCTTCGGAGCTTAGATCCCAGGGAAAGGACTGGGGTTGGCGGCGTGAACACAGCCTGAAGGGGTTAGTGCACCACAGCTAGGCGGGAGGGAGTCAGGGAAAAAGTCTGGACCTGCCTAAGAGGCAAGATACCATTGTCTCTTGGTGCTCGAGGAGAGGGGATTCAGAGCACCACCTAAACGAGCTCCAGAGACGGGCGCAAGCCATGGATATCAGTGCGGATACCAGAGACGGGCATAAGACGCTAAGGCTGCTGCTACAGCCACCAAGAAGCCTGTGTGCGAGCACAGGTCACTATCCACACCTCCCCTCCCGGGAGCCTGTGCAGCCCACCACTGCCAGGGTCCCGTGATCCAGCGACAACTTCCCCAGGAGAACGCACGGTGTGCCTCAGGCTGGTGCAACGTCACGCTGGCCTCTGCCGCTGCAGGCCCGCCCCGCACTCCGTACCCCTCCCTCCCCCCGGCCTGAGTGAGCCTGAGCCCCCGAATCAGCTGCTCCTTTAACCCCGTCCTGTCTGAGCGAAGAACAGACGCCCTCAGGCGACCTACACGCAGAGGCGGGGCCAAATCCAAAGCTGAGCCCCGGGAGCCGTGAGACCAAAGAAGAGAAAGAAGAGAAAATCTCTCCCAGCAGCCTCAGGAGCAACGGATTTAATCTCCACAATCAACTTGATGTACCCTGCATCGGTGGAATGCCTGAATAGACAACGAATCATACCAAATTGAGGAGGTGGACTTTGGGAGCAAGGAAATATATATTTTTTTCCCTTTTTCTCTTTTTGTGAGTGTGTATGTGTATGCTTCTGTGTGTGATTTTGTCTGTATAGCTTTGCTTTTACCATTTGTCATAGGGTTCTGTCTGTCTGTTTACCATTGCAACAAAAAGAATAAAATATCTAGGAATAAACCTACCTAAGGAGAGAAAAGACCTGTATGCAGAAAATTATGACACTGATGACACAAATTAAAGTAAAGGAGAAAAGACAGCCTCTTCAATAAGTGGTGCTGGGAAAACTGGACAGCTACATGTGAAAGAATGAAATTAGAACACTCCCTAACACCATAGACAAAAATAAACTCAAAATGGATCAAAGACCTAAATGTAAGGCCAGACACTACCAAACTCTTAGAAGAAAACAGGCAGAACACTCTATGACATAAATCACAGCAAGATCCTTTTTGACCCACCTCCTAGAGAAATGGAAATAAAAACAAAAATAAACAAATGAGATCTAATGAAACTTAAAAGCTTTTGCACAGCAAAGGAAACCATAAACAAGACGAAAAGACAACCCTCAGAATGGGAGAAAATATTTGCAAATGAAGCAAGTGACAAAAGATTATTCTCCAAAATATACAAGCAGCTCATGCAGCTCAATATCAAAAAAACAAACAACCCAATCCAAAAATGGGCAGAAGACCTAAATAGACATTTCTCCAAAGAAGATATACAGATTGCCAACAAACACATGAAAGAATGCTCAACATCACTAATCATTAGAGAAATGCAAATCAAAACTACAATGAGATATCATCTCACATCGGTCAGAATGGCCATCATCAAAAAATCTACAAACAATAAATGCTGGAGATGGTGCGGAGAAAAGGGAACCCTCTTGCATTGTTGGTGGGAATGTAAATTGATACAGCCACTATGGAGAACCATATGGAGGTTCCTTAAAAAACTAAAAATAGAACTGCCATATGACCCAGCAATCCCTCTATTGGGCATATACCCTGAGAAAACCATAATTCAAAAATAGTCATGTACCAAAATGTTCATTGCAGCTCTATTTACAATAGCCAGGACATGGAAGCAACCTAAGTGTCCACCGACAGATGAATGGATAAAGAAGATGTGGCACATATATACAATGGAATATTACTCAGCCATAAAAAGAAACGAAATTGTGTTATTTGTAGTGAGGTGGATGGACCTAGAGTCTGTCATACAGAATGAAGTAAGTCAGAAAGAGAAAGACAAATACCGTATGCTAACACATATATATGGAATCAAAAAAAAAAAAAAGTCATGAAGAACCTAGGGGCAAGATGGGAATAAAGACACAGACCTACTAAAGAATGGACTTGAGGATATGGGGAGGGGGAAAGTTAAGCTGGGAGAAAGTGAGAGAGTGGCATGGACATATATACACTACCAAATTTAAAACAGATATCTAGTGGGAAGCAGCCACATAGCACAGGGAGATCAGCTCGGTGCTCTGTGACCACCTAGAGGGGTGGGATAGGGAGGGTGGGAGGGAGGGAGACGCAAGAGGGAAGAGAGATGGGGACATATGTATATGTATAACTGATTCCCCTTGTTATAAAGCAGAAACTAACACACCATTGTAAAGCAATTATACTCCAATAAAGATGTTAAAAAAGGATAAATGAAGGCCCTAAAAAAAAAAAAAAGAAAGAAAAGAAAAGATAGCTTGTTATTCACAGTTACCAAGTGAAGGAGGCAAGCCATGCCACACAGGGCCACACAGGGAAGCACGAGGGTCAGCTGTAAAGCAGAAGAATGAGGGAAAAATGTGAACAAGAGCCTTTATTGTCCTTTCTGCCAGAAAGGCAAGCCAGGGCAAGGTAAGAAGGCTTAGTGTTGGTTACCTTGAATAACTTCAGCAGGCTCTGGCGTATAGGGGATATTTCTAGCTGTCTAGTACCCGGCCCTGGAGTGCTT
This sequence comes from Aethalodelphis obliquidens, assembly GCF_003676395.1. Lineage (NCBI taxonomy): Eukaryota > Metazoa > Chordata > Mammalia > Artiodactyla > Delphinidae > Aethalodelphis > Aethalodelphis obliquidens. Next base: position 31,328,150 of record NW_020837947.1, on the reverse strand, counting down.
AGGGCAGAGGAATATTAGCCCTGAGTCTGAACACCCAGTAGAGGAGAGTTGTGTGATCTCTGGATTGGTGAGTTTACATATGAAAGGCATGCTCTCTGGTAGTGAAGTTGTTTACTATTTCTAGGAATTGGCTATCTCTGGGAAGAGCAGCCTTTCCAGCATCAGCAAGGCTCCAAGATGTCAAAGCACTAAAATTACAGAAAATAGGGCTTCCCTGGTGGTGCAGTGGTTGAGAGTCCGCCTGCCGATGCAGGGGACACGGGTTCGTGCCCCGGTCCGGGAAGATCCCACATGCCGCGGAGCGGCTGGGCCCGTGCGCCATGGCCGCTGAGCCTGCACGTCCGGAGCCTGTGCTCTGCAACGGGAGAGGCCACAGCAGTGAGGCCCGCGTACCGCAAAAAAAAAAAAAAAATACAGAAAATAAAAAGGCATGATTAATATCCCCCTCCCCACTGCAGTTTGTTCAGTACCTTTATAACATTTTATATTTAAATTGTTTGCTCCTCAAGAAGAGAGGTCTCACTTTTGGAGCTTGGATACATGAAGATCTAAATGTAAAGAAGCAAAAAAGTGAAGGCAGATTGTCCTTGACAAAAAACCAGAGATGAATATTTTAAATAGTCTCCTAATGTTGAACTGCCCAGGGTTTTCAAAATCAAAACGTTTAAAGTGATGACTTTGCACTGGGAATATTTGTTTATAAAGTCTACATAGTCAGCCATTGGAAGATAGCACCTGCCAAGTCCCCAGATCCAATGAGCTCTCCTTGAGATATGACTTCTATAGGCCTATGGGCCTGGCCCTCCATCACGTGTATGCACTGAGTGGTACCTTATATCTATTCTATTTCTTCAATACAGGTTAAATCAATCACAATAGAAAACATAATATTCTTCTCTTACCTTGTTCACTTAATCCCCCATATGAATATCCATTAGCCCAGACTCAGTTTTTTTTTTTTTTTTTTGCGGTACACGGGCCTCTCACCGTCGTGGCCTCTCCCGTTGTGGAGCACAGGCTCCGGACACGCAGGCTCAGCGGCCATGGCTCACGGGCCCAGCCGCTCCGCGGCATGTGGGATCCTCCCGGACCGGGGTATGAACCCGTGTCCCCTGCATCGGCAGGCGGACTCTCAACCACTGCGCCACCAGGGAAGCCCCCAGACTCAGTTTTAACAAGAATAATAAACCAGGAGAGAGGATGAGACAGAGATTCCTGTTTTTCTGTGAAGCTATTTCTACTTTAAGAAACAAAAGGAAAAACATGCAAAAATAATTGCAGAATAGATCTCTCTTAATGACCTTGATTGAAGTGCATTAAATAAAAACCCCAGAGAGCCTCTGATGGAGCCCTGATTGGAGGACAGCCCTGTATAACAAATGAGGTCTGAGGGCTTGGAGACACAGCAGGTTACCGATACATGATGTTAACCAGAAATAAAGAGAGAAGGGGTAAAGCAGATCAAGAAAATCAGCAGGGGGAAAGAAAACAGAACCAGGACCAGTAGGTGAAAAAAGAAAGGAAAACATGTACTAATGAATGAGGTCATTTATTTAAGACCATCATTCACTGTGATTTGCAACTAGAAAAATATAGTCAAGCCTAAGTGAAATTCATTACTTCCATCCAGCAAAACCTGTAACAGAAACATCCAACTCGTCCCTTCTGCCAATGACAACATCTTCCTCTTTAGGTCAAATGGAACAATTTAAGGATTGTTTTAAATGAGACAATGTGTGTGAAGGCATCAGATGTTCTGGAGAGCAAACAGGGCTATTCAATAAGTGTTACTGTTTCATTCCCTTCCCTGCGTGCAATCTGAGAAGTGGCCGCAAGGCATCAAGTTTGTGGTCAGTGGATAAGTGTAGTGCTTATCCCATCAAAATTAAATTTCATGGTTGGCGAGAAATTAAAGACTTCAGAGTCATTAGCTCACAAAGGGACTCCATGTGTGGTCCTTTCCTACTATTACTCTGGCATTTTCTGGCATTGTCCTTGGCTCTTCCTCCCTGACAGCTGACAGCTGACAGCCTCACCCTTTTTCTTCGTGGCCAGAAGCTAAGTGAGTGCATGTTCATCCACTTGGCAAATGTGCTGTTTCCTTTGTGTCTTAGCCAACCAAAACATGCCATTAATGGAAGACATCAGCCAAAGATTTTCAGTGTCCGGCTCCCACAGGTCCCCTCACACCTGCCTTAGCATGTGGTAAATATTTACCTAATTTTCTACCTTTGATCTCCTTTGGGCTTTTTTCCACAGGAGAAACCATGCAACTGAGATTTAAATGACTCTAGTGAAGACCTCCTTAATTTCTCCCTCCAACGTTAATTTCACAATTAGTACTCATGCGTCTTATACTCATTGGAGGATATTAAGTCTATGTTTATCTCCTGGAAATATGTCAAATTATACAGAAACAAACTGCCCTAAAAGTAAAGAGGTCATCAGAGAGCTACCATGGCAGGTTGTACAAATAGTGCCCTGTACAAGGATTCCTGACCCAGGTGAGTGGGTTACGATGCAGGCTTTGCTCTGTTTGCCAAGCAATGCTCAGATGGGGAGAATTTCCCTAATTTATGCAAAGATACCATATTGAACAGAGTGATCCTGGACATGTCAATATTAATGTAAAAAAAAGAATTGAGTAAACATACCAAGCTAGGTGGAAAAATAGATTATGCCAACAAGAATATCAATGAACATTCACATTTTCTTCCAAATTATCCCTATGCAAATTCATTTTCAATCCAATTTATTTATTGACTAATTAAAAAAGAATAATCTCACCTAATAAAAATATCTGGACCTAAAAAGCTAAAATGGTATAAAGAGCAAAATTCATAAAATCCATTTTATTTCTGAAGTATAAATACCTAAAGGTAGAAAGGCAATACCAATTCTTCTCCCTAAAGGACAAAATTAATTGTGAAAAAAGATTAGAGACGTGAACCGAGTTCAAGGGGCCACTATAAATAATGTAACACCAAGTACAGGCTTTGTATTCCTCTCCCACCCAACTGACTTACAGCAAATCTGAAAACATACATTGACAGGATACATTTTTAATAAGACAGAAAATATTTTTGCCCACAGAACATTTCCAAACATTAAACTCCAAAATGGCCTACCAAAAAGAATAAATATTAAATGCAAAACACTCTACTTGGTAATAGGAAGGACAAGAAGATATTAAAAGAAACCATCCTCTACCCTCCAGGGACTAAAATCTTAAACAGAAACAGATTTTAAAACCCTAATATTGCTGTCATAGAAGTACACATGTGTTGTGAAGGGAATGGGTGGGAAGGAAAAAGGATGGTCCTTGAGGGGTCAGAGAAAGGTTTTGTGACGTTTGAGCTGGTACCTGAAGATGAGAGAGACTGAAGGAGGGTTTACTTCTAAAGCTCCAATGTTCTACAGTCACAACACACTCAGGAAATGATGGCATTTGTGTGGCACATTGGAGTAAACTGAGGATGCTGATTCCTGCTGGGGCAAGGGCTCTAAGACTGGCTCTCCCCAGGGATGAATAGGTCTGTGACTCAGGACACCTGTAAGCCATTTTGGTCACACCAGGTTACCAAGGAACACATCATTGGTAAGTTCTGTAGAGTTTTGAGAGTAAACTGGTAGTTCGCAATTTTTTGTGACACCTTATAATCACCTGAGAGCTTTAATAACAATCCATGCCATTTAAGTCAGAATCACCAAAGGAGCAGCCTGAACATGGGAATGTTTTAGAAGCTCTCAAATAAGGCTAATGGGAGACAGGTTGAGAACCACTGGACAAAATTTTCCTTCTCTTACCAGAACAAAACTGCCTAAGTCACACATCAAGTTTTGAAATAAAAATAAATAAATAATAATAATAAACTGGTAGATAATTAGAAATTAAATAGTGTCTACTTCTGTTTCTGGCCATGAAGGAGTAACAGGATGCAGAATTACCCTCCTGTTGTAAACTAGGAAACTTGATAAAACACAGAAAAAGTTATTTTCAAACACTGGACAGTAGAGGATTGTGATCCTTACAAGTAGGGTAAAAAATAAGGTGAGTCCTACCATTACCCAGGTTTTCTGCTGAAAGACAGTCTCTAGATTGCAGGACAGGGAGGGTGAACCCAAACAGAGCCTAAGAGTTTAAGATTAAGAGACTGGGAATTGGAGAGGACAAGGCAGCTGGAATTTGCAGAGCAGAGTCCCCAAGAGGAAAGAACTAAGCAGAGAAACAGTTTCAAAAATCTGCCTAGGAATCCTCTTGAGTCATTTGTCCAACACAAATGTATGCATGCAAGATTGAAAGCGTGAGAAACTAAGCAGAATAACTTCCAAGGAAAGAACATTTATTACTTATTCAGTATTGTACTACAGGCCTTAGCCAGTGCAATTAGGCAAGAAAAAGAAATAAGCAGGCAAATTAAAAAAAATTTTTAAAAAAAGAGGTAAAACTCTCTTTACGTACACATGACACATAAAAACCCCTGAGGAATTTACCAAAAAACAAAACAACAACAAAAAACCTCTTAAAGCTTACAAGCAAGTTTAGAAAGGTTTTAAGATAGAGGGTCAATATTAAAAAATTAACTGTATTTCTATATACTAGCATCAAACAATTGGAAGTGGAATTTTTTAAACTCCATTTATAATAGCATCCAAAACATGACATACTCAGGAATAAATTAAATAAAATGTATGCAAACCTGTACTCTGAAAACCACAAAAGATTACTGAGAGAACATTCAAAAGGTTAAATAAATGGAAATATAGACCATATTTATGAACTGGAAGGCTCAATACTACAAAGATTGTCATTCTATCCAAATTGATCTGTAGATTCAACACAATTCCAATCAAAATCTCAGCCAGTTTTTTTTTTTTTTTTTTGTAAATGTGTTTCTAAAATGTTTTGGAAAAGAAAAGGACTTAGAATAGTCAAATGATTCAAAATTGGGTGACTTACACTTCCTGATTCAAGACTTACTTTAAAGCTACAGTAAGTCATCAAGAGAATGTGGTGTTGGCAGAAGAATAGACCTACAGATCAATGGAATAGAACAGAGAATTAGAAATAGACCCCCAAATATATAGTCAATTGATTTTCAGTAAAAATTAAAACCCCAATTTAATTCAACGGAGAAAGGAAAGTCTCTTCAACAAATGTTGCTTGGGGAAAAAAATGAACCTTGACCCTTACCTCAGGCAGTATAAAAATTTAATTCAAAATGGATCACAGACTTAAATGCAATGTTTAGAACTACTAAACTTCTAGAAAAAACACAGGATTCGATCCCTGGTCAGGGAACTAAGATCCTGCAAGCTATGTGGCACAGCCAAAAAAACCAATAAAACAAAACAAACAAACAAAAAACCATAGGAGAAAATTATTATGATTTTAGTGTAGGCAAAGATTTCTTCTATAAAACACAAAAAGTGTGAAATAACAAATTAAGTGGGACTTCATCAAAATTTGAAACTTAAACCCCTTGAAAGACATTACTAAGAAAATTAAAAGACATACTACAAAATGGGAGAAAATATTCACAATACAAATATCTGACAAGGGACTTTTGTGCATAATTTAAAGAATTTAGTTATAACTCATTAAGAAGGCAACACAATAAAAATATAGGCAAAAAATTTGAACAATTTACAAAAGAAGCTATATGAATGGCCAATACACACATAAAAAATGCTCAACATCATTAGTCATTAGGGGTATTAATCATGCCTTTTTATTCTATATTTTTTATGTTTTAATATTTTAGGTCCTTGCTGACCCTTATAGCAATCATTTCCTGATCTATTGACCTTGTTATACCTGAATAATAATAAAACCTATATTTTAAAACACAGGGAAATTCAAATTAAATGCATAATGAAATAGGACTCCCTACTCATTAGCACAGATAAAAATGTTTTAAGATGTCAATACCTAGTGTTGGTGAGAATGAGGAAAAATTAGAATCCTCCTCCTTCATTGCTAGTGAGATTGTGAAATGGCATAATCATTTTGGAAGGCTGTGTGATAGTTTCTTATAAGGTTAAACATACATTTACCATAAGACCCAGAAATTCTGTTCTTATTCAAATCTGTACTTACTCAAGAGAAATGAAAAGATAGGTCCACACAAAGACAAGTACACAAATTTATTCATAATAGCTAAAAATTGGAAATCAAATGTCCATCTACAGGTGAATGGATAAACAAATTATGGCATATCCATAGTGATACAGAACAGATATGGACTGAAATACTACTCACCAATAAAGAGGAATCAATTACTGAAAAATGCAACAGTGTGGATGAATGATGCTAAGCAAAAGAGTCAGACACAAAAGCATACATACTGTAAGACTCCATTTCTATGAAACTGTAGAAACGGTCAATTTAATCTACACTGACAGATGATCAGAGGTTGCCTGGTGTTGGGTTAGTGAAGACTGACCAGGAAGGGCCACAAGAACAATTTGGGGGACCGACGGAAATATTCTATATCTTGATTGTGGTGATGATTCCATGAGTATGTGAATGTGTCAAAACACATTGAAAGATAGACTTAAATGGGCAGAATTTAATGTGTGTGAACTATACCTCAATAAAGTGGATTTTTTTAAAACAGTGTCCTTGAAATAGAATCAAATTTATGTCAATCTTATTTATTATTCTTTTACCCATAATGAGGTAATATGTCTGATTTTTCTGAAGACATCATGAAAAGAAAAAAATTATATTTGGAAGCAATTACTGAGACCAGATGGTTTCCTGTTCTTTCAGGAGTTAAGACATTATTAACAGTATTGCTTTATATGTCTGTAAAGAGCCTTATCTCTGTGTACATTGTATTATTATGCATCTATAAAATACCACTTTATAGCAGTAGCTGTACTTTACAAATCTCTTTCTACGTGGCTTAACTGTTAACTCTGACATACAGGCTCTCTTATACATCCCTCCCAATTCTGAAATTAGGGGGCTTTGGCTCACCAGCTTCAACACAAAAACCATGTGCCAGTTCAAGAATTCACTGTCTGGATGGGTATCTGCCCTGCATTCCCCAAGAAGAGGGCTGGGAACACTGAGCAGCTGGATGGACGCCCAGGAAAAGACTGTTCCCATCACTGCTTTTTTTAGGGGCAATGGGCAAGATAAAATAGGACTGCCAGATGGCTACAACTCATTACTGCCTGGCAGCAGTCAGGGTGAAATGAGAGTAAATTAATCAGCATTCAGAAGGAATGAATGGCAAAGGGGTGATGTGTATTGATGCTATTTTAGCGCAAGTCAAATTAAACCTGTATAACTGACAACATGCATTAATCTCCCTATTGCCTCCAATAGCTGTGCAAATGAGCTCCTAGTTTCTTTATACAAACAGCTGTTATTTTCCTGTTACCACCTTGGCCAAAAGTTCTAGTAATGGCCTTCTAGGTTACCCTTAGTGATTAATACAAACTTGTGCATTATACCGACTCTGCTAAGGAAAGAATTTCGCCTATGTTGTAGCAGTGAATCTCTAAACTGCAGCTCTCCGACAGAAAGCAGGGCTTGTGCAAAACGATAGATTTGTCAGTCATCTGCAAACTCTCAGACTTAAATGAACACTGGATTTACTGTTTGGATATTGCAGAAGTCACAAGGATTTTTTTTTTAAGGGAAATAGAAACAAAATTGTGGGGTTTTTCTCAAAGAAAATTTAGATTTAGATTTCAAAGGTCAGCTATAAACCTGTGTAATGGCATTACACTGGATTATCTTCTCGGGGATGTATATTTAAGCATAATGTTATATTGCAGGAAAGGCTGAGTCTTAATTTACAAAAAAAACCCCATAAAATCAATTGATGATATCTGGGTTAAATTTAATTCTTGCTTGTGTAAAGCTCGTCTCTGACATAGAGTCTGCAGAACCACTTTCACCACCTCCCCCTAAATTAGAACTGCCTTTAAGAGCCTCCAAATAGCCAGAGAGACCAATGAGAAGCTGTCAGCCTCCTGAAATTATGGCAAGAAGCATAAACTAGAGAAATTAGAGCAATGTTCTCCAGTACTTGTCTCAGGCTTTATTCTTCTGGAACGTTTCTCTTCTTACCCAGCAGCAGACCCAGGTAATACAGATCTGAAGCTTATACATTTTGAAGGTCCCTATTTCAGAGAAAAAAATACAAAATTGAAAACACAAAAAACTGGATGAAAGTGAATATTTACGTAGACTGAGAAAAGAAGTAAATTACAAATTTTAAAAAGCTGACAAGCAAATTTTTTTACATTCTGGAGTTTCTGTCAATCCTTCAGTTTTTTATTTTGGCCTCCACTGGGAACTTTCCCTCTCATCATATTTGAATTTTGGTATAATCCATCATTTTGAAACACACAAGAAATAATCTGAAATTAAGGAATTCCAAGAGGAATTAAATGTGCTTTTAATTGCCATTATATTATGTTGTGCTATATAACCATATAATCAAATTTCCCTTATATTACACACTCGGAACTTTCAGAAATACATGTAGTTTTGTTATTGGAACACGGGTTTCCTCAGGTCCCAATTCAGTACTCTCTTCTGTCCAGAACTGCCACACTTTGTCATGACAAGATCTATCATACACCCTAAAATGTAACCCAGTGCTTTGGGATCTTTAAAATGTGCAACATTACACAACGATGCACTTACTGTTTGTAGTATTATTGCTGATGGTTTTTATCCTCAGACACAGGAGTTCTGACAAATTCTATTCTACTCCATTAACACCAAAATGCATATTGTGTTTATAATTGTATACACTGCAGGAGAGAACTTTCATCTTGACTGAGCAGGAATAAAAATCAAATCTTCCACTTATAATTCTACATGCATGAGATTTGGAAGAATTTTCCACAGCAGCTTCTGGCCTCATACATTTCAAATCCTATTTCTCTCCCACTTCCCACATACTTCCGAAGTTAAGTGCATAGGACATGTTCAAATTGTGATACCACCTTTTGCCCCTGAAAATTCGGGTCACAATGCAAAGAATTATAGCACAGGGGGTGGTAGGAGTACCCCTGAAAGTCACTGCTACACCAAGACAGCTAACTACAACTTAACTATATACAGAAATAACTGCAAAACACATAAACTTTCCACCAACCCAAATTAAATGTGTCCCCAACTCATCTTCCCCCTAGAGCTGTCTCCAAAATTTCCATGGCTGCTCCAACACTTCCTGCCATAAAGAGTGTGAAAGATGGGAATCTGGAGTGGAGAGATATCTATTGCAGCTAATATATCTTTTGTTTGCAAACTCTACAAAAACTAACACCACGTGTATATATTTTCGGTATTCCTCCCTGGGTCTTGGAAGGGTCCAGGCAAATGAGGGGTGCTGAAATTTAAACTTCATTAACTCAAATTAGCATATATCAGTCTCTGTTCTTATCTCTTATTTATATGAGAGATATAAAATAAGAGGTTATTTTAGATCTTATTTGGTCATGTTGATTGACAAAAGCATAATGGGTGAATGGAGAGAAAAGCTGAATTGAACAGAATTTCCATCTCTGATGTTCTAAACATGTTCAAGTAACAAGTAATTTTTGGTTTGTCAAAGTGCCCTCCCCTCCCTGGAGACCCTGGGGTGCAAACATTCATCCTTATACTACTCCCAGAGAGCTACCCACTCCTGTCACAGCCCATTGCTAATGAAGAGAAACATCTAATTTGTATCACCACCCCAAATAAGACAGGATTACAAAGAAACTGTCAGGTGGGCATGTTCCAATGACCATTTTCCCATGAACAAAATAAACTTGCAAAGAGTTTCATGAATGAGACAAGATCATTCTCCTGTAAACAAAATAACTTTGTAAAGTGAGATGGGCTGAAACTTGAAGAATTTAATGAATCAGACAATGTTCTGCTTCTTGAATTTTTGGGGCCAGTCTGTGCTAGTACAACTCAGAAAAACTGAAGTGAAAAAGCCCCATCATTTCTCAGAATAACTTGATTCCTATCCACCATTCCCTACCTAAGAATACCAATCTTATACTTTGATACTTAGGGTTAGGGTTGATACTCAGAGCACCAAGACAAATCTTATTACCTAATGGCCGATGCCCAAAAGCATGTTCTGCAGACCGTGATCTCCTGAGATTCTCCTGGCAACAAGGACTCAATGGTCCAGTAAGTTTGGGAAAGACTCATGCTGTATTCCTCTTGGGGATTCACAATGCGCCCTACCAAATTATAGGCTCTAAGAAACCTTGCAGTAAAGAAATCATCTTACCCCAGTATTCTCTACATTTATTTAACCATTTTCCAAGCAATGCCTAATAAAATGCGGTAGAATTAGTTTAACAGACCACCCTGTGGGCACATTTTCTTGAGGGACTGTCAGTGTTGTCATGTTTCTAGATCAGAGTTTCTCAAAAGTGTATTTTCTACCAATTTTCCCCTTTCTCAATGTGCTCCAGCCACAGTAGGCCTACTTCTGCATCTCCTATCACACCAAAAATTTTCCTATCTCAGGAATTTTGTACTTGCTGTTCTCTCTGCCTAAAACTCCATTCTTCTAAATATGCTCATGGCTCCATCTTTCTTCTCATTCAAGACTCTGCTCAAAAGTCTGCTTTTCAGAGAACCTTTTCAGAGAAATCAATGGACTGAATTGATTACTCCACCAAAATTCATATGTTGAAGCCCTAACCCCCAATATGAGTATATTTGAAGATAGGGCCTTTTAGGGAGGTAATTAAGGTTAAATGTGGTCATAAGGGTGGGACCCTAATCCAATACAATTGGTACCCTTATAAGGAAAGGAAGAGAACCAGGGGTGCCCAAGCACAGAGAAGAGGCCATGTGAGGTAACAGCAAGAAGAAAACCAGCCATCTACAAGCCAAAGAGAAAAAGTCTAAACAGAAACCAGCCCTGCTAGCACCTCAGTTTTGGATGTCCAGTCTTCAGAACTGTGAGAAAATTAATTTCAGTTGTTTAAGCTACCCAGTCCATAGTATTTTGTTACAGCAGTTCTATCAGGTTAGTACTCCTTCCCTGACCACCCACCTAAAAGTAACACTTCCTGTTAGTCTCTTCTCTCCTTGCCCTTTTTTTTTTTTTTTTTTTTCCTGCAGAGCACTTATCATGACTTGACACTATATCTCTAGGAGGTTGAGAGGCAGTAGAATATAATGGATAAGTGTTTGGGGTCTGGGTTCAAATTCCAACTGTGTCACTTTCTAGTGGTGTGATCACTGATGAGTTATGAAAGCTCCGTGGGCTTTATAGAATTGGTACTTACTTCAAAGGCATTGTTATAAGACCATAATGAGATAGAATATGGGAAGTGTTTATACTACTCCCTGGGGTGTATACTACTACACTCCACTGGAATGTAAGTTCCATAAAGACAGGGACTTTGTCATCCATGATTATGTTCACAGCCCCAAATCAGTGCCTCCAGGGCACATGTTAAACCCTCAATAAATATTTGTTACTTGAAATATGAATAAATGAAGGCCTGTACACCTTTTCTCAAAGTTCACAAAGAATTTAAATTCTTCATTGTCACTTCCATATCTATCTTTTTATTGAAAGAGTACCTTATAACCTACCACTGCCACACAATTTCAGAGCCCTTATTTTTGTGTTGACTGTAATACTGGTGCCAAGTGATACTACTTTAATTGACATGGGCTAATGAGCCAAGTTCAGAAGGGCAGGTAACAAGGGTCAGAGAACATAGACTTTCCTACCCAAAAGGCCCACACTGGAGCAGTCCTTACTACACTTACAGTGAGCAGTACTTCAACAGCAAAGCATCACCCATATAATTAAATCAGAGCACTTCATTTAAAGTTTGTTAGTTTCATTTGTATTTATTCTTTTGTGTTGGTTTTGCAGCTGCACATGATTTGATCCTCCAGATATCAGTCAACAGCCCTTTGGCACCTTCCACTGACGGACTTCAGAACCTTCACTGCTCTGCGCCATGTCACTGGAATGAGTCATCCTTTATGGCTTATTCAGATGAATACAGAATCCAAATCAGAGGCCTGGTGGGTTTGGTATCACCTTCAATAGGTCACAGTTATCTAAAAAAGGCTTTTGTCCAGCTGTCACTAAGAGCATAATAGGTGGTATAAGAGTAGTTCCCTAGGGACTCACATCAACATCTGCAATCACTTGTGCCATAAACTGTCATGTAAATCAACAGTGGGCTCATTCACTACTAAGGAAGTCAACAGGAGAATTTAACCCCAAATGGAACATGTCCCTCTATTTTCACAGATGTACATTTTCCAGTGACATTAATGATTACATCCACCACATGGTAAAAAGCTAGGTAAAGAATCTGCTGTCATTATGGTAACGTATTGCACACTCTATGGAACCCCACCCCAAATTCTGGTCAATCAAATAGACTGATTACCAGTGTTTCAAACATCTCTATCCTTCTACCTGCTAGGCCTAGTTAACCCAAGCAACCAGTGTGAATTTGGAAAAGAGTCTTTATTGATAAAAGCTCTTAAGCTCTAAAGGGTGTTTAACAAGTCCTAATATGTAATCTTCTAAAAGTTCCCAGTGATGTGATATATTTAATAAATTAAGAAAACCTTTAATACCAGCAACAAACAATCAGGAATTGAAATTTTAAAAGCAACTCTCTTTACAACAGCATAAAATATGAAATACGTAGGGGCAGATCGGACATAAATCTATTTGCTGTTTACTGCTTAGGAAGCCAGCTGGGCATCCCAGAGACCCTCCCCATTCCTATTGTTTTATAGATTAGGGTGCTGACTTTACAGCTGGGACTAAGACTCTGCATGGCCATGCAGAACCCTTGATGGAAAGACGCAGGAGGCATTGACAGCAGCACGCCCTTCATAGGGCAGCCACTCACCCAAGTGGCCATGCGGAACAGGGTGACAACATGAGAAGAGAAATCAGCCCAAGGAGGTGGCTGCCAATCTCCCTCCCCAAGTTTTCCAAATCCTCCAGGAGGCCTTTTAATGATAGAAAGGATTTTTTAGTTGGTTTTAGTTTAGTAGACCAGTATCTTCAAAATGTTTTCACTAAAGCAGTGGATGGCAACTCAACTCAGTTTATAAACCAGCATCAACATAGTCTATTGTCCTTTTAATCTTTTCCCAGAAACCTGGTAGTTACCGCACCAGCCACATCACTATCGTTCAGGGGGCACCTTCTACTGCTAAGGGTGGGCCACAGGACTGTGTGAGCAGGAAACAGCTGAGAGTACCAGCTACTAAAGCAGCAAGCACAAACTGATGCACTGGGGCAAGAAGGAACAGGGCCCGTATTACCATCCATTCCACCATTATGTCTTATGGCCATTCTCTCTCTCTCTCCGTCTGCCTCCACTCTCAGAGGGAAGGTACCATGACTTTTTCTTGTACATCCAGCATCTAGTCAAGAGGTTGGGTTGTAGTAGAATTAAATTTTTGTTGAATAACTGAATAAACGAGTATACCTCTCAGAAAAGCATTTGGAGTAGGACATATTAGGAAGAGATTTTATATATGGAAAGAAAATTGTTTCTCCTTTCTTGCTATTAGTTGTATAAACTACGTATGAAGGAAAATTCACTTTTTCTCGACACAGGTACATTAACATAGCTACTAATTAATATTTTCTCTGAAGTTTAGAAAATGTAGGAAAGATTCTTCCTACGTCTGGGCATATATTGGTAGAATATATACAGCAAGGAGGTTTGCTTAAAGTCAGGTACTTTTCGTATCAGATAAACTGAATACAAAGAAATTTAGGTCTCCTGGTGTCATTCCCAACCTTGCCAGATAAATACTCATCTCTGGAATGGCCTGGGAGAATCACCTTTCAATTCCTCGACACTTTGTAGCTGAGTTACAGAGTAACCTGCCAGCAATCCTCTCAGAATTCATGGGGCTGTTTAAATAGAGCAAAGTCCACAAAAAGTTCCACTGAGATGTGCTGAGCAAAGGCCAGAGCCCCAGAAGAAAACAAGTGTGGACTCAGCGAAGCTGCCCTCATTTGAGGGCGAACCCCACCAGCCCGGGGTTGGGGGGGATCGGTGGTCTGTGTGATATGGCACTGAGCCCCGTACTGTCGGAGTTCCTGAGAGAGCTCCCAGGCTGGCTCCTGTTCTCTGGCATCTTCCTGCCCGTGACTTTGCTGCTGTTCCTTCTCATTGCCTACTTCAGGATCAAGCTGATGGAGGGTAAGTGAGAAGCCACACATGGCAGGGGTTAGAGTCCTTCCCATGGCACACGTTTGGAACAAGTCCGTGTACCGTCCATTTTTCTGGGAGGCCTGGAGCCACACACCTTTTTGATATGTAGGTGCTTCCCGATACGCACCCCTCTTAAGATATCTTCCGTGGTGAACGTGGCAAAATTTGATCTTTCCAGCAATGTGGATGACGTGCTAGGCTCTGAAGGCCTGCCGTGGGCACCCTTAACTGCAGCCCCTCGCAGACAGGCGAACTGTGAATCAGCAATTGGGACACGTGATTGCTTGTCTGTGTCTCTCAGGCCAATAGATTCACAAACATTACGTGTTTCTTGGTCTGTCACCTCAAGCTGACAGGTGTGTGTGTGTGTGTGTGCACGCGCACGTGCCCGTGTGTTCCTGTGTCTGTGCACACAATCCTCATCCGCTGAACTTCTACTAAGGAAATGTGCCAACATTGTACTATCACAGTGTTTGGCAAATGTCAAGCCTTAATAGATATTTGATGGCTTGATGTAAATTTACCATGAAACTGGGGTCTTAAGGTTAAAAAAAAAAAAAAAACAAAGCCAAACCAAACCAAAACAAAACCAAACCCTCAGGAAGTTTAAAGCAACTGGGACATGAGAAGCTGGGTCCTGGATTGAGCCTGTTTATTCCGCTGTAATTGAAATGAATGAAACTGCACTGTGATTTGATAGACTATGTGTTAATAAGGTACCCAGCAAATGTTACATTAATATGAGAGGTTAATAGCTATTTTAGCAATATCAAAAACCAATAATATTTAAGTTGGATGATGTCATTAAAGTACTAAAAACAAATTTGAAAACCCCTCCTCAAACCATCCTTTGCTTATATTTCCCTCCTCTCCCAATGGGATCTGTGTATCCTTTTTCCTGATTACATTTTCCAGTGTTAGCAGATTGACTAGACATGTTTTCATTTTTATGTGGATGTGATCCCTTTAATTCCAAATTTTCCTTTCTTATTAAAAAACCCCTGAGAACATGTGGTTTTTAAAATTATAGTTCTTTCTGTAGCTGCTTTCCTAAGGGCAAGTAATAATATCTTCTCTCCAGTTTGAGGGCAAATGAGAACACTTGGCCCCAAATAAGGTATCACCAGTTTGAATCTCTATTTAGCAGCTCTCACTTAAAAACTGTAAACAGATGGTCAAATGTCATGTCATTAATCTTGCAACCACCAGGGTTATGGCAAGTGTAATCATTCCTATTTTGTCCCTGTAAAGAAAGGGACGTTGACAGATAAACTAGTGTGTTCACAGAACCCCCGATTCCTGCGTCCTGAAACAGAAAGTCATGTTGCCTACCTCATAACCCTAGTCCACCAGACAAGAGAGGCATTTTAAGATGTGATGGAAAGCATGTGACGGTATCATAATCATTCATCATTAATCCCCATACTTCAAGGCTTAGGAGGTAATGGTGCATGTAAATTTAATTAGTATGTAGAGAACATCGATCTTCTCGCAAAGGAAGAAAGAAAATTCTTTAACATCCTGCACTTTTCAGTCTGTGTCAGTTGCCTTGAGGAGTAGCTCTTAAGGTGGAGGTCTGAGTGTTGAACTTCCCATCACCAAACCCTTCATCAACCACTGCCAGGGACATGTCACCTCTCCTCGGGTGGAAGTTTTGATTATCTTATCTCCCCAAGTCCTGAGATTCCTAAACTGCTACTTCCGGTGCCGCTCAAAATACTATCACCCCGATCATGAACAAATTGCTTGCTAAGATAACCAACATTGCCAAAAATAGTCACTATGGAAAAGAAATTGTGTCTCTTGAATGCCTGAAAGTTTTTGTATGAAGCCAGATGTAAAATAAAATAAAATAAAATAAGGCCAGGTAAGTGATCAGGTTCTGGCCTTCAGCAACTGACATTCTGAAACAGTTAACTAAAGTATGGAAAATGTACAGCGTGGCTAGGCATCTCTCACCGAACTTTATACATAGGTTTTGATAGTCAGCAATCCAAAAGGAACCAGATAAGCATTTCTAAAAGTCAAGAGTAAGTTAAGGGTTAGCAGAGTGAAATTGTTAAGATCTCAGATGACAGAGTCAAACCAGATGGAGGTTTGAATTCCAGGTCTGTAACAATGGCCACACTACCTAATCTCCTGAAGCTTCAGATTCTTCACTTGTGAGATAGAAATAATAGCAGGACACAGCTGTAGGGTTGGTGCGGAGATTAAGTGAGACAATACACGTAAGGTTCCTAACAGTGCCTGTTCTGAACAACCATTGGTCATTATGACCCCTGCTGACTTATAAATTCTAAGAAGGCAGTGTTTGTGTCATTATAATAACTATTATTAAAATATATCTAGTAGCTATTATTAAACTTAAAGATAAAATTATTGATCTTTATTTAGAAATAAAATTAATTATATAAAATTTACTTAAAATTAAGTCAATTACCCAATGTCACTCACCGAGAAAATGGTAGAGACAGGATTTGAACCCTGGCTGTCTGGCTCCAGAGCTAGCTCTCTCAGCCAAAACACTACCCCTGGAGTATTGAACACAGAGTAGGTGTTCAGTAGGTATCTGCTGAATGGAGGAATCCTCTTGGCCCAGGCAAATAAAACATCACCAACATGAGAGCCAACAGTGTGAGAATTGAACAAGGCAAGAATTTGATAAAAGTTTTGAAGGGACTCGATCAATCTCTTTCTGTAACAGGGCTAATTACTGATGATGGTGATTCCTCTGCATAAAGACTTAGCTCTGAGTCAAGAAGATTACATTTCTTCACCTGTGGCCCAAGAAGGAAAACTTCATGGCCTGCAGAATATTCTACAGTTACAAACTCAGATGTTTTCATGGCCACCTGGCTAATCTCACCTGTCTAGTCTCTGCACTGTCCTTAACAGACCCATTAAAATGAAATGATGGACAAATTGCAAGCTCTTTCAGGAGAAGGATAAATTATTTCTCTAGCTCTCTTCATTGCGCCTAGCACAGACATTTGGTTCACTTGGTAGATATAACTCATTGAGGAATGATGGGTTTTCTCTTGCTTTCTCTCCTAGTTTTCCATTTTCTAGTTCTCTTCTTTCAACGTCATTATTCAGGTCACCCATTTTCACTCTAGAATTTGTATCCTGGCTCCTCATTCAAAGCACTTGTTGTGCAGTTAGCCTTCAGTAATTAAGAATAAGAGAGAAGAAGTTACTCATATTTCAGTGAGTCTATAATCTAAGGCATGAGCTATCTCAAGCAATACCTTTGAATGAGCAATAACCTACGTGGAAAGGCAGTGAAACTGAGTGGCTGAGCGTGTGGGCTCTGGAGTCAGACTGCCTGGGATTGAATCCTGACTCCCTCAGTTTCTATGATCTTGGGCAAATTGCCTCATTTTGATTTCTCTATGCCTCTGTTTGCTCACCTGTAAAGTAAGAATAATAATGGTGACCACAACATAATTTCATTGCAAGAATTAAATGAGAAAAGGCTTTTCACGGTGTCTGGCACATAAGTGATCAAGAAACATTAGCTGTTAAGTCTTGAGCCTCATGTAACCTAAGACCTGTTACCATGCAATGCATATACACCCTCTCTCAATTGAGATGACAAGCAGTGTGGAATCAGAAAAGAATAGTTCAGAGAGAGTGCTCATGTCCTAGAGTACATGGCATATAAAGTGCCTGGCAAAGAATGAATTGCTGGGACTTGACGTGGGGACCAAAAAGAACATTTTCAGGTTCAATTCTATAAAATACATTATCTCCTATGAGATTATGAACTCCTTGTCTCTGGCTTGGATAATTTGATTAATTATAATTCTGAAAATAAACTTTTAAGAATAAAAAATAGTTTCAGTTATGCATGTTGGTGGTGGTGAGGAAGAGAATTTTTTTTTTTTTTTTGGATGTACCAGGAAGATCTCAAAGGATAATTGTCAGGATTTCAGGGCTAAAGTTCAAATTTGCTATTGCCAGAGAGGTAACAGGTGAAGCTACAGGAGCAGATAAGAATACACAGAAAGATGATACATAATAAAAGCCAAAGGGAGGAGTGTGATTGGGGGTGGGTGTCACGGAAAGGGGGCTCGTGTCAAATGCTACAGCGGAGAAAACTGCGGGTTGGAAAATGCCACCAGATTTAGTAATTAGGACATCATTGATAAGGTTTAATATTTCAATAGCTTTAACTGAAGCTGTATTTTAAGGGGATAAGGAGTATGTAAGAGGCGAAAAGTTGACACTCAGTTTTCAGTCAAAGATGCCAAAAGGTAAAAAGGAGACTGATTTGACTCGTCTAAAGACTTACAAACACCCAAACACATTTTTGGCAGGGAGGAACAGGACAGAGTCCCTGTCTTACTCATTTGCATATCCCCGGGTCTTGGGTAATAGACATGTTTAATAAATGCTTATTGAATGTGGGAGCCTTAATACATTTAATCAACACAATCTACTGAATATAAAATATACTTAGCATGTAACACCTTTTATTACAGTAGTAGGTTGCCCTCTCTAACCAGGACCACTCCTTAGAAATCAGCATTTATATTTCTTTTGGGAGTGGTTGAGGAGGAAAGGAGAGATGCTGCAGTAGGACTTGCTCTGATGACGATGACTTCTGTAACTTGCTGGGGCCACCAGGGTAGAAATGCTGGCCAATAATGCCTGAGGAGTTGTAAATGACCAGTGGCACTCAGCTGCCTCCACAGTATTAACTGGTATTTTTCCTTTCAGTTAATGAAGAACTGTCACAGACTCCTGACCACCAACACAATCGTAAGGCTAGCTCTTCCTGGTACCAGAGAGAGAAACGGATGTGACTGTTGGGGACTGATCAATGGCTGATCAATGGCTAAAGCACAGTCAATTTCTACTGGTCAGAGAGCGAAGGTCAATGGCTTAGTAAATAGTTAATAAACTAGAACCACAGCAAGACAAAAAGAATACTAAGATGCTTGTTCTGAGAAGTGGTTCAAGAGGACAGCTCTGAGACTCGACTTAAATAGCAGTTCTTTGGCGAGTCCCAAGAATGTAAGATTTTGTTGGATGTGCTCTATGGACTTGGCACATTGTAACTTTTTAACTTTTATAGGACTATGTCTACTCTGAAGGGCACTGTTTTCAAACTAAAATTCTTAAGCATCATTATTCTATAATGCCATGGAAGCCCGCATTATTCTGACTTTGGAGGTGAAGATACTCTGGTAGAACTCAAATAAATAGCAGAAGATGAGCACGTGTGGATTCCTGCTGTGAGAGTTCCCACTTCCTCCCTTGAAGTTCGGCAACACTGAAATGACACCTTTTAAGGCATCATTTCTGGCCCTTGGTTTGCTTCTCCCCTTTTCCCAATTGCTTTCACAAATCGCATCATCATTGTGAGAACCCATAAAGCAAGCAGAGTCTCTCAATACTCGGTATGGATCGCCATGAAAGTAGTTTTCAGCATGACATGACTTGGAAGTATTGGCAATTTGGTGGGAAAAGGAAAGAACACAAAGTTCATGGGACTCATGTGGAGAATGACTCAAGACTTTGCCTCTAAAACCAAAACATCGGAGACCTACTTCTAAATACGGAAAGAAGTCAACATTTCACTAGCGCAATTCTTCTTTCAGTGGGAACCCCAATAGCCAACCTAGATAACTGAAAAGAAACATTTAATTCAAAGTAGTAGTTCAAATAGATTGTGATTACTCCCGGGCTCTTCAGTTTTCCTAGCTAACATTAGCAAAGGACACTTAACATGTCCTAAGTGTAAGTCTCATTGTATTCTTATGTTTGCATAGGAATCCAACAGGCTATTAGACTGATTAACTTCATAAAACATAATGAATTTGTTCACCTGTAAGAAATGCACCGATTTCTGCAGTGACATACAAACATGCAAAAGACTGGCCGACCCAAAGCAAGAATGTGCCACTAGTGCCAGATAGTTTGTTTCTCTCCCCCACCCCAGTCTCAAATTCTTCACATGCATCCAGTGAATTATTAGTCTCCATTTGCACTTCTTACATAACATAAAACTCACTGTTCTACTGGAGACACTCATTTCTGTATTTTACTGCATTTGATCACGATGAAAATGTCTCCTGGGGCTTCCAGACTGAGGTAATTTAGAATAAATGTGCATGCCATATGGAAGGAATGACAATATCCTTTCAATTCTGAGAGGGATCTCTTTTTAGCCTCTGGTGGAAATCAGCTTACGTAAAATGCTTTCTTGGACAGAAGGTGTGGAAAGGATGCATCATACTGCCAGCTGCCAGCCCAATCTGTGGCTCAGCCACCAGGGTTTGCTCCACCTTCTTCTGGAAACGGGCACAACATAAGCCTGACTGATGACTCTGGTGGATGCATTCCACCACCTCTGCCTTACCAGGGAAAATGCATCTCAGCTACTATGGTAACAGAGGAGCTCGAAACATACACGTTCTCAACATAAACAAGCTGTATAAAGCAAGACCTGACTCCTTTGTTGCTGCTGAACGAGATGAGTACAAAGAATGTCCACTGAGATCATGAGTAGAGTCATGAATGTTCTTTACATGTAGAGAGGAACAGAAACGTTCGTTTTCCTACAGAGAGACCAAGTCCAAGGGTTTTTCTACCACTTGCTTGAAGGCACTGTACTGGATTTGACTAGTCCCTCACAGAGCGCAGCCAACCAGCTGCCCGGTCATATCTTTGCTCTCCACCTGCTTAGAGTACAGGGGAAGAGTTCCTTCTGGTTTGGACTGCCTGCTTCCTTGTCATCGCTGCTGCCACCTAGACCAGGCTGGTGGTCTCCTTACTTATCCCATACTCTGTTTCCTCCTGTGCTCCAAAGCCTTTCATCAGGGGCCAAAAATGTTCCTAAGTGGTTTCACCTCAACAGTTCCTAACCTTATTTCTAATGTTCTAGTATCTGAACGAACTCCCAATTCTGTTTCCCCAACATGAGACCTTCAATAAAATACTTTAATGGGTGTTGTAAGTTGTTACATTGCCATTTATTCAATGAAAAAAAAACTTTTTTTACAGAGCTAACCTAAAATTGTTAACAACATCTCTCTCTCTCTCCTTAACTGTGTTGGTAATTTGGAAATGTGGCATTGGGACACTACAAGTCCATGACTGCTTCTTCACATTCTGAGCTTATACACGTTGATAAAACAAAACGGAGCAAGGAAGGGCACACATCATGTTCTCTGCAGTATTATTTACACCCCTTAAAAAAAAAAAAAAAAAAACTTCCAAGTAATCTGACCAGGTAACAGCCACCAGTATTTTCTAGATATAACTTAGTAGCAACTGGAAAATTGAGAACAGATAAGCAAGTTCACACATCCAACAACAGCTTTTCCTTGAAATCTTAAGTTCTCTGGCAGAACTGTATCTCAGAATAAGAGCTCATAATGGTTAAAAACATTTTGGAAATCGATTTTCTGACTTGTTTATAAAAAGTTAGAATTTTCCAAACAAATGCTCTTGAGTCTTGCTTTCCGACTTTATAATTAGTGTGCTAATCAGAAGAGGCCTCTGCGTTTATCAGAATTTACGCAAAGGCATCCACCCTGGCAGAACATAAACGGGAAATATGTATTCAAGAAATTTTATTTATAACTAACACCAGATTGAAATTCTTTCCATTAAAAAAATTTTCAAATCCATATTCCAAAACCCAGATTCTTAAGAGCAGAGAATCCTAGCCTTTATTTAGGTAATAAAGAAACCTTTTGAGAATTTAATTAAAGATACAAATCATCATTTTTTCTGTAGGAAAAATGCATATACCCATGATTTTGTATATACTGTGGGAAAGCCTAGCCCCTTGAAGTCCATCAAGGAATCTGTGGTTAGGAAGCCTGCAGCCAGTCTTAGGAAAGGATTGTGCTGTCTTACACTAGCCACCTTAGTTGCCATACAGCACAGAATGAGTAGACCATAGCGGTTCCTGACACTGCAGGGCTCACAAGGAAGTTGGGTCCACACAACTTCAAAGCCAAAACCTTCCCCACAGGCTTCCCAAGTAACCTAGTTCCTAGGGTAGAGGTCTATTCTGCAAGGTTCTCACAAGAACACAGATCAGACTGGCAGTATCTCCCATAATTTGCCTTTGGTGGGTTAACTCATGCACAGTGGTGCTGTTAGTACTCATAGCGATCACTTTTCTGGAGGGCATTATTGTGCCAGGAGCTCCACCAGGCACTTTATACATTTTTACTTCATCTAACCATGAGAATACCCCTACACTGGGATGTATTACTACCTTCCCTTTATAGATGTTTAAGTACCTTCACTGAAGTCACATGGTTCAGTTACTCAGAGTAGGGCAAACACCCATCTGTAGGAGTCTGAAGCCAGTTTGTTCTTTGTTTTTTTGACATCTTTATTGGAGTGTAATTGCTTTACAATGGTGTGTTACTTTCTGCTTTATAACAAAGTGAATCAGCTATACATATACATATATCCCCATATCTCTTCCCTCTGGCGTCTCCCTCCCACCCGCCCTATCCCACCCCTCTAGGTGGTCACGAAGTTACTGAAGCCAGTGTTTTTGAAGCAAAATACTTTATACAACTTGAAGTTACTATAAACCTAACTGGGTATCATGACTATACAGAGGGTCAGTGTTTTTGACCGTGTGGCCAAGGGTCAGGAGTTTGACACCTCAGATTTGCCAGCCGACCGTGTTCTCTTCCGGGGCCAGCTCCGCATCGTGGCCTAATTCCGGCAAATACGTGAACAGGTGCACGCGCATGCAAGGATCCATGTGAGCCCTCATAGACCCCGGTCCTATTCTCTAGTGCAAGTGCGTTAAGCCTCTGCTGGAAACTGACCAGAGCACCATACCCGGAAGAGCAATGTACTACCTCACAGTACACGGAGACAGGACCTTTTTACAAAATTAACGGGCTTTATGGCATTTTTTAGTCTTTTACCATGGAATATTCTAACGGAATGATATCACGAACCCCCATTTACCGCTGCCTGGCTTCAGCAATCATCAACTCATGGCCAATCTTGTTTCACCTAAACCACGACTCACTCCTCCTTATCCTATTATTTTTAATTCTCAATTTATGATGTTCTCAGACACTATATAATTTTATCCATGAGTAAGGGGAAAACGTAATGAAGCCCATGCTGGGCAGTCGTTATGCTACAGTTTGCTTCACTGCCAGAGTCCTGGGGATGCTCACTCCATGAACTGTGGTCTATGCAGTGAGGAATGCTATGTGCATCATAAAGGAAAACGGAAGCTACTCACAATAGTGAAATGCCAAAAATTCACCAACGCTATACATTTCTTTTTAACAACATTATTTTTTATCCTGCTGTGGCCTCTGGAAAAGGCACTGCTCTGTTTCCTGTGTTCCACACGGGATCGCTGGAAGGTTTATGTGAAATACTCATAAAAACCCTATACAACTAAAAGGAATTATTGCTTATCACCCCCAAATTATATTGCTTTTGACTTAAGATAAGATATATTGCTTTTGACTTTTGACTTATATTGCCTGGACGTCTCACGGCAGTGAACCCTGTTGACCTATTTTCTTATTCTATCACTTGGGGTTTTGAACGCTCAGTTCACAGAATGAGATGATAACATCATGAGAATTATTTTGCAGGAAATACTAAAATAGACAGTCTTGCTGCCACAGTCACGGGTGTCATGACCAACACTGTCTTCAGCTGCTCTTCAGGTACCAAGACCCCACAGATACTTCAGATGTCTCTGGGACCCCAAACTCTGTCCTTGCCACCTCAGCTGATAAAACCGAGCCCTGCCTGAACAATGCATTTCCTCTTCCACTGGAGCTGCTATAGACATACTTACCTCCTATCACTTCCTTCCATGTGGGAGGATATGGTTCTCAAAAAAGCCTGACAGACCAACCTCTGCTTTAAATACAAATGTTATACATACACACTTTCTGATGAAAATTATATTTACAGAGTCACATTTGGTTCCATAATATTTCTAAGGCTTGGCTTGCTGAGATATGCTTCCCCAGAGAGGAGCTGTTTTGTAATAATTCTAGAGAAAACGAGAAAGATCTTGCACAAGGTGAGAGATAATTCAGTGGGAACCGATCCCAAAGAAGAGAGTCATCATATTATATTAACATGCTCACTTTAAACAACTAGGGAAAGACATTCTACAGAACGTTTTAGATGGAATATACCACACCCTGTTGGTCATTTGCTATATAATGCTTTTAACGTTTGAAAGAAAATCCAGCACTTCATCTGATGTGTCTGGGCAAATCCTGATGAGACACGGACGCAGCCCTCAGCAGAGCCCGTTCTGCCTGATGCACTAAGACCCACGGGACTGTTAAGCAAAATTGAAGCAGAGGACCAGGTTTCAGATGGTGCAGCTAAGATATTTCCTGAAACAAAACAAAAAATACACAAAGAAAACAAGCAAAAATATGCCTTGGAGAACTTGTACAAGCTGGGGTGGATTACGTAACCAGGCAGAAGGAACTGGCATTCTAAACAGTAGACTTACAAACATTTGACATCGGTTTAGCCACTTGAAATCGGTGATGCTGGCAGCAGCGTGAATTATAAAAGATCTGAATAACAGATTTTAAAAATGCTACATCCCACAAAATACTAGAACTTCTGACTGACAGTATGACTTGAGCTTATCTTTTTAAACCTTCATAAAAAGAGAAGTGACAAGTTTAGAGAATAAACAAACTTTATTTTATAACAGTATTACAGAAAGCAAAATATCCTTTAATACAACTGGAAGCTGCTAGGCATCTAATCTGGCGTCATAACTATACATAGGGCCAAAGCAAAGGAAAGACTTTCAATACAGTTAATAAGTCCCTATCAGGTCTCTGGTGTCAGCTTTAAATGGTGTAGCCTTCTTACAACCGTCAAAAAACCACCACGGCCCTAACTCCTCACCCTGGCAACCTCACACCTGTGTGGATCATCACGCTATCTGAAAGAGATACACCTGCTCGATAACAAAAGGTCAGTTTTACATGGAGACAAGGAGGTTTAATACAAAGTGTTCTACACGAGTGTTCAAATAATGGAAAGTACTGAAATTTGGACATGTTAAGAAAGAAAGCACTAAGGTTTTTAAGCTGCCTGAATATTTTAGTAGGAGGGAAGGTACTGCTTTCTCTCCCCTCCTATTTCTGGAATGCTGCCGAAGAGCCCGTGTCTGAGAAGCATCGGCACTGTGGTGCGACAGGGCCTCTAAACACAGTGCGTGGTCAGTGAACTTCATCATAATTCTCCAGTTTGGAGATTCCCGGACTTTCTGCTACAAGTAAAAAGTCACGGTACTGGAAAGTCAAAAGGGTTCAATGTCAAAAAGTAGCCCCAATGAAATTCTCAAACATTAGAAAATTTTCACGATGTAAGAAACGCCTTTAATCTGCATTAATATTTTCTCATACAAGTATATTTACTGCAAACTGAGAACTCTGTAAATATTGACTTGTACGAACTCAATGGGAAGCATCCGGAAGAAGGAAAGCCACTATCGAAATTAGTCACAGAGTCTCCTTTCCGCACAACAGCACCTGTTCCAGTGAACAGCACCTTACCAGCTGGGGCTGGCTTTGTTCACTATCATTTGATCAAAATGAGTCACAGAAAGCAGGTAGTTGTACACAAAGTAAACAGGAAACAAAAAACGAAACTCTCTAACTAAAAAAAAAAACAAACAAAGAAAAGAAGTAACCAAGAGTATTTAGAAGTGGTTATAAAACAAAATAATATATTAAAATGCGGGGGAACGGTATAGACCAGAGCTGTTAAGGTAAGGTTTGGTGTTGGCATTTTAATTCTTCAGGCTTCTGGCCATTGTTACCAGTCGTAGTATAAATTCGCTGGAGCAGTGGTGTGGCATTAAGACTTGGAATGGTCAAAATTTTTCAGGTTCACAAAGTTGAATGTTGTCTATAAAATGAATTTCTAGGAGGAAAAAAAAGAGACAAGGCTTAAATATTCCAAAGACAGGCTTGGGAAAAAAATGTAAGTAAGATTCACCAAATTCCAAATCAAGTAATCAACAGTTCCCATCTGCCTGGTTCTACAGTAAACAGTATTTTACCAGAAGACAAGCATGAGAGCCTGACCCACCCTTCAGGGCCTTAAAATACCTGAAGGATTGACCAGCACACGAGAAACAAGTGGCAAATAAGAATCTGACCAAAAAGTTAACTATAACACAGAGGTAATTCATATAATAAAAATCTAAAAAAAAGAGAAAGCAATGTAGGTTTTAAAGTTAGATTCAAAGAAGAAGAAAAAGTAATTTTGACTTCACTGAAATGAATAAAAGCTGCCTCAGGTTGGTAGAAAAGAATGAGGAAAGATGCAAGGAAGTGAGAAAGTGCCTGATAGGTAAGATGAGTATACAGATGTACGGCGTGGAGGACAGGAATGAATGGGGTGGGGACACAGATTTCTGGATTCTTCGTCAATGCAAATTGACAGATATTAATTATTATTATTGTAATTAATTCAACCTACTTTCGACAGTGTCATCATTCACCTCGAGTTTGGATATGGTTATAGCTGTTAAGTATGAGTTATACTTTATGTTATCAGAATTTTGGTCAAGTAAACAAACAAACAAAAAAAACCCAAACCACTAATTCCTTGCTTCAGTTTCCCACCCCCAGACTATACAATGTCACTGAACATTTCTAACTACTAAAGTCACGTTCCTTAGCTTGTGTCCCCCTCTTTTGGCCAATGTGAGAACAGGTCAATGTAGCTGTTTCATCTAATCACAGGTCTAATTCTACGTCTAAATTTTTCAAGGATACATGCTGGTTGCCTACTTTGCCTTAAGTCTTTACAGAGTGTCCAGTGCAGTCTTCAATTTATCTTTCTCAGTGTGCCTGGTGAGCCGTGGGGAATCAGTCAAGCTCAAGCACAGTTCTATGAAGTCATCTGAAAAGCACAACCTCGGAGTTTCCAAAGACAGGGGCTCACATGGTCTCAATCTGGAGCGTGCTCTACTCCAGAAACTGATTTGGCGAACAGCAAATGTGCACTTAAAAAAAAATCATCCTCATGACAAGTGGTAAAGCACTCATCCAGAGGGGAGTCTCAATAAAAATGCAAAGCTGTGGCTTTTATCCGAAATAATTAAAATAATGAAGAAAACATACCCTTTCAGATTAATGAAGATTCAATTACCACAGGGCAGTAATATAGCCTGAGATTTTGAAAACGTGAGTAAATTATTTATGTAAGGCACAACGCAACTATTTCCTAAATAAATATGAGGTCCGTGTACTCCGGTGTGAAATTCGGCTTTAAATATGATAGTTTATGAATTTCAGTTATTTCTAAACTTTCATTTTATTCTTCCTTGGCTCTCAATTTGCATATTTAATTTTAAAACAGAATCTTCATTGTAAGAATATAAAATCCTAGAGCCAAAAATGCAAGTATGATAAATGTCTATGTGGTTAGACCAGGAAATAGTCAATTCTTACAATGTTTGTATTACCACTATAATTTAGACCCACCAGTTCTCAAACTGTGGTCTGTAGACCTTGGGGGTCACCATGACTCTTGCAGGGGGTTATAAAGTCAAAGCTATTTCATAATCATCCTAAGACACTATCTGCCCTTGTCAGGTGTGGACATTTTCCCTGATGATGCAGAAACAATGGTGAGTAAACCTGTTGGCATCTTAGCACACACAGGTCAAGGCAGTGACACTAAACTGTACCCGAAGTCACTGCATTCTTTACCACCACACACTCACAGTGAAATAAAAAGCAAGCAAGAAAGCAAGCCAGTTTCACTTAAGGATGTCCTGGATGAAACAGAAAAAAATATTAATTTTCTTACATCTCTACCCTGGAGTACATCTTTTTAGTATTCTGTGTGATGAAATGGAAAGTACGCATAACACATTCCTGCTGCATACAGAGAAGTACAGGAGATGTCTAGGAGGAAAGTGAATTTGTATGAATGTTTGAATTGTGAGTTGAAGCTGCTGTTTTCATTAAAACATTTCTTTACTTGAGAGGATTACTGACAAACTACGCTGCTCAATTTGGATATCTGGCAGGCATTTTCTTGAAAATGAGATGAGCCTCTCACTTCAAGGCAAACAATTGACAGAACTTGTTGCCAAAGATAAAATTCAAGCTTTCGTGTGAAAATTATAACTCTTGGAAACTGTATTTTGGCCACCTTGAGCTTGACAGCTTCCCAATGTTTAGAGACTCTTCTAGTGGGGTCAGTGGCAACCACAGATCTTTTTACTGTCTTAGTCATTTTGCCTTTTCCAGGATGGCATAGAGTTAGAATCATACAGTACATGATACCTTTTCAGACAGGCTTCTTTCACTAGGTGATTATTTTTAACTGAATAAATATCTTGAAAACTATTTGACTTATAATAGAAATAGATCAAATTTCAATTAATAAAATTCACATAAACATAAAACTCTTTGGGCTCTTCAGTAAGTTTTAAGTGTTCCTGAGACCATTAAGCTTGAGAACTGCTTCTATGGAATCTGCTCCCTAACCTACTGGCGTTTCCTGCTCTCACAGATATTTGTGTGGCTTCTGAATACAGAAGGAAAAATGAAATCTAGTGTTTTTTCCTTTTCGGTCAAATGGCACTCAAAATCTCTTCTACAAATAATTCAGCAAAATGGTTTTGTATCCCTTGGTTTGCCTGGATATATTAATGCTCTTTTGAGGGTTGCTCTTTTCTTAGGAGGCTCTCATGTGGGCCCTTTTGAGGCTCATGTCTCAGATTTAGGTCTTTCAGGACAAGCTTGGCCCCCTGATCTCTGTCCCCTCTGAGTGCCAGATATATTGTGCTTGTTAACATACATGCCAACACAATTTCACTTCAAAGACAAAAATTCCGTTCAAAGTTTGCTAGCACCATAAGTCAATTAAGTATTTTTGCTTCCAGGAGAGTCAATTTTGAGATGTTTTCCCTGAATTTCCATTTGTTCTAAAACAAAACAAAACAAAACAAAAAAGGCTTGTCTCAGTTCTGAAGAACCTAGGGGCAGGACAGGAATGAAGACGCAGATGTACAGAATGGACTTGAGGACATGGGGTGGGGGGGAAGCTGGGACGAAGTGAGAGAGAGGCATGGACATATATACACTACCAAACGTAAAATAGCTAGTGGGAAGCAGCCGCATAGCACAGGGAGATCAGCTTGGGGCTTTGTGACCACCTAGAGGTAGAGGGGTGGGATAGGGAGGGTGGGAGGGAGACGCAAGAGGGAGGAGATATGGGGATATATGTATATGTATAGATGATTCACTTTGTTATACAGCAGAAACTAACACACCATTGGAAAGCAATTATACTCCAATAAAGATGTTTCTTTAAAAAAAAAAAAAGCTTGTCTGTGCCTCTCTTAGCTGCAGTTATTTCCCATCCAGAGGGCGTTTTAGGAAGAGCATCTCATTTTCCTCCCACCCTGTAATCGTCAAAGCTCTTTCCATTTTTAAGACAGTCATGCTCCCTTACCTCTGAGGAAAGGGTGAGCTGTCAGTGATCTCGGCAGGTCAATTAAATGGGTTTTCTTTAAAGCTAACAGTCATCTTTGTGTTAGAGCCTTTATGCACATTCCAGTCACTCCACCTAAAGAATTACTACACACACCGCAATTTCGGAATATCCTGTCAAATGAAAGCGTCATCCATTTTGCCTCATTTTTAAACATGATTATTTTATAAAATAATGGTTTTACTGTTCATTTAGCTACATATCGTAGCTGCAATCTCAAAGACATTCTGTCCAAAATAAATTTTTCTAAAATGAAGTGTGTTTCAACTACATCAGTGGGAGTTTGTTACTTGAAAGATTCCCATCATGAATCCCTCAGCAAAGCAATACGCAGTGTGGATTCAGACTGACGGACGGTCAACTCTGGCTCTGCTACTCACCGACTGTGTGACTGGGGGAGGGACTTAACCTCTCCAGGCGTCCGTGTTGTCATCTGCATCCTAAATGACTGTGAGAACTAACTGAAATAAATGGCAAAGTTCTCCAACAAAGCTCAGCACAGAGTAGGCACTCATTAAATGTGAGCTGATACTATTATTATGGATTTTCACACATGATATTTCATTCCTGGTTTTACTTCCAAACCCAATTCAACTCTACTCTTAAAGACAGAGATGGCCAGTTCAGTTTCCCCATTAATAATTGCATGAACCAGTATAATGGTTTCTTTACAGGGTACTTCATCCAATCAAGCATCCTTTCCATCAATCCTGCACACCACTGATAAATTAATCTTACTGAAGGATGGTGCTGAAAATGCTCTTCCCTTACGCAGATGACCTACAGAGCAAAGCCTAAACTAAGGTACTAACACGGAGTGTAATTCCCTTTGCAATTCGCCTTTGACAAATCTTTCCAGCCCCTGCTGGAATTCAACACACAGACACAACGTAGGATTTGCTTCTCCTGACGTCCAGCGTGTGGTTTTCCTATGTGCCCTCTCCTCTCTGCCCCTCTCTGTATGTTCAAATCCTCCCCGCGCTCTGCACACAGGAGCTTTCTGCTCCTTTTCGGGGAAGTCTTCCCTGATCTGCCAACCAGGAACAGTTTCTCCTGTTGACTTTCATAGCCCTTTAGCTAGGCTTCTATCTATCTATCTATCTATCTATCTATCTATCTATCGCTGTGTTGGGTCTTCATTGCTGTATGTGGGCTTTCTCTAGTTGCGAGAGGGTGTTACTCTTCGTTGTGGTGCACGGGCTTCTCACTGAGGTGGCTTCTCTTGTTGCAGAGCACGGGCTCTAGGCGCGCGGGCTCTAGAGCGCAGGCTCAGTAGCTGTGGCGCACGAGCTTAGTTGCTCCGTGGCATGTGGGATCTTCCCGGACCAGGGATCTAACCTGTGTCTCCTGCATTGGCAGGAGGATTCTTAACCACCGTGCAACCAGGGAAGTCCTAGGCTTCTCTTTAAACACTATTTTTTACCCTATATGTTATTTGTACACTTGATCCTATGCATTTACCTTTCTCACAACTACCATAGTCCCTTGAACGCAGTATGTTCCCAATATACATTAATGAATCCATGAATGAAGTAATAGCGACTAATCTGCAAGGCAAGGCCAGGCTGAAAAGCAAGGGCTTGGGCGGGGAAAAATAAACAGAATTGTATTCTAGGAACAAAGCACTACTGCCTTTCCTCACCATTAGTTTCATCTGCTGATTTAAGTGGAAAAAATTTCAGGTTCATTTTTCTGTTCTCTTTTGTTGAATAACTACTTCTGTGATATCCCAGGAGGACTCTTAGTTCTTTAAAAAACTGGTTTTCCCGAATCTCCCACATCTGAAGCTTTGAGAAAGATTTCTAATAGTAGTTAGTATTTGGCCGTAAAGCTAGAGGAAGGTCTTCTCATTCACCCTGCTGAGTTCAAATCTTGTGAGAACTTGATATGAAAGCATTCGACAAAATCTTAAAGCTTCTTTTAAATAACAAATGGACTACAGTAAGGCACACTCGGTATACTTTATTCTAGCTAAGCTTTTGTCAATCTTAGGTTCATGAGTAGAGATGAGAAAAATTTCTCTGTAGTATCAAATAAAAGTTGTGCTTTAAAAAAAACAGTAACAAAACCCTTATCTTTTAGAAAAACGTCTTTGAACTATGTATGAATAGAACTCACTTAGTGTTCGTTTCGTATTTTCATTAAATAGGAAGGTTAGTGGGAATCAAAACAATTCATCTCCAGACTCAACTCCGTCACTTACTAGTTAACAATGTTTTCTTACCTCTTCAGCATCCAATACGTTATTTTATATTTACAGGACATCTCAATTTGGAATAGCATTTCAATGCTCAATTTGGAATAGCATTTCAAATGCTCAAGAGCCACACGTGAGTCCTGGCTACCATGCTGAACAGAACAAGACTAGATTCTCACTTGCTCTAATACTAACCATTTTGATGCATGAGAGTTAAAGAAACATAGGGCCAACATGTCCTGGGACTATAACCCTCATGAGCACAGGAGTATCTTAAAAACACACACACATACACACAGACTTATTAATTCGTTCCCCCAGCAAAATTCTGTCCTAACCTACCCACAAGTTTACATTAAAATTTAAAATTACTATTTAAAAGCTAGTATCTGAGATATCTAACATTAGACAAGTTCTTGAAACAAATGAAACTATACTCAGCTCTACACATGGATGGTATTTGATGGTTCTTATAGAAAAGGGACCTATGGCAAATCTCTAGGATGCTATTTCCTCATAAAAAGGCGGACGGGGTGGGGAGAGAAGAAGATGGTCTATGTGCAGTTTTAAATTAAATATTCTTTTAATTCCCATACTCTTAAATACACCCTGCACTAGGGTACAGTAAAGTCATAACCACCACCTCCACACTCCTCAGAGACTGGCTGGGTAACATGTAAGTAGGGAGACAGGGTACCGGGACCTCAACATGAAGAGATGGGAAGGAAGAGACACTGGGGACTTGGAGAGCCCCTCCTTCCCCTTAAGTGGCCGCACCTACTGAGCCACTGCAGCCTTGAGAGAAAGGAGGCTCGGTGTTAGAGCTCCTGATGTTTCTCGACTCGCTAGATATCTTCCCATTTTAAGCATTAATAATTAACTCAAATTCCGTGACATACTGTTTGGGCTGACGAACAAACCAAACTCTGGATGCGGCCCGCCTGTGTCCCGCTGGTCAGTTTTGTCTTGCTCTCTCCCCCCCTTTTTGGTGCCACTTTAAATTCCCCAAAATAATGAAAAACTGGAGAAAACATCCAGCATTTGTGACTAAGAGATTAATAACCTTAACTCTGTAAAAGATAAAAGATGATAAACACCTGAATAGATAAGTGGACAAAGGATACAAACTGGCAATTCAAAGAAATGGAAATTGTGTTTGTGTGCACATATATTTATATGTGTGAATATGTGTACTGTGACCTCCTTAGCAATGAACAATAGTAACGATTAAAAAATGCTCTTTCCTCACAATTTAAAAAAAGGGGGGGAGGGGACAAATGCTCTTTCCTTACCAGGTTGGCAAAGACTTTTCAAATGTCGTATAATCTTTAGTGTTGGCAAGGATGTGGGGAAACGGGGATATTCTTAAACTGCTAGTGGGCGTCTAACTTTGTAGAACCTCTAAGGAGGGCAGGTGGGCAATATGTCAAAAAGAAACCTTTAGCACACCAACTCTAATTTTTAAAAATATCTGTCCTAGAGAAACAATGAAGTTAATGCCCCCAAATGTACACACAAGTGTAATCTTTGCAGCTGTGAATTTACTAGTGAAAACTGAAGAACAGCCTAAATGCCCATTAATAGGGGTCAAGTAAACCATCCTGCATCTATTCGATGGCTGTTGGAAAATGAGATAATGATGGGCAAACTTATCTACAAGGTACTGTGAAGCAGAGAAAAAAGCCGGATATGTGATAGAATCAACAGGATCAGCCTATATAAACAGAGGTGTGAGAACACATGGGAGTGCATCTGAGTATGTGCTCACAAGTATATACACTGTGAAAGGGATCATCTATCTCTAGGAGCAGAGCAATTATGGGTCACTTACATTTCCTACCATCTTTCCTTTTCAAAAAACTATGACCGCCTCTGCTTTTTTGTTGCCAGAAAAAATACATATAGTTTCATCCTGTAAAAACAACAGTCAATAATGATTCTGTCCAAGAGCAAACTCCGGGGAATCAGTGACTCCCAGGTGCTAACGAATGGACAATGGCAGGGGCATCCAGCGCCCCTTCTGTTGGGTAGTTCAAATATACTGTGACTCACTGATAGCACCTGCCAGATTTATAAATGTTACACAGAGTATGCCCCAGCATTCCAGAGTGAAAATTGGCAGTGCCTAAAACTCACTAAATCCAAAATGGCTTTTCATTTCTATGTAAAAGTCTTCATTTTATGTTTGATTAACTTATATTGAAAACTAAGCTGTAATAAAATGCTAATTTCTGGTACAAGAGTAGTACAACTAGGCAAACTTATAAAATAAAAATGCAACACAACTGAAACCGACATGCCTGAAACATCCCTAAATTGAAAATCGTCATCTGGATGCCAACAGGCTGGTGCTTTTCTTTCAAGGACAGGGAGACGCTCGCATGTAAATGAGTAGCTCGTGATTGGCTAGAGCTCCGTTCGGCCAACGCCGTTCTTCTCTCCTGTCAAGGTAGTTAGACAGCTGATGCTCATTTCCTGTTGTTTTTGCGAATTCATTTTGAAACCGTGAACATCACCCTGACTTTGAAATGTTGGTTGGTTGAAACGTTGGTTGGAACACAATATTATCTTGTTTAGAAACTGGTGTTCATAGATGCAGGCTAGCACAGACAGCAACACAACTAACTGAGAGTTATTTATTGTGGGTTGGGGACTGGAACTCAGGGTCCACCTAACAGTCTCCAAGGAATGATGGATGTACCAGGTTTTTAGTAATCACTGCACTAGCTCCAGTGGCTCTGTCAGACCAATGCTCTGTCTTCTCAGATGAAGGCAGGCCAAGGCGGATGGAAAAGCAAAAGGCCAATTACTGAGTTTTCCTGCTTCTCGAAAGCACTCTGTGTAAACCCTATTTCCTCAACCTGTTACAGGCTCCATCTCCACTACTTGACTGAAGGAGCTGTGACAAAGCTCCCAGGTCGATTCTGTACCGACAATTCCAGAGGACACAGGCACCTGATTTCTTTGCCATATTTAAGGCTGATTATGCTCTCCTTGGAGCTAGCTTCTCTTGGAGCTTTCGTGGCCGCCTTATCTCCCTGTTTTCTATCTTCTTGCCCTTCTCACTCCTCCTGTAGCTCCTCTGTTCCCCAGGCCCCGACTCTCTGACCTGGCCCTGGGTAGGCTTCATCAGTGGATGACACATTCAGGTGTGTCTACCTCCTGCTCTGAAGCCTGCCGTTCTCTCTGTCTGTCTGTCTGTCTGTCTCTCTCTCTCTCTCTTTCTTCCTCTCGCTCTCTCTCTCAAAGCTCTTGGCTACTTCCTGGACCTCTTCATGAAGACATTTCACGTGCATCTCAAGCTCAACATCTCTGGGGTAGAAGTTTTTATTTGACTTTTAAGAGCAAAAAGCGTTCATGGCTGGCCTTCTATGTTATAAAAAGTTCTTACAACATGCCTTATTAACAAACCCTCTGTAGATTCTATTATCACCTCCAGTTCATGAGGCACAGAGAAATGAAATAAACGGCACACATCACGCAACTAAGGTAGATTTGAACCCAGCAAATCTGCTGTTACACTTCCTCTTAACACTCAGACTATCTGGTAAGTTTCCAATTAACCATGTCGTGTGTGTGTAAGACAGAGCCTTATACATTCACTTCCAAGCTTCCACTATAATTCCCATGACAGTTGGTCTCTCCTATAGTACCAGAGAACAAAAAATGCATCTTTGCTTTAAGACAGCTAAACTGAAAGGACTGGCCACATTGCACATGACATGTGAAAAATGAAATCCATGTGTTCCACGACTGAAATTACAGGTATCACCATTGACCCGTTTGTCCAAGCCAGAAACCTGGGCGTTATCTGGCATTTTTCCCCACTCCTCTGTCCTCCCAACTCACTAACTTCCGTATCCTCATGCAAACGGTCAAAAAGTCACAAGCCTTTATCTCCTCACCATCTCTCAAATACAAAGGAGCACCCCTACAGCTCTTCAGGATAAATTTCAGCCTCCTGCTTGGCTTCTAAGACTCTTTGTGATCGGGCCTCTGCCCCTCTGCGCCCTCATCTCCCATGACTCTGCTACAAGTGCCCTGCGAGGCAGCTGCACCTGATTTTGCCCTGTTCCTGGAGTGTCTGGTGCACAATACCAGATCCTGCCTGAATCGCCCCCTTTCCACGCCTTCCTTCCCTGGGCTCACTCCAACTCGCCATGAAGCTCCCATGAGAAGCCATCTCTGATGCCCCATCCTGATTCAGAGATCTCGCCTTTTTGTTCCCACGAAACTCAGTCCAGAACCTCTGATGAAACTGGAGACTCCATGCTGCTACCACTGCTTTATTGTCTGTGAGTACAGACCTTGATTTGAAATCTCAGTGGTAAAACAGTAGATGATACCTAATGAGACTTCCATAATACCTGTATAATGAACAGTAACGACAAAAAGGAATAAAATGAGTGAATGGGTGAGAGGCTGCTCTTGCATCATGTTATCCTTGGGCCGCTCACTGCTTTCCGATGAAAAGGAGGCGTCCTTCACTTTTTCATGCAACGTCAATGATTACTCCAGGAGTCTGAGAGGCTCGTCTGAAGTCTGCGTTCACAGAGCTTACGGCACCAGCTGAAGCAGGGTCGCACATTCCCCCTGCTGGGGCTCCTTCCTTCTCGGGCCGCGCAGACCACACCCCCAAGCCTAGGCTCTTCTACCTTTTCATCAGGACCAGCGGGGACACCATTCTAGTGGTGACGAGGTCAGTAACATTTTGTGTCCACTCAAGGGTTCATAAATATGCATTCAGAATAAAATAGCAGGAGGGAGTAGCCCTTAAGAGGAAATAAAAACGATACAGAGATCAAGGCAAGTGCTCCTCTAAGCGTTTTCTTGTTCGTGGAGCTGCACGCAGCCCCTCTGCCTCACCGCTGGCAACCGCCCAGCACGGGGAAGCAGACCGGGACTTCAGTCCTCGGCACATTGTTCTTTGACCGTCTTTCTGTTTCCCTGCCTGCCACGCTCAATGCTTGATCAAGAGGTCAGAGCTACTCCAAAGGAAGAGGTCAGGTCAGACCAGGAGGAGAGCTTTTCACGCCCGAAAAGGGAGACGGGACCGATACATCACAAATAGTTCTTTCTTCTTCTTTTCTGACGTTGGGACACCGTCCTGGTCCTGCTCTTTGCCTTGAGCCACTGCTGCCTCTGTGGGATTCTGGCAGGGCAGCCAGAGGGTAGCTGCAACAGTGGAAACACATTCTTCCCAGCCCTGACGGGCATCAGCAAAGGAAATTTTTCAAGAACAAGTGCGGCCAGTCAGGAGCGGAGATGCTAAAATGACTGTGAGAAGACACTGAGGTAGCTCCCATCTGTCCTCCAGATTGCAACTCAAATTCTATTTCTCAAGTAACAGGTTAAATTGATAACAGTTCAAGCCCCCCATCTGGTTCTCTCATCTCACATTATTTCCTTCGGAGCATTTATCAGATATGCAATTACATTCTATTTGTTAATACTGACACCTCCCCTCCTGGAGTGGATCCTTCCTGAGAAAGGGGACCGGGACTGTGCTGTCTACCAATGTGACCATCCGAATCCTCACTGCCTAAGCTGGCCTAGCATGCTTTGGCACTTGCTAAATATTTTTCAATGAATAAATGAATCTTTCCAAATTTATCTAGTTTGCTCATCTTACACGTGAATTTACACTTTAACCTCCTAAATTTGTTTAACAAGGCTGCTTATAAAAGATGGCCTCCGAGACAGGCAAACTTCAAAGGCTGTGTGTGTGTGTGTGTGTGTGTGTGTGTCCACTGAACAAATGAATATAAGGTGTTAAGAATCAATGACATAACTAATTTATTTTAAAGCTTATTAAAATACCACAAATGAAGGTGAAGTGCTGGTAATGCTAGTGGTCACTAATTTTTGTCTCATATTCCTGATTAAGTAACTGATTCATAGAATTTAGAGGAGAAATACGCATTATTTTTACATTTGTACAACACTCAATTTTCCCATTCATTGTCATATTATATATAAGCAGAAAAGGTAGATTGTACCAGCCCCACTGACTTACCCAACGTCCCATAGTTTGAGATCTGGCAAGATTAAAACACAGTACTTGATCTTCTGACTCCTAGCTAAGAATGTTCTCAGACTTGCATGTAACATAGCACATTAATTCAGGTAAAACAGATGCTGTGCTTGTGCTAAAACTTTAAATGATTTCTGCTCGCAGGCCCTTTATACACCCTGTGTTGAAAACATCATCTAAAACATAAAGAGTAAGGTTGCTAGATATAAGAGCAGTATTGAAAAGTTAGTTGTATCTCCCTATGCCAGCAACAGCTTCTGGGGAAAAAAATTATACAATTTTATTGAAAGACATTAAAGAAGATCTCTATAAATGGAAAGATGTTAAGATTTGTGGAAAAGAAGACAATATCATAAAGACGTAATTCTCAGTATACTGAGCTACAGAGCAGATGCAATTCCAATCAAAATACCACAGGATATCTTAGAACCTAACACTCTGATTCTGAAATTTATATGTAACAGAAGGAGCCCAGAACAGCCAAGACATTCTTGAAGAGAAAGAACTGGGGAGTGTTGTGCTCCTAGATACCAATTCTCATTTTAAAGCTATATGGCACTGGGGCAGGGACAGACACACAGACTGATAGAAACGAATGTGCTCAGAGACACACCCACGCATGTAAGAAACTTGATGTCTGACCCGCAGACTAGACGGGGCAAGGACGGGCTCTTCAATAAACAGGGCTGGAACGCTGGCTGCTTATACGGGAAACAAACAAATCACTGTTTCTAATCACACAGAAAAAATTTCTGATAGATTAAGGATTGATCCATGAAAGGCAACATTAAAATTTCCGGATTGAAAATATCTTTAACACCTCAGGATATGGAAAAAGCATAAGCCATAAAGAAAAGCTTGATAACTCAACTATATTAACATATTAAATACTACGTTCAATATATTAATATATTGCCCTATATTGATAATAAAAGACAAACCACAAACAAAGATATCTGCAACACATAAAACTGACAAAGGATTAGTATCCAGAATCTATCAAGAATCTGTATGACCAAGAAAGTTATATGGCAGTAAGTTACATGTCGTATGTCTTAAGTTGTACGCCATCTCATATCTGTCAGATTGGCAAACGTTAGTAAGTCAGAGGGGAGGCTGTGCACTGGTAGGACCCCTCACGCCCTACGACGGGAGAGCACTTAGCCTTGCCACAAGGAGGAAGACGGGTTATGTGACCAGCCCCTCCAGTGGGGATCTATCAATCAACTGACCAATGTACGGATCATTTTAAAAACAAAAATGCAATATTAAGT
Organism: Aethalodelphis obliquidens; assembly: GCF_003676395.1. Classification (NCBI taxonomy): domain Eukaryota; kingdom Metazoa; phylum Chordata; class Mammalia; order Artiodactyla; family Delphinidae; genus Aethalodelphis; species Aethalodelphis obliquidens. Next base: position 31,288,921 of record NW_020837947.1, on the reverse strand, counting down.
ATATGTGCTGTGTGATAAAACCTGCTTTTTAAAACCCTAATACGTACATGATCAGGAACACTTACTCAGTGTTTAAGAACCCTTTAACGCAACTTTTAAAGGCTATCTGTACTTCGCCATCACATGGAAGCAGCATAATGTATAACCACTCCCTACCGCTGGCCATTTAGATTGTTTCAAATTTCTTGCTAGTATATATAAACATGTGATACTCTTGTAGGTAAATCTTTGTATCCGTCTCTGATTATTTAAGATAAATTTCTCACAGTGGTTTAAACGGTAAGCATGTCTGACGTGGGTTTTTGCCAAGTTGCCCTCCAGGAAATATTACTAATTGATACAGCAGCATAAGTATATTCCCCGCCCCCCCCACCTTCTCGACCCTGGCTAAAAACGTAAACTTTGCCAGATTCAGCAGTGAATTTTTCATTTGTATTGATGTAAACAATATGAGGCTGAATACTTTTTGCTCATTATTCACTTAGTTTCTACATGGTTTACTTGCTTAATCCTCTACTTAAGTGTTTACATTTTCTGATGACACATAAGAGCTTCTTAATATAATATATTCAGGATATTAATCCTGTCTCTGCCAGGTACGTTGAACTTTATCACTTACCTTTTACTTTTGTTTTTGTTGGTTTGGCTCAAATTTTTACCTCTTTATACAGTCAAAGCAATCTTTTCCTTTATGGTTCCTTCTCTGATACAGAGTTCTTAATGTCTCCATTTAAAAGATTAACTCATCTCCCCTTTGGGCCCCTACGACAAAAATCCCTCATCTAAACGAAAGCAATAGCACCTTCCTAACAGGCTCTTTGTGAACATTGAGATAACTTATATTAATGCGCTTTACAAATAGTAAAGTAACATATAAATGTTGATTATTAGCGGCTCTCAATACATGGCAGTTATTAACACCACACGATGCCCGTGGGTCCACAGAGTTTATAGTTAACTATATACAGGTCACCCGAGCAGATGTACTTGGAGATGAAAAAGTCTGAAAGATCAGATGAACTGTAGGAGACAGGCACCATGATGCAGACGTGCCTTTCACATCGCTCGGCAGGTTCAGGAATACAGAACAGTCATGAGAAAGGCCCCAATGACGAGGCTCTTACCTTACTCTTCCCCCTCGTCCAGCTCGGTTTCTTTGTGCACCACAACCCTCGTGACCGACATGTCGGGGTGCTGCTCCCTGGCTTCCCTGATGGCCTGGGCCAGCGCCTGCGGGGTCAGGAGAGAGCACTGTGAGTAGAGGAAGAGGCTCTTTCTCGGGATGGCTGTACACGAGCATAGCCATCACCTGGGATCCATCCCTCCTCCTGCCAAGACAGTTTCACTGCTGTATTTGAGGAAGCAAGAGATTTGAAATGGGCTCCTTTTTCATTTTAGAGAATGCATCTCATTTCCCCAGGTTTCCCATTTCTCCAGTCCACTGCCAAATAATGATACACGTAGGAGAAACACGCTGGCTCTGAATCCCACTCAGCCTGGCACGCACTGTGAGACGCGGAGAAAACAGATCTTCTCTGACCTTAGGACTCTCATCTGCAACCTGAGACTTATGCTAAGATTATAAAGATAATGTTAAGGTTCGATGTATGGACTGAAAGAATGATGTGAAGCCTCCAGGGTGGTGTATGCCCTCCACACTCGAGTGATACTTGAAATTACCCAGTTGCCTCAAAACTCATGGTGCAAGAAATCTCTGGCATTCCTATACACTAATGATGAAAAATCTGAAAGAGAAATTAAGGAAACACTCCCATTTACCACTGCAACCAAAAGAATAAAATACCTAGGAATAAACCTACCTAAGGAGACAAAAGACCTGTATGCAGAAAACTATAAGACACTCATGAAAGAAATTAAAGATGATACAAACAGATGGAGAGATATACCATGTTCTCGGATTGGAAGAATCAACATTGTGAAAATGACTACACTACCCAAAGCAATCTACAGATTCAATGCAACCCCTATCAAACAACCATTGGCATTTTTCACAGAACTAGAAAAAATTTTTTCACAATTTGTATGGAAACACAAAAGACCCCGAATAGCCAAAGCAATCTTGAGAAAGAAAAACGGAGCTGGAGGAATCAGGCTCCCAGACTTCAGACTATACTACAAAGCTACAGTAATCAAGACAGTATGGTACTGGCACAAAAACAGAAATATAGATCAATGGAACAGGATAGAAAGCCCAGAGATAAACCCACGCACATATGGTCACCTGATTTTTGGTAAAGGAGGCAAGAATATACAATGGAGAAAAGACAGCCTCTTCAATAAGTGGTGCTGGGAAAACTGGACAGCTACATCTAACAGAATGAAATTAGAACACTCCCTAACACCATACACAAAAATAAACTCAAAATGGATTAAAGACCTAAATGTAAGGCCAGACACTACCAAACTCTTCGAGGAAAACATAGGTAGAACACTCTATGACATAAATCACAGCAAGATCCTTTTTTGACCCACCTCCTAGAGAAATGGAAATAAAAACAAAAATAAACAAATGGGACCTAATGAAACTTAAAAGCTTTTGCACAGCAAAGGAAACCATAAACAAGATGAAAAGAAAACCCTCAGAATGGGAGAAAATATTTGCAGACGAAGCAACTGACAAAGGATTTATCTCCAAAATTTACAAGCAGCTCATGCAGCTCAGTATCAACAAAACAAACAACCCAGTCCAAAAATGGGCAGAAGACCTAAACAGACATTTCTCCAAAGAAGATATACAGATTGCTAACACACACATGAAAGAATGCTCAACATCATTAATCATTAGAGAAATACAAATCAAAACTACAATGATACAATGAGGTATCACCTCACACCAGTCAGAATGGCCATCATCAAAAAATCTACAAACAATAAGTGCTGGAGAGGGTGTGGAGAAAAGGGAACCCTCTTGCACTGTTGATGGGAATGTAAATTGATACAGCCACTATGGAGAACAGTATGGAATTTCCTTAAAACACTAAAAATAGAACTACCACACAACCAGCAATTCCACTACTGGGCATATACCCTGAGAAAACCATAATTCAAAAAGACTCATGTACCACAATGTTCATTGCAGCTCTATTTACAACAGCCAGGACATGGAAGCAACCTAAGTGTCCATCCATAGATGAATGGATAAAGAAGATGTGGCACATATATACAATGGAATATTACTCAGCCATGAAAAGAAACGAAATTGAGTTATTTGTAGTGAGGTGGATGGACCTAGAGTCTGTCATCCAGAGTGAAGCAAGTCAGAAAGAGAAAAACAAATACCCTATGCTAACACATATATATATATATGTGGAATCTAAAAAAAAAAAAAGAAAAAAAATGGTCATGAAGAACCTAGGGGCAGGACGGGAATAAAGATGCAGACCTACTAGAGAATGGACTTGAGGACACAGGGAGGGGAAGGGTAAGCTGGGACAAAGTGAGAGAGTGGCATGGACATATATACATTCCCAAATGTAAAATCGATAGCTAGTGGGAAGCAGCTGCACAGCACAGGGAGATCAGCTCGGTGCTTTGTAACCACCTAGAGGGGTGGAATAGGATGGGTGGGAGGGAGACGCAAGAGGGAAAAGATATGGGGATATATGTATAGCTGATTCACTTTGTTATAAAGCAGAAACTAACACACCACTGTAAAGCAATTATACTCCAATAAAGATGTTAAAAAAAATAAAATTAAAAAAAAAAAAAAACTCACAGTGCAAGACCAGGCTCTGCTCATCTTTGCCCTCTTAGGCTCTCAGTAATTGCTTGAGGAATGTTGCAGGAAAAATATCTATTAGCTTCTAGGACATAGAACAATTAAAACCACAAGCAACAATGACGACAAACAATCAGTAAAGCTAAAGAAAAGAGAGAGACTAATCTTTTAGATAATAAAATACAGCTCCCTATTTTACAGGTGGAAACAGTGAAGGCAAAAAGGTTAATGGGTCTTCCTCAGGACCATCCTGCCAGGGGGCTACAGGGCAGGAGAGGGCTGCCCCTCCACTGATTCATGGGCGTTTCCCTGGATGAGGCTGTGAGAAAGCAGACAAGATTTCTCTGAGTTTGATCAGAAAGTAAACTGTACACAAGGATTATGGCAAAGTGGAAAGATCCTGTTTTTCAGAGGGAAAGATGTTTAAAGAGGTCTCGGGGGAAAAAGTAAAAGAAAACTGCACGGAACAACACTCAAAATCTAGGAAAGAACTTGAAAACAAAAAAGAAATCCTACTAGGAGAGAGATTGCTGTATCTCATAAGGAAAACATACATTTGAAAAAAGCAGCACAATTTTCCTGCTGCGTTGTCACCTGCCTTTGGGGACAACTGCATTTCTTGTTTGCAGTATCATTTCCGTCAGCTGGAAGGTTACTGAGCAAAACCCTGAGCCGCATTCCACAAAGAAAGATAAAACTACCCCCCAAAATTATTTTTACGCCAAAGACTTTTCACTCAGAAGCTTGGAAGACACTTGAGGGTGCTTAAATTTCCACTGGGGAACAAACTCTGGCAACCTACCTGTGTTGGGACAAGAGAGGATCAGACAGGGGACCAGGCTTCCACTTAAGCATCAGCACAACTGCTTGCCACGTGGGGAGAGCAGGCAGCCCAGTGGGCAGGAGCAGAGTGGGGACCTCGTCTCAGAGCAGGACAGCAAGTGCTGCCGTGTACTAACTGCAGTGTGAGTGGGGAAGGCGACCAAGTACATCAGGGAGGCTCTAAGTCTGTGTTCAGAGGCAAGAGGGAGATTGGAACAATCAACACGGTCTAGTCCCAGCTGGTTTCTGGAATCCAATTTGAGAAAGGACAGCTCTGATGGGAGCCAACGTGGCTACAGAACAACGTCTCAGCTACTTTGAATTTATGTTCATTACAAAGACCTGCCTACATTAAACCCTGCACCTGTCAAAGAGGAAACATACATGATACCCAAGGGAAGGTAGCAGGCGTGAAACATGCTTTAATTAGCAGAAAAGTAGGGAAAATGGAAAACTGCTATTATCATCTTCAAACATATTTGAAGTCAGTTTGCCCTTAGTTCCTTTCCTTCCATAATATCGGTACACGTAATTAAATACCGTAAAATGTTAATTCACTGCGGGAACAGTAAAGACTGTGAGAAAACTATCACATTGCACGGCCAAATTGAGAAGTTATTTTATTAGAAAGAAATACACTTTTCCGTGTTGTTTATGCCTCCCGGGTACGGAGCTGAGAGCCACAACTAGCACCGGGTGTAGAAGCTGCAAAGCCTCTTTCATTTGCCAGCACAAAAGAGATTCCTTCTTTTCCTATCCTGCTCAGATGAAGGGTTTCCTTCCACTATTAAAATTCTTTTAATGTAGGCAAGGAACTGAAAAGGTGTCAATGACATTAAAGTCACTGCATGATCAACATCAGTTTGTGGCAGGGAACTAATTTCCCTCCTTTACTTTTAAATAGCTCCACCATCTCATTTACAGGCTATAAGGGGAAAGCGAACTCATCATGAGCTCCTGGTGACAAGCATACCAGAAGCCACAATTACATTTACTCAAAAACGTTTATGACATCTTATAAATAAACATGAAAAAGGTAAATATCTGTTCTCTTCATTTGGATATCTGGCCTCAGTTTTGGGTTTTTTGGTTTTTTTTTTTAATCGTAGTTGATTTACAATGTTGTGTTAGTTTCAGGTGTACAGCAAAGTGATTCAGTTATACATATACATATCCTTTTTCAGATTCTTTACCCTTATAGGTTATTACAAGATATTGACTATAGTTCCCTGTGCTATACAGTAGGTCCTTGTTGTTTATCTATTTTATACATAGCGGTGTGTGCACCTGTTAATCCCAAACTCCCAATTTATCCCTCCCCCCGCCCCCTCGCCCCACTTCAGTTTTAAAATGGGCTGAAGGTGTGCGTCCTCACAGCAACAGCTAAAGCTGCAGCGTCATGATTTTCTTCTAATGGGAGAGTTAGGAATTTTGTTATTTTGTGTTATTTTGGAACTTACGTTTCAGACTGTGTTTTTAATATCTGCTGTTCAGAAGCATTACTATCTAGATTTGAGTTTTCAGGAAAAACGGGACGAAAGAATGCACATAAAATAAAACCTGCAAGTAACCCCTCAAGGGAAAAAGTGGCATTTGAAACCCTAAAAGGGCCTTGTTTGGTGGAGACAGAGGGCAGACGAAACAAAGGCTGGGAGAGGACCCCGATTTTCACCTTCCATCAGGCCAAAGAATGTGGGTTCCTGCCCAGCACACTGTAGAAATTCAATAAATGCTGAGCGAGAGTCCCAGAGGAAAAAAGAGTAAGAATACGTATGGTTTGCTCCAACTTAAGGTCAGAGCAACTCAAAACTGTCCCAGTGAAGAGAAGTAGAATAAATCTTCTGTATAGGAAACCAGACGCTTGGTTTCCACACAGGTAATTCATTTTCTAGTGGTGAACAGACACACGTATAGTCATCTACTAGGAAGCTCTATTACTAAGTCAAAATTCAGAGTCAGGGCAAACTTTTAACCTATAATAACTGTCAAGGAATTTTTAAAAATACATTATGAGGGCTTCCCTGGTGGCACAGTGGTTGACAGTCAGCCTGCCGATGCAGGGACATGGGTTCGTGCCCAGGTTCAGGAAGATCCCACATGCCGCGGAGTGGCTGGGCCCGTGAGCCATGGCCGCTGAGCCTGCACGTCCAGAGCCTGTGCTCCGCAACGGGAGAGGCCACAACAGTGAGGGGCCCGCGTACCGCAAAAAAAAAAAAAAAAAAAAAATTATGAAATATGTAAGTAAAATTCTATATACAGGAGTTTTAGAAAACAGTAATTTTCTTTTTAGGCATGTAAGAAAATCTATTCCTGTTTGGCCTTTCTTACAGCAAGTCTTTCTTAAACGAGAAATTTTGTTCTCTAAAATTTCTGTGTTCAAAGATGGGTGACTATCATTTGTTCCTACTCCCCAGCTGAGGACAACTGAACATTTGGTCAACTGAACATTTCCATTTCTTCAAATTATTGTAAAAGGAAAAGAGCTTGGTCTCCTTTAGAGCTGAGTTAAAATCACTCAGAAAATAACAGAACAAAAAATTCTCATCATCACTTGGGACTGCAGTCTAAAATTAAAGCTACTCTCCAAGTCTCCAGCGGTTCCATTCGTCACCTGTTCAGCTTAACAGTAGAATGGAAGTACAATTCTTTAAAAAATCTTTTCTGGATACATATAAATTTTCACTTTGTAAGAGACCTTATATTACCTTTTCTTATCCTTCAATAATAGTAATAACTAGGAGAAAACATCTAGAAGTGAATAGCCCGACTTTTCTAATGCTATAAAAAAATACTTGATAAGTTCCTGAAAGCAGGCATAAGTCAAACTTAGTGGCTTTCCTTATTTTTTTGGAAGCCAGTGTCGTTTAACTGCCATTTATTCGTCAGTAACTGATGACTTGCCTTTAAACCAGGCCCACGTGAATGCCTGACGGTTGCCAAAAATCCTCTTGATTATTGTGAGTCAAAGGTGCATGTAAAGCTAGTGTGAAATGAAAAACAACCCACATTTTGTGCTAATTCAGTACCAGGAAGGCTGAAAGGACAGGCTGTGTCTAGACTGTGAAGGGTCTTTATGCCAAGCTTAGGAGGTGCATTCATCTCGGAAGGAGGTACTGAGAGAAGCGGTTTGACACAGGGACATGACATGATGACAGAAACTTAGAAAATAAACGCGGCCAGTTTCAGAACCAGAAGCTCAAGTCTTTACCTGGTCGTGATCAATATCTGCATCTCCCGTGATCACGATGCGCTTTTCAATTCTTGTTTCAGATATTCCACCTTTTACAGTCTAAAGGTCATAAAGAAACAGAAGGGAGGGAGGATTAGCAATCACTAAAACATGTTTACACATAATCAGAGAAAACAGAGATGGCGCACACCCAGACCTTCCGATCATCCTTAAGCAATTCACACTGGGTGGGGAAGACTGATGTTCTAGAAATTTCTTTATTTTTAAGCTCCATAGAGAATCTGATCGTTCAAAGTGTAGCATCATCTGTAAGCACTCCTAAACTGAAAGCAACCTTAAAAACTATCTTATCAAGATTCAGGTGAGATTAAGATGCAACAGATGCCATTTAATCCAAACAACTCCACTGGAACATTCCGGTACAGTTTCCTGAGTTTCTTCACTTCCAATTGGCCAATTTTTGAAAAGAAGCGAGCAAAGGAGAAGTAGTTGTTTGTTTTATGTAGAGTTTATAAGGAATGCTAATAATTTAAGCATCTAGTTTAGGTTTGGGAAATTGACTGGCATCATACAGATCCATTTGGTGATTTTCTTCATTTGGTTTAGTGCAATAATAAAAAAAAAAAGAAGACTTGGACTTGGTTTAAGATAGGTAAGATGTGTGAGGGCGATATAAAGATTTTCATCCAGTGTTTGATTTGATTCTGCACGTGGCTGTGACATGGACACGGAATGTGGCTGAACAAAGGCTGTGAGGAGACCCGGGGGTAGGAGCTCCTGGGTGAACTGCCCACAGAGTTCCAGAGTTACTGGCTTGGAGCGAGGTGACAGAAGCCTGGGGCATGATAGAGGCTGAGAGATCATATGCCTGTGACACTCTAAACAATGAGCAAATACCACCCAGTCCTGAGAAAGTGCACACTCAACCTCTACAACACTGATAAATTTACACACGGTCACAGGTATCGCACTTCACTGTAAGAAACAAGGCTGATCGCTAAGATCATTAGGTCTTAATAACTTGATATGCTTTAAAATGAACACCAATACCATCTTGCACTTATGGGACATTTTTTAATTCACAAAATTTTTTTTGTTGTTGAAATGTGGCGTGAGGAGGGCACAAGGGATACATTTGAGACCTTCAAGCACTAACCAAACGTGAGAAGCAGAAGCAAAAAGGAACGACTGGAAAATAATGCTGGATTAGAAAGGTGATGACCATGTCACGCACTGGAATCACGTGGAGGGCTTCCTAAACACTCCTGGGGTTTCAGAAGATCCAGAGTGGGGTCACAGTATTCACACTGCTAACAAGTCCCTGGGTGAGACTGCCGCTGACAGTGCAGAGACCACACTTTGAGGATCGCTGGTCATCAGGTGTTAAACATTTAGAGAGTGATCTGGAGAAATGCTCCAAATCGACACACTAGTATCTTAAATCAATGGGGGAAATGTATATGATTTGAACAACTCGGTGAAAATTTTCAACGGCAGTCTTCACTTCCTTGCTTCAGTCAGGAGAGCTGACTTGTACTTACCAAAGCTAGGCTTCCAATTTTATTAGGTTCCCTCTGCTCCTACAGCTGTCTTAAGTATAGCTATTTAGAACATATTTTTACCCCCTTGTACTTTACAAATTTGCAATTTGGATTTGGTTTAAATACAAATGTCAGTGGAGCCCAGTTTCTTGCACACTTTAAATCTAGGCATTTTTATTCCACTGGCACTGTGCGTAATAATTGGAAGTGTGAATAGGAACAAAGAAACCATTCAGAAAAGATTTTGTTGGCAGTGTACATTCCCCTGGATTGCTTTACCTTGGTGATGTGTGTGGTTGTCGTCGTCGACACGGACTCGGATGTGACGGTCTGTGCAGTCAGTAATGTGCCCGAGTCACCACCAGCCCCGCCATCAATCTTTGAAGAGTTGGGGGGAAAACACAAAGCAAAGCTTAACTTCCGTTACGTTGTCAGAGAAGACCCCTCCCCATCGAACATGCAGCTTTTAAGACCTAAGGAGGCGGCAGAAGACGCTAGCTGCCTATCCTCTGCATGTCTGTAGTGGTGATTTACTGATCAGAGACTGGCTGGCATTTATAAACAGAGTAAAGTCAAGGGCTAAATGCACATGGAGAAGCCAACCCTGGGCAGAGAGAGAAAATACAAAGAATGGACGTAGAAGGTGGGACTGAGATCTACAGGGGAGTCGTGAGAAAATCTGGCTGAGGGCCATTTACAGAAGCTAGAAGAAGAAAGCAGAGAACCAAGCAGAGAAGTTTCCACAGTGACCAGAAGTGCTGAGTTTGTTGTTTTTTTAAGCACAGGTGGGTAAAAATAAATGTTTTCTCAGATTACTAAGCAACAGAACCTGACCAGGATAGACTAAGCTTAAGCGATTTGGTTAATTGCTTATCTCTAGATTTTTTTTTAATGACATGGTTCCTGTAATAGTTTGTGCGTATGCACGGCTACATGTATTTCAATACGTATGCACACGTGTGTGCACATGTGCACGCACTCTCTATATAAGTGTGTATATATATAGCTTATATATAAATCTTATACGATGTCTATATAGGGTTTAACTTCTTTACTTTGATACTAGAAAGTTCTAGAGTTTACCAAGGGAAATAATGAAGCACATTAATGGGCTAGGAGTTTATGCTAAGATCGTCAAACACATTTACCTCCAGTTTCCTGACACTGACAGGAAATAACTGGAAAGTGCAGAGTCTTTCTTACTGTAAGTTAGGAGGAGATCTCTCGAACTTGGGTCACGCATCTCTACTTCTTTACAAGGGCACTTACCACAACAGAAACACTTGAGTACACGCTCTCCTACCACACCTGTTCATAAGAAACCTATTTGTGCTTATGCGGGATCTACGCACATTTACGGAGAGCATATCTAAAATGATTTTAAGGAATGTTTCACGCATAAACGCATTACACCTTTAAAAAATATTTCGAGAGGACAGTAATCTGCCATCCTCCACCACGGTACAATCCTACTAGAACACTAAATTTCTCAGTTGAGAAAAGAGTTGTCCCAGTTTCTAAACGGTTCCATTTTGAAATGATGACTACTTTCCCCTTTTTTGTTACCCTTAAGGTTAAATATCATATTTCAAATCTTTACAGAATCAATGTGTGAATACCTAAAATCAAACACACGAATCTGATCATTATTTAGACGCACAGTATCATATTTACATAAGAATGGCGACATATGTTTTTCAGAAAATAATCCCACATGAGGAGAAGCACAGGTGTGTGTGCATTATGTGTGTACCTGTAAACAAGAGTGAGTTGAATGGCTCTGTCTTCGTGGAGTTGGAGGAGGGGATAAAAGCCTAAATTAAATCCTACGAATCCATAAATTAAATCAGATCCAACAACCTTTGTAAGATGATCTGTTTCCCAAGTGTACATAAACACTCCTGGATACATCAAGCCAGAGATGGCTCATAAGAATAATAAGAACAACATTGGTACTGCCTGTCCTAAAAAATCACATGTATGCTTTCCCCCATAATCAATGGGTCACCAATTTTATTGTAGCAAGTTACGTTGCTGAAGTAGTTATAAAATGGAGATATAAAAAGCTACGTCAAAGTCAGAAACATAAACTAGGAGAAGACAGAACGAAAACAGAAAGACTAAGTAAAAAAGAACTCAAACAGTCCAAGTCTAGAGACTTTGTACCTGTGGAGACTCATATGTGATGGTTTTGGTCTCCGTTTGGACAATAGGGACTTCCTTGGTGGAGATTTCTGTCCTTTGTGAGGCATCAGAAATTGTTACCATCTCTGTTTTTACCACTGGTGGCTGAAGTGAAAAGGAAGGGAAACATAAATTCTAGAGGTAATAAAGTAAAAGTGCTTAATGGAGGCTTCAAAAATAACTGTAAGAAATATATCCAAACACACACTCATGAACAAAAGACAAGAGTAAAAGGAAATCATCTAAAACAAAAAAAACCACTTTCCTTCAAATATCATATATATGTGTATAGATATATATGAAGAATAAGCTAGTATAATGGCTCCCTAAATCGTGGCGGGCTTCAGATTATGATGGTCCCAAATTACTTACGTGTCAAGCCTGGCGTACAGTGATATGGAAACTTTAGCTTTAAGCAAGTAATGATAAAATTGAAAAGAAAACAAAACAGAATGAGCGATGAGAAGTGACCTGCCTCAATTTTTATTACAGTTTAAAGAAGCATATAGTTTGTGTGAAGGCTGTAAGGTTTGCGTGTGTGCCTTTAATTGGCACACTTGGTCAGTAGGCTAAGATTTCCTCTTTTCCCAAAAGCCTTTTCTGCCCTACTGACAAGGAGATCCCATTTTCAGAAAGAATACCTTCAAGCAGGATTGTTTTCAGTTATACCTGTCTAAATCTTGCAGTGTTTCTTCTGTATTACATAAGTTAAAACGTTATATACCTGTAGAGTCACTCCACCATTGTTGCATTAATGCTCTGAACCATTCAAAACATTCAAGGAGATGCCTGTTAACATTGCCTGTTAACACTGCAGTCTGCTGAGCGTGTATCTTTAATACACCATCAGACTATACTACTACCAAAGCACTACAGTGCTTTCCTTGAGAGAAAATTCCCAAGTGTAATTATTTAAAGAGGAATAACCTGTATATTAAATGCAGAAAATAATAGTTCAAGGCATTCAAAGACTTTCAAAATGTCTTCTCTGAAGTGAAATCGGAAGTTTAAAAGTAACATAAATCCAGTTAATTATTTCAAGACAAAGTCACTTCAAGATTTTCTACCCCATGAAAGAGAGCAAATATGGATAATCCCTCTACTGTCGGCACTGAATTTTAATCAAGGAACACTCACATGGAAGTAAATCCTCCCTCAGCATAACTTTGACTCCCAAATCAGAGACACTGCACCTAGTGACCAAGACTTAAGCTAAGAGGAGTATGGAAAGTTCTCTTTCTTGAAGAGAAAAAGGAAAAGACCCATACCCAATGGAGACAACTCACAAAACACATGATCAAACTTGCAAATAATCCAGAATTGATGAGAGGACAGAACGAGAAGAGAAGGGTATCCTGTTAGCTTCTCGCTGCCCAGAAGGAAAGCTACGTCTCCTGACCAGACCGTACAATCCCTGGCATCTAAAACCTGAAGTGCCAGGGGTATTCAAGAAATAATGTTTTCATCAGGCTAGATGCTGAATTCAGAGCATCGTGGTAATCGGAGCCCGCTGCCATTCTGAAAATCTTAAACTGGAGAGAGAGTGAGCCAGAAAGTCAAATCCAGTCGTGACACCAGCAACACACACACACTGCCCGTTTTTCAACAATACATACACAATTTTCTAATGCACAAAAAGGCATTGAGTATGAGGAGACAGTGCAACTGAAGATAAACCATCAAAAACATCCAAAAACATGCAAAGAAAATTTTCAACGTGAAATGAGAAGGGAAAAAATGACACGGCTGCTGTTGGAAAGTTTATCGGGTGATCCAGTTGTGGTAAAGACGCCAGAAACCGTGACCCGAGAGGGCAGAAAATCGACAGAGCAGGGCCTTCCCCCTTCCTCCCGTGAGAGATCAAAATCAGAATCCTGTCGGAAAAGCTGAAGGAGACCTGGGAGGACAGGAGAAGAGAGGCAGGTGTGGCTCCGCCTGAGAAACAGCTCTAGCGTTGAGCTCCCGCTTGGGTCTCCCATTTACCTCTGAACAACAGATAATCTGTGGCAAAACGTCAATGTCAACGGGAGCCACGTCTCCGTTAACTTTCTGTTGCTCGTCCTCCGCTTCTTCGCTCACGTCTTGCTTAACAGCGCCTTCGTTTACACTCTTCTCGGCAGGGATCTGGGGGCCCGCTCCCTTTTCCTGGGTCACTGTTTCTACTGTGCCGACACCGGCACCTGCTTGCGTGACCGCGCTGGCTGCTGGCACCGGGTCCTGCCTCTCTACTACCTTGGCTGCTGGGCCGGGTGCCTCGTCCACCTCTTCTTCATACTCTCCCTGCTCCTCCCTGATGGCGCCCTCAGGCGCTCGGCGGTGGGGCCGGTACTCCCCCACGTCCTCCGCCTCCTCCTCGCTCTCGCTGCTGCTCTCAGAAGACAGGGGGGTGGGGTCTTTCTGCGTCCCCGGCTCCACCTTCCGCATCTCCCCAGGACCATGCCCAGGGGACGGCTCTTTACCGTTCATCTCTGCCGGGGTTACTCTTTCGTCTTTCCCAACCTCTGCCTGCTTCTTCTCCTCCACTATATTCAGAGTCTCAAGTGAACTCTGCACAGAAACAAAAATGGATGAGGGGGAAACAAAAATAGATGAATAAATCAAAACGACGGCAAGCAAAATTAACCGATGGCAGGTTCATGTCATGGAGGAAAGCAAAGATGATGATGATGATGGTGGACTGAAAGGGAAGCGGGTGAAAACGTGAGCGGGATTGGACACGTCGGGCAATGGTGTTAACATGGAAAAGGGGAGAACCTTAACAGCATCACTGGCTCCGGCGCAAGGCCCTTCCGACTCAGGAGCGCATTTCTGCGGAACAAAAAGCAACCGAGGACACAAAATCAATAAAGGTTTACCTCGACACCCACCAAAACAAACATCCGACACCGCAAAGACAGAACAGCAAGAATCAACAACTACAAAAACCTTTGCCCGAGGTCACATGAAGGACAATCCAGACAAATGCAAGAAGCTTAGGGAAGGAAACAAAAACACAAAAACTGCTAGCATCGTCCCAAAGAGACGAAATGGTTTTATTATACTTATATCTATAAGCTCCTTCTTGTTGAAAAGGTAGGGGGAAAAAAATGGAATTATACCAGAGCTTACTCATTATTTTAAAGTTTAAATGTTAAGACTTTTAAAATCTATTCGAGTTTGATTTTAATCAGACCCCCCCAAAAAAAAAATATCCTGGCCTGAACCCCTAATTCCTAAATGAATATACTATTAATACGATGATGCCTTTGTTTTTTGCCGGCTTGTTTAAAAATCAGCTTTAATTGGCAAAATTATAATTGTCTCAGATAGTTATTAACATAAAAATGTTGTCATTTCAGAAATGGTTATTAACATCCCAAACTGTGCGACAGATTAGCAAAAGGGATATTATAACATTAGGATGGATGTCAGTTATGGCTCCAAGTGTGTTCTCTTAGAATTTAGCTCCTCTATTTGAAAACTGAAATGGACCCAGTTTATCATTTGAGATGCACATTGCTAGCCTCTGCAGGCATCTACTTTGGGGGGACTAGATTTACTCCAGTTAAGTACAGGACCTAAATGTTCAATAAATGCCTGAAGACGAAATACATTAGTAAATAACTTCCTATGCTATAGTATTGATAATCAGGGTAGAAACTTTCTTACAAAGGAGTCTGTTTTCAAAGATTAAAATTTTCCGTTTTTTTTTTAAAAGGCTACTTTACATAAAGCCTAGCCAACTTTTTGACATTCGGGTAGCACTAATGCCTTGTGCTCTAACTTTAAAAATTCAGCTAGAGAGAGTAGCCCTACTTATTCAAGAAAGTATCTCGATGCTGAATGAAGAGCACTGCACCCCTGAACCCTCTGGGCAGAAACAGGCCTTGCTGTGAAGTTGCCAAGACACTAACTGGGCTGGAGCTGCTTCCTATAACGGATAACACGACCTCATGTTTATGTGCTCCAGCAACATGGACAACCACGAGCAAAAGGTCCTGAAAGGGCACCTATCAACATATACTCACACTGTGTTTGATCTGCCCTGTTATTCTTTTTTTTTTTTTTTTTTTTTTTGCAGTATGCGGGCCTCTCACTGCTGTGGCCTCTCCCACTGCGGAGCACAGGCTCCGGACACGCAGGCTCAGCGGCCATGGCTCACGGGCCCACCCGCTCCGCGACATGTGAGATCTTCCCGGACCGGGGCACGAACCTGTGTCCCCTGCATCAGCAGGCGGACTCTCAACCATTGTGCCATCAGGGAAGCCCCATGATCTGCCCTGTTATTCTTAAAGGCATGGTAAGGGCATGTTTTCATTGCTCAAAATGAATACCATGTAAATCACGTTACTGACAGACCAAGAGAGCCATCCTTCCAAGTCTATTGAAAGCCCAGAGGTTTCAGATGTTAAACTGAAAATCTCTAAATCTATTTTGGTAAGTGGGTAACATTTAACTGTACCTACTTATAAACTTCTTTATAAATAAAGATATCCAGTGATCAGAACATTTCTAAAGGAGACATTTCATTATCATTATTTTTATTACTTAACCTCAAATGGCCAGATGGGTTCTGCCCAAGTTCAGGGAATCCCTTAGGGGTCATTCCAAAAAAATGAAAATAATTATTTCATTGAGTATGGCAAGCACTTCAAATTTTTCCATATAAGCAGGATTTTTAAAATAATAAACCATCAGAAGATGTTTAAAAGACATTTAGGCTTTGAAAACTTTTCTGCAAAAAATACTTAGCTTCTACTTGGTTGAAGGTTTCCCTCCACATAACAACTCAGACTCTGGGCCTTAGTGGTTTAAATGATTCTCTGAATTTAGGCAGACTGGGGTGGAGGGAAAGGAAGCAAGAGAAACATCCAATCAGTATCTTTTCCTCGAGTCCAAATTCTGTCATTATTTCTTGAATGTTTCTCCCAGGAAGAGTTAATTGCACCAGTGAAAGAACTGGAGGAAGGGGTTCCTTAATACTCAAAAAATAAAAATCACTCTTATACGTGGCTTTTAAAAACAGGGGAAACAAAGTAAAATGCACCTCAGGCAACTGTGAGAAGGGCGAGGAAGAAAGCTTTTCAGAAGGCGCACTAGAGCTCACAACAGTGCCCTCTGCTGTCCAAGTGGTGGCTGAGGTGAAGGAGGCTTTCACGCTATCAGAAAAGCCCTTTTCACTAAACAAAATTGATGTTATCTCCTCTTCTAGGCTCTAGAGAGGTCAGAAAAGGAAGAGCAAAGAGTTAACAATAAGTCAGAACAGACAGCAGTGACCTACTGAAAGGAAAGGTTACGCAAGAAAGAATCACAGAGCAGCATAAATTGAAAGAAAGGCAAGGATTCTAAAAGATTCTGCAGCAGGCGTCTGTGGCCACTGGCCTGAATGACAGCTTTCCACCCTGCTTGAGAATCGTTGATAGCTCTAACCTACAGAAACAAGCTAAAACTCTTTAGTGTCTCACTGAAACTTTATCACAAGCTGAGCATGACCAACCCACTCATCCGTCAAACGCTGCTCCGTATATTCTCGAGGGAGCTTCTCGGCGCGGGCCTTTCTGCATAGAACAGCCTCTTCGGTGGCCCCTGCACTTGCTACACTTATTTCTGTGTTAGAGCTTGGGTGTCCCTAAACCCTTGCCTCCAATGCCCTTCCCCAGGCACTCTGGGCCTTACCAATCTTGTCGTCTCTCTGATGTCCACTTAATATTCCACGTTTTGTGTATGGCCTTCACTAACCATTTCAGCTCCTACGACCTCTCCCCTGCCCCATACCACTCTGTACGGAAAGCGCTTTGACGGTAACCCACTGAAATTCCCTCAGACATGCTAAATATGCCATGGAATGAAGAAACAGTATCTTTTTTTTTTTTTCAACAAGAAACAGGTAAAGAAAAACAAAACTCTAAACAGGAAGACAAACTCAGAGGGGGAAACTCTGAGCAATGTGAAAATCATCTATCCCTGAAAGGCTATTAAGGCGAATTTAATCTTCATATTTCTGGCCCTTAAATGACAGTCCTTAATCTGCCTGAGGGCACAACAGGTAAGCTGGGGACTACCCCAGGTACCTAGAACGCCAATGGTTAAGAGTCACCATGAAGCTCCCCCTCACGTCAGATGTGTGCCAGAATACTTCCTAATAAAACCCACTGCTCAGCGATCTTAAAGACAGATAAACGAATGAATAACTGAATGGCATTCTGGGATGCCCCTTGGGACAGTGCACTAACTGGGGTGAAGGGAAGGTACGACCAGATGAGGAAGGCGAGGTGCGTAAGCACAGTACTCAGGAGAGAAAACAAGCTTCTGGACAATTCAGCTTAATTACAATCTCCAATAATTACATCATCCCTAGGGTCGGGTGGGTGGAGATGGTGTCCTAGCCGGTCAGAGATCACTGGAGAGTTGAAATAAGTGCCATGCATCTAATTATTCAATAAAATATCTCCAGAATTACCTTAAAAGTCCAGTGTATGTAATCTCTACTAGACTCAGGAGTTTCTATATAAAATATAAACTCATATTTTATACAAGTTCAAGTGTGTCATAATTCTCACAATACATAAGAGGATATACAATAGTTATTTGCCTATTAAAGACCAAATGATTTGGTTTCCAATTTTCTGCTCTACTCTCAAAATTATTCATAATGTACTGAAACCATTTTGAAAGTTTGATGTATTGATTTCTAAACAAGAAACTATTACTGTTCTTTTTTTTTAATCTATAAAACACATATTACAGACATTTGGAAAACTTGGTCAAATTATACTCTTATGCATAATTTTTTATTTTACATTTTTTTAAGGACTGCAATTTAAAGATAATCAGGACACCCTGAAAAATCAAGTAGCAAAATGAAGATGTAACAAAGACAGAAATTTAAAAGATATTCTGTTAAAAGTCAAAACACTCCAGCAGACTTAACTTTCAACTAATAGCAATGATGTGTTATTTGGCGCAGGGCGGATACAGTGTAAGTGGTCAAAAAATGTTTGTTGGGTGAATGGATGATTGCAGTTACAACAGTCCATATGTGTGTTAAGTACGTACGTACGTATTTTCCTGCGTGTGCTGGAGAGGAAAAGAATAAGAAAAAAGCAGTAACTTCAAGCGTAGATAAACTGTTTAGGAGCTTAACAGTGGATAAATTCCAGATTTAAATTTCACATAACATCATTTTAATGTTAACTTCTACAATAACGAATGGATGGTTTTCATTGTACATGGTTTATATTGTACACTCCCCTAAACGATGACATCCAGAAAAAATGATCATTTTAAACATTGTCACCAAAATCCCAAAGTTTCCTACTGCAAGGACATCACTTTAAATTGATCAAATGATGTCATCTGACTCGCTTCTAGGAGGATAGATTTTCAAAACTATGTAATATTTCAAAGCATATGATATTAAAGTCATCATTTTACACGCAAAGTCTGATTGGCTTTGGATTTCAAGCTAACCTTTAAAGTATATAAAGATGTCACTTGGTTTAGCTTTATGACGTTATGTTTCTCATTTGCAGTGTTCCAGAAATATTTCATCTCAACCAGATCTCAGATTCTCTTAGCGCAAGGCTTCATCTTCCACTTAATCTGCCTCCCCCACCATCCCACTGTATGTTCTGATGAGTAATACTCTCTACCAACTAACAAAATCAGACTTGGTGGAAGGGAAACACTTCCTCCTTATTCCAATCTGTGCTCTCGTTCCCATCCCCTATAATCCATTCCTCAACCAGCACCAGAGGGGTCTCTGTCATACACGTGGGATTATAGCACTACTCAGCTTAAAGCTCTCCAATAGTTTCCCATCACTCCTATAATGTAACTCCAAATTGTTAATATGTTCTTGAAGATCCTGCCAAGATCTGGAGTCTGACCTCTTGGACTTTTCTCAGACCTTGTCGTTTGGTCTTTCAGTCCTTTAAATTAATTCCTGTCTTGGGGCTGCATCTGCTCTTCCTTACACATGGAAAAAACTTCACACGTCCACCTCCTTCTCATCACTAAGGCCTCAACTCAAATGCTATCTCTTCCCAAGCCTTCCCAATCACCTTCTAACTCGACAAGTATTTCATCTCCTTAACACTTCTTAGCGCTCCAAATTTTCTAGTTACTAATTTGCATGTCTGCTATCTCCTCCACTATACTCTAAGCATTCTAGTCCCAACAAACAATTAGCTGACCAGCTGGCTAAGCAAAATCACTAGAAATAGAATAACAATGTAAAAGCAACGGAAAGCTAACTTCCCTAGTGATGCCAGATATTTCATATACGCAGGAGCACAGAGAGATCCGAGGGGCTCTTGCATACACCAAAATCTTTTAGCCCGTTGAAAATCTTAAAAAATAAAAATTCAAAAGGTTTCCAAATGCAATTAGTAGAACGGTAACCTAAATCACACGTAATTCTTTACTCTAACACCACCACAGTGTGCGTCGTACAAACAGTGCATTTTCGTGTGAAATCATGGTTTCCCAACTGCCAGCCACATCCATCAAAATAAGGGGCCATTTATCACCTATATCGGTTGAGATGTCCATATTTCAAATTGTGGATTTTCAAAGAAAGTACTTTTGCAATATGGTGCTTCTCATCTAATGATCCTATGTTTCTATTTTACTTTTTAAGCACTCAAAAGTTTATTTTAAAAAATTTAGGTTGATACACAAGGAAAAAGGAGTATCTTATGGCTGTGGACAGAAATAAAGGAAGAGGGGAAAAAGCAAGAGTAGATCCAAGGATGCAAGGTGAACACCTTGTCTGCCTCCTGGGCTTTCTCTTCAACTGTCCATGCGGCCGCCATCTGATGCTTCTCCGTCATGGATAAAATATCCTTGTAAAGATGGTCTCCTTTGCTCTATTGTTTTAAACAGTAGACATAATCAACAAATAAGACAAGTACAATTACATCTATAGCAACACAGACATAAAACGACTGTGTGGGTCAGCGGAACAAACCAGATGAAGCGGCACATAAAGAGAGGACACAATCCCAGCACGTCATCAGACACTGTTTCCCCAGAAAACACAACGCTCTAGAGTTGATTCTGAAATATGGACATTAATATCTTCAGAAAAGCTGAAAATAAGAATTAAAGTTGTATACAACTTCAGAAGACCCTGCTATGGTGTTTTAAATCTTAATATTGTCAAAAGCTTTTTCAGTTTTTAGCAATCACTTTTGCTCATCTGCTTTAAAGAGCTGTTTTCCTTTCACTGTCACAAACTTAGAAATTTAAAGTAACCAACAGCTTTGCTTTTTAAGAAAAGGTGAATAAAAATAGCCTAAGAATATATAAATCAAACGCCTACAATTTGGTAACATTCAAGTCAGACTAGATAATGAATTTAAGGAGAAGAGAGGGGTGAAAGGAAAAGAGGAAAGAGGAAATTGTAGGGTAACACCTGAACACACTTTTTAAAACTGCATATTAAATATAGTATGATCACTATCTCCCTCAAGTGAAATAAACGAGCCCATGAAGTTCTTGGTTGACAACAGGAGAGATTTTGGAGCATCAAAAAGAACAGATATAGATGAGAATGAAGAAATATTTGGAGAACATATTCTAAAGGCAATGCTTATAGTGGTGGCGGAGAGAAATAAACCATGGAAAGAAAAAGAATGAGTTTGGAGAGATGTTATGGATGAAAATGTTCTTAAAGTACTAATCTACATTTCATTACTAAGAAGTTTCAGTATTAAGTTGTATAATTAACATTTTACAAGTTTTCAACAGGGCTCATCAGTCTTTAAAGCTAAATTTAGCTCTTTATCTTCACAGTAATTACCTTAAACCATTCTAAATATGGTCTACATTCCTACATCCCTTTAATCACTAATTCGTTAATTATTAAACAAACTCTCTTATTTCAGAAGTCAATAATTAACTTACTAAATACAATATACATCAGTTTCTAGGTCGCCCTATGTAATAATTCATCACTACCAATTTACTTGAGTAAAATAGTGAAACTATTCTAAAGGTATTTCGAAACCCATACAATTTACCCAAGAACTACGTCAATAAGTATTATACATTATTAATAAATATTTAGTATTTTAAAAATTATTAGAAGTTACTTTTTTTTAAAAAAGGGAACATTTTGTAACGTCTTGAGAATCAACATAATAGATTAGCAACCTAAGTTTTACTGAACAGCTGGATTGAGACATACAGCCAACAAATAGCTAGTGACATACCCCTTGTGTCTGTAGGGACAGAGGTGTGATACGTCGTTTTTCCCATTCATTAGGGCGTGGTTCGGGTGTGGATTCCATAAAATTGCGCTTGAGTTCACTAATGCTAGCCTGGTGTTTCAGTATTTCTTCCTGGGCCTTATCCAGGTCCTAGCAATATGTAACGTAATAAAGGGGAAAAAATCCAAAAGGAAAAAACACAAAAAACAAAAAAAAAAACCCAATAGGATAAAAATAAAAAATGAAACCAAAAAATAAGACAAAGTAAACTTATGATTAAAAAAACATACTAAAGCAAGAAAAATGCCAAGTCTCAAAAGCCATATATCATCACCTAGGAATATGAGTTTGTCCAAATTTGAAAATAAAACCAATGTGCATTTTTTTTTATGATTCCTGTCTTAAAGGGTTCTGACTTCTTCTCTGTTTAGAATTGTTTAAGAAATCAGTAGAAGGAGGCTATGGAACTAATACTCAACATGGCCAATAACCCTTCTTTCTAATAGTTGGATTTGAAATGCAGCCCATGACTTTGTTCCTGCAAATTTACCTTTCTGATCAGGGTTACTACGAGAGTTGCACTCTGTAATATAATGAAGCAAGTGAAAATAGAGAAAGGTGGACTCAGAGCCCATTTGGCCTGACAGGAATCCAGTTCAGGATCATCCCAAAAAAGGGGGGTAGGGGGACCAACGGTTGGCTTTTTTCAGGAAATTCAGCAATGGTTTTTAATCCTTATGGAATAAACGGAACAGCTTCCAGAGGCTGCTTCTGTTTGGCCTTTCTCTAAAATAAATGAACGTCATATTGGTTTCACGTACTTGCCAAGCACAAAAGCCACCCACATACCAAACAGTCCTTATAAAAAGATGCGAGGAAAACTACCAGGTCAATTTTCACTGAAATAGCCCCTGACAAATGTCACTTGTGGGATTTTTTAGATTGGCCCTGAGAAATGATATTTGTGGAAATAAAAGGCAGTATTCAGAAAACAGTTTTAACTGAATTTTAAATGTTTTCTTATATTTCAAAAATCATGGGGCCACCTGTGGATTATAGCTTTCAATCCCACTACTCCCAGAGAAACAGGTCATGCATCTGATTAAATGAGATATTCCATATGCATGCACAAGCATAGTAGCTCATCTATGAGCTGCTATCGCCATTTGCAAAATCTCATGAAAATCTAAAAATCTTTGCATGGCATGGAAACATGACTGTGGCTTGAGATCGGCACATTTCTTGCACTTGTTCAAAGCAATGTTACGTATTACACTTCAGAGCATTTTAGTAAGTTATGCAAAAATACATTTCCAACAGTTATCAAAGCTGCTGAAAGCAACCGAACAGATTAGTCAAATTACTGAGGATTGCAGTTCTCCACCGAATACACTGCCATGTACTACCCAAAAAGAAGGGGGGAAAAAGAAACAAAAAACCGTTCTCGTGTGACACGGGGAATACAATACATTTTACATTCCTAATTGGGTGGCTAGGTTTTTTTTCCTCCTCTTTTCTTTCTTACTTTCTTTCATGTATTCTTTTTTTTTAATCAAAACAAACCCATTAATTAGCATACTCCCAAATGGAAGATTTTAAGTGGACCACATTCCTAACTGCATGGATTTTGGCACTCTCTCGCACCACCAAAAAAAAAAAAAAATTGTGGACACAGGGCCAAATGACTTAATGCCAGATCGACGAATATTTGTTCTGGTGAACGTGCATTAAGGATGGGATCATGTTACTTCAGACTCTAAACCCTGGAGATAACCCATTAGGAGAAAATAGGTTTACTTGCAGAACTTCAAGATTAATGAATAAAAAGTTTATTCATTTGATTACACAGAATTTTTTTTTTTTCCCAGTTGTCACTTTGAGAACTTATAGTAGATATATTCCTACCTAAGCCACTTTAGAAGAACAAAGCTGGACTGGTAACATGCACTCCCAAGGTGAACTTCCCCCATGCATTTCGTGCACTGTGCTTGAAAGGTGCCAGCCAGCCTGTGCGTGACCCCCCGTTCACAGCAGCCTGGCAGCCATTAGGACAGAGTTGTTTTCTTAAATTATACAAACCTCCAACATTAAATTGCTATGTCTGACATAAATATTATCCCCTTCTACTCTCAAGGAATTTTTCTGTGAAATTAAATCACACACAGGGGGGAAAAAGGCAAATAAACATAAGTGTATCAATCAGCAAGCACCAGAAATGACTCAGAGTTGGATAGTCCAAGACATTAAAATAAAATAGGAATAAAAATCTTAAGAACCTAAAGCCACAGCGAGCAAAACTCACAAATAAACCCTAAAAGTGCTCCACCCCCCACACAAATGATAATGGCAGGCAGCAGCTACCAGGTATGTAACTTTGGGGGGAAAATATCCACCTCCTCCAGTTGTGTTTCCTCCTCTTCCGTCTTCGCCTGGAAGTCACCCAGCAAGCAGCCGGAGAGAAGGGGAGTATTAGTGGAAATGCTACCATCAGTGCAAAGAAGCTGTATTGAACTTAAATGGTGAACCAGCATTACCAACCTTTACTGTCTGGCCCTCAGAAGATGCAGACTATTAAGCCACTTTGGTCTTTCTTCACCTACAGTGTTGCACAAATGATGGAAATGGTCTTTTGCAAAGGTGGAATGGAGAATGGAAGCTTCACTCTTTCTCAGTCCCTAGATTATGCGCTGCTTTTTAATATGTTTTGACTCAGGAATGAAAACATGAGAGTGTAAAGATGGCATAATTCAATCTGTTCTAACTTGAAACATCTAACTCAACTAGTGGTGAGGGCAAAGTGTCATGATGTAAATTTTGGCTTTCACTTTCTATCAGGGACAAATGTTCACCCTATTATTTAGTTTTTTAACACAGATTTCTTTCCTTGGGGGGAAACTGGTTTATTTTGCTACTTTCATATAAAATGGTGGGTAGTTAAACACACTCTTATATTTTATAGCCACTTTTCTTTCATAAAATTCTTTAAGCAAGAATACGTTTTCATAGTTGGACAGTTATCTAATGACCCAAAGAATTAACCTGTACATTTCAAACTAACATAAATACTGATGACTACTGACTCATGGAAGGGAATAGCATAAAAGAAAAATATTGGTTCGGATACCAAAGGAAAAGAGTTTAACCTTTACATGTTCATTTATAGCAGGATTATACATATTCTTTTTCTCCTTTACTGTAATAGACAGTGTCAAATCCGAGAGTTCAAAAGTGCTTTTATTTTTCTTAAACTATTCAAGCATTTTTGAGAGGTAAGCAGGAACTCAGAGTATCTTTTGATCAGCAGGGAAAAATTAGACACACCCACTCAACAATTTGCTAAGAATCATCTTCCAATTCCTTGGTCAGCACTTAATTCTCGAAAATGTCGATCTGGAATTCTTCAGGTAACCTTCAGGAATCATGGATTCTCCCACTACGCCTAATTATCTTCACAAAAACAAATCAAAAAGTACTACACATGTAAGCACTGCTTAGTACTGCAGAGGTAGCCCTATATTGGGGCAAAAATCCTCGGATCAAACCAGACACCTAACTTTAAATAAAAGAACACTAAGAGGTCCAGTCCAACCTTAGTGCTACAGAGTCCAAATTTTCAAAATACTATGGTTCATTTTTCATACATATTTGTTAAAGAAAAGATAACAGAATAGTATCTTCCTTACAGAATACATGACGGTGACTCTTATATAATATATGATTTTGAGTTAAAAAAAGAAAACAAACTATCTGAACTTCATCTGGGCTCCAAATGCTACAATAATAGGGAGACAAGGAGTTTCTGAGATTAGACCTATGCATGTCAGGAGTAAAGGTCACAGATGCATCCTCAAAAATGCAAGAACAAGCTTGGCTTTCTAACAGAGAAATAATAACACTAAGGAATTCTACTAATACATATCGATTACAGTTATGTCCAGTGCATCCTAAGTTCTATATCAAAATAAAGTTTCCATCCTAAAGGAACAGCATTAACATTTATCTGCAAAATGGACAGACCCAAAACAGATTATTAAGGGCAACTTAGGTCCCCCTCTCCTTGTTTTTATGGCCTAGTATGGTTCAGGTATTTATAAAATAATCCTACAACTTTGCTCTTAACTTAGAATGTGTGGACCTAGTCAATTAATATCAGTGGAGGGGAAGTGTTTAATTACACTTATTTCTCATGTACTAAAAGGATGTGTGTGAAAGTGTAGAGATCATACTAATTTGAGGTTAACCAGTGATGGAATTTATGCACATGTTTACACTCTACATTACGAAGGGTATAAGATGAAGTGGAGTGTGGTTGACCGCACAGATTTAAAGCTCATGTAGGAGAGCCAGCAACTGCTTCCTCTTCCTCCGTTTTGTCATTCAAGTCACAGTCATAAGAAACAGTCAAGGAAGCAGCTTTTGCCTCCAGATAGTAGAGGGATAGAGCCAGAGGAAGGGAAAAGGTGAGAGAAAAAGGCACTGACTGAGAGGCAGAGAGAAGGAGTCCAAAAATGAGGATGAGGGAGGGAAGGAACAAAGGGGAGGTGATGGGAACACGGTGCTGGATGTCGGTGGGGAGGAAGGAGACCCAGGCCTTGGGGAGGCTGGGGAAGGCAAGGTACCCACCATCATCGAGCAGTGAGGGGAAGCGAGGTGGAAAGCGTCTGCAGAAACTGAAGAAGCGCCCAAACTCTGAACCCTTGTGCTCAGCCTCTTTTAGAGGCTTCTCGTGGGCGGGAGAACAGTCAGTCTCAGGAGGGGCTTCAAGAGGATCCAAGCCAGAATCACAAGCCCCCCGCTCTGATGTTTCGCCCGGGGAAGGGAGCTCTAAGCTGTCTAGTGTGATCTGATCGGCCTCCCCAAAGGGGTCTCCCTCCCAAATGTCTGAAAGCAAGTCCATTTCTGGGGCTGGCAATACGTGTGGGGAAAGAGATGAAGCACAGCGGATGAGTGGTGAAGGTGGGCACGTGGAAATAAGCTATTCTCAAAGCAAACCCATGGTTGAATGTGAAATTACACAGCGGATACATTCAAAGGAGAACCGAAAGCAAGAGAGAGAAAGAGGAGAGAAGAAGTGGGTTGTTAGTGAAAACGTTTACTCAGAAGGATTGTATTAACACAGTGTCATTAGAAACTGAATTAAATGATCCATTTATAAAACAGGAAAACTGGACTACTTTTATCACATACAACTTATAGGTAACAGGCTGATTTAATTATTAATTTTCAACTGGTTGCAAACGGATCCTATGCAACTCAAATAGCATTATTACTTTTGAACCTGGTCGCTGACAAACCCTGAACGCATTAGTGAAAAGGCCAGTCGTTTACCAAAAGCAGGCAGAATTTCCCTTGGAATTTAAAAGAACTTTTCTTTTGTATCACATTATCTAGGCAGAATGGAACACAGACTTTCTGAGATTCTCAGCTCTCCTATTTCTGATGTAAGTAGCCACTCCTGGGTGTCTTGGTAGCATAATCATAACCTATCCTGACAACTTTTCAGTTACTGATAGATACCTTGTTTGCTGTGATTCCTGTTACTTTAAACTAATTTTTAATCAAATCCTTTGTGGAATATAATATTCACAAATTTTTTAACAAAGGAATGAAGAGGATCTAATGGCACGTGCTACCAGAAGCATCTGTCCTTGTAGCATAAGACAGGGCCCCCAGGGTGCCTGAGCCCTCCTCTCTGCTGGGTTTGGGGGCTGTCAGTGCAGGAAATCCTGAGACACTGGCAGTTACCTCATCTAGCAAGTTCTTTATAAATTCATGTTGCACATCTTTAAATTTTTCAAAGTTAAAATTTTGAAAACATTATAAATCCACAGGATGATTTCATTTCTTTTTCATGTTTACTTCCAATGTTACCCATTCAAAAGTTGCTTTGTGCAGACATGGAAAAGAGATCTGAAGAACTCAAAGCCACTTCAAATCAACTTCTAAGTGACTATACTTGCCCAAGGTAATATAAAATAACCCCGGCAAGTTTGAAAACACAATACAGATTACTTCTCTGTTCACTATGGTATACACACCAAAGAAGACTGAAAGCAACACACCATCTTCTCACTCAGTATTCAAAAAACAATTACTTAAAACTTTCTTCTTCATCAGTGGTAGATTATTAATGAAAAATCGTATTTTTCATAAAGACCACCTTTCTTCTTTTAAAAAATTCAAGTCAATACTACAATAAAATAATCAAGACATAGGCTACACATTAAAATTTACTTGAAACAAACCAAATATGAATTTCAAATCATCACAGCTTTTATAATTGGGGGCTTAATTAAATAGGATAATTATAAGGATGGACAAGAGACCAATAAATTACTTGCTTGTATTAAGGTAATTTACGCTGAAATATTTTGCTCTGAACACCAACCAGAAGAAGGTTAGAGACTCAGTCCAAACCGGCAAGGGCATACACATATTTGAAGTGGGAAATTGTATCAACACAGAACATACAATGGCTGATTTTAAGATAAGTGAGTTCTGAAACAACAAATGCAATAGACAGCCTCTTGTCTAAATACACATTTAAAGCCACGTATTCAACTAATTAACCATACCTTTCCTTCAGTGAGTTGCACGTGTGGGGTTTTAGCTGGGCTTCTAATGTCCCTGCTGCCATCACCATCTTGTACCACAGCAGGGCTCACAGCTCCAGGGCCACGTGCTGAAACCTCCCCAGCAGGGCCAGGAAAATCCTTCGTAAGACTTCGGTCCACACCACCAATCAGAGCTAGTTGAGAATGATCATACAGATTGCTTTAGGACACTTAAGCGATAAAATTTGATGAACGCCCTGCCTTCCCAGATAAACAGGCACCTTATAGACAATTAACAGAAATGGGAACACTGTTTGATCATGAAAATAATGTATCAAATAAACTCATGTTTAAACTTTTAATAAACTCTATAAGTATTCTGAATTGTAACCCAATAAATTAGACCGAGCTCTCAAGTCACAGATTTTTGAAGGATAAGACACTGATCATAGAATTGGCCAGTAGAAGGAGCTCTAAGGCCAGATGAAACACCAGAGTCAGGGTACTACGTCAGAATTACAAGGTGAGCAGTACTTTAATTCTCTGGAGTCTCTTTAATCTTGCCTGAACTTATTTCTGAATCTACCTATTGCAACAAATAATTACCTAGTTATTAAAATGATTTGCTTCAATAAGTTTGAAGAATTCCTCCATAAAGGAACCTTTAATTAGAACACCAGTCGAAATTGCAACAAGACAGTAAGAGTAGATTTTAGAGAATCAACTTCTATGTTTATGCTAATATTTTTCATTTTTTCTAACCTCCCTCCTGAATGCCTCAACTTGACCTACAGTAAGTCTAATACATAGAAACCCTCTGCCTTAGCAAATCTGGCCTTACGTGTTCCCTTCGTCTATCTACAGATGTGCAGGAACATATATCGTGTTGACATTTCTGTCATAGGGCAGATCAATCCAAGATGGCTTCAAATCTCAACAAGGCAAAGTGAGTAGCAACCGGCAAAAGCCTCTGTCCATCTGTAGTTTCTTCCCCAAAGAAGAAACCACTGAGGTCATTTCACCAGCATAAAACGCGCTTTCCTGACACAGTGTGGCTTGCTCTGGCCCCATGCCCCTAGGGAAGCCCACTGTTTAACTTTAGGCTGCAAGCTCTTGGAGGGCAGAGACTGTGTGTGACCCACCATACTGAACTTGGGCAACACCTAGACCTCTAATCCATGTGTTACTAGAAGCCTCTTAATCCACACCCCTCACCTGCCCTGTCCAAAACTTCCTTCTTCTCAGTCTTGACTTTTTGCCAAATACACTCTCATGCTTGCACCCAGTTACTCAAGTCAGATACCCTGAAGCCTCTTCCTTTACCCCTCAACAACCAGCAAGTCCAATAGAGCCCTTGGATGTATTTCTAAATGTGGCCGCTTATTTTACCACCCAGGTCCCTTTTAAGGCTTTCAGGGCTCTTAACACTCATACTTTGGAAAGCCCACAACAAATCATATCAAACATTAAAATGAATTCACATCATACATTAAATATAATTATTTTCTAGGCTTTTAACTTTTAAAAAGACTTTAACAATTTTTCCTTGGAAAGTATATGAGTAACTCTTTAACCTATGATTATGGTTTCTAAGCGCCCATCATGCATACTCAGAGATTTACTGCAAAATGAGAAACTCTGACCTAGAAATGGCTTCAAATGTAATGATATCAAAATTTTAATGAATATCCAATTTAAAGTTACATAAGGAAGTTGGCAAAATATTGACCCTGCATACTTTTGTTAAACACTTAATGATTTCAGTTTGCAGCTAATAATTTTTGTCAGGTCTTAAACCTTCTCATCCTTCAAGTCTCAACTGAAATGGTTCTTCCTCAGATATGCCTTCCTTCCCTGATGACCCAATCTGTAATGCCCGATTATACTTTCCACTTTCAGGAAATCATCAGTTCCCCTGCTCTCACGTGCATCTGGGGTGTTAATGCTCTCAATGACTGATTTGCCTCCTTTCTGGCTTGAATAGCAATCTTGGAATCTCACTGTTCTAAAATAGCTATCCTAGATTAATTTTTATTTTGACATTTGATCTTTAGATATCACACTGATTTTTACCTTCTACATAATCACTAAAAGACTTAACTTGTCAAATCTTAAAGTGAAGAATATTTATGTATTTAAATAGCCTGTTTAAAAACAGGAGAAAGAAAACATAACACATATCAACAACAACAACAAAAGGTATATGGATGGTGTGGTGGGGAAAATAGAGCTCAGTACCAGGTTACAGCCTAGCTTTGCTCTGGGGGAAAAAAAGAACATAAGCCCTATCCAAATAGTTCCCTGTCTGGTCATGTATTGGCATGAAAAGCCTCCTATTTCTCACAACAACACAATAATCCTTTTGAATGGCTGGCCCATCTGATGAATTACAGTGTCCAAAACACAAAAGGAAAAATAATGGATTACTGTGCCATGTTTGTTGCTTTTACTTGTGAAAATCATTGTTTTCAGATACGGACCCACTATAACCCTCTGCGCTAACTGTGCATACAAGATGGTGGGCTTCCTTGAGCACAGTTTATATACCTCAAAGAAAAAGCAGTAGTTTACTGCTCTTTTTAAGCCCTAAAATTCTCAACATGAGAGTTATAAAAACCTCATAGTTTAAAACAAAGGCTAAAAAGGACAGTGTTCCAGAAAGAGGAATGATTTCTCTCAGGCATTAAATGACACTGATCACATTTATTCAGCACTTGTATAAATTCTCTGTGACAAGGGGCAAGACTTGTAAAATATTTACATAACCGGGCACATTTTTTGGATTTACTTGGAAAAAGTACTCAGTTGTTGATGAGCTAAAAGATACTCTGACAACTATCACGCAGTACTAATTCACTAAATTTAAATCACTGCATTTGGGAACGTGGACATTTATTTGAACCACAATTTATGATTCTGTTGCACATTTTTTTCTGTGGTCTCATAAAACTATATGAAAGATTCTCCAGAAGCAAGATTCAATAACTATATGTACCAAAATGCCCACCAACAAAACTTGGGAAGTATCTGTGTGTCTGGCTGGATCTGTTTTCTAAGTTTATTCCAGGAAAAATAGATCAAGGCCAAGGAGTGTCAATTCTTCACTACTGAGAGAAGATTTTTATCTATTAGCATATCCAATCTGTTCAGTTCAGCTGATTATTTGAAACATAAGTTGTTCAAGTTCGTATTTCAGAAAGATATCAGTAATAACAATCAAAACCAGGTTTTTGCTGATAAACAGTAGTAAAATAGAAAATTTCCAATTTAGCATTACTACTTTTGTGTATATGTTTTGAGATTCATCAGCCAAAAAATGTTGGAGAACTACTTCTGGTAGAAAGGTATCCATACCAATTACTTGCTATTAGGTAGAAAGAAAAAAAAATTTTAAAGCATTCTAATATAAAATTAACCTCAGCTCTTTTATAGGAAATCTGCTATTAACCCAAAATTAGACAGGTAATAAGATATATATATAAAATGAAGGGAAGCAACATCAATTTATTTCCATGTGTAATTTATTTAAAAACTACATATATGTAGCTAAATGAGAATTCTAATAGAAAAAAGTTATACATGTCTCCCCTTGGATGTAAGAACAGATGACCACACTGTATTTCCTTTTTGTTAAGCACTGTATTTAAACTAATCCTTGGAAGCTGTGAATGGTTTCCGGTATGCTAGAATGTCTGTTAAGCTTTAGTAAGGGTTTTTAAATTCAAAAATGTGATGATGCAATGGATGTTTTACGTTCCTTTGAATAGAAGTTCTATATATGCTATCACACCAAAACCCCTTGGAATTACATGTTTGCCATTACTTAACAAGTTCAAGAAATTAAGTCACATAACATATATCACGATTAAGTCAGACCAGTAAAAACATCTGTCCAACATCTCATCAACAAGAACTCAACTGATATTTGTGTGTATTTACAGTGCCAAGAAAATTTACGTTCAGAATGACAACTTCAAAACACTATAAAATTATTTTCTTATGAGTGTAAGTAATAGTATTTTATTTACTCAGGAAAAAAGAATGGTTCTCCCTCTAGGGTATTTCTGGGGATCTTATTAATAAGTAGATCAACATTTTCTGATCCCACTGGATTAGAGAAAGATTAATGGAATCCAGAATCCTAATAAGTGTGTTTACCTCCATCTAGGCTCCTGGAGACCCGCTTACTAGAAGTGCGTTCAAAGTGCGGTGCCGGCCTGTCAATGAGGGTGCTGGCCTGGCGGGTCTGCGCTTGGGTACGGCCGCTGTAGCGGAATTTGGACCCCAAGGTCAGGAACTTGGCCTTTGGTGGCTGCTCTGGAGACACGAGCCTGTGGTGGAAAAAGGGAACAAAATTAGACTTTATGGATTTTTTTTTAACTTTGAAACTATATATTTTAATATCTCATTTCATTAAGTATGATTATTTGGTCCAAAAAATGCTGCCTAAACTTTCTAATAAAAATCAACATTATTTATAAACCCTCCTATATACAGAGCTTTATGATAATGATAGATGAATAAATCCTCATTCACATATTCATGAATAATGTTTTCCTCAACCAGAGCAAAAACGCAGCTGTTTTCAGTGTATATCAAAGGTTATTTATTTGTATTAACTTAAATCATTTATATAAACACATATGTCTGAATTCTTGCTCCAAGCCAGAAGTGCCAAGTAGCAATCCATTGCCATTAGTAATTCTTAATATTTATGTCTATTTCTCTGGGAAAGAACGTCTAACTCAGGAATCTGTCCCATCAAGTGATGCTGTCCCATGAAGAACACCGCACAGCGGATCTGCAGGGATGACGAACACCCTTTCTTGCCAGCACAATTCTCCTGCTTAAACCCCAGGTCCGTAATGAATGAAGTACAACTCCTGATGGCAAGTACTTCCAGACTTATGTGAAAGCACCGTTTCAGTAAGTGAGCCAATCTTGTCTGGTATACAACTGAACTTATCTTGCCTTCACTGCCTGATGAAGAGCTGGCAAAACATCTTAACAAAAAAGATAATCCCAGAGCTCTTAGAGAATGTATTAAATAAGAAGACTGCAGTTGACAATTCCAGAATATGGAGAACTCCACCAAAATTTTTCCTATCATTATCCAAAGAGTGGTTTCTTAAAGAGTTCTTTACCGTTCCGAGTATTACTAGCATTTCTGCTCAACTTTTAGAAATCTTCTGCTTAACGAGCAATGAAAAGAGATTCAAGTCAAGGTAAAGCTACATGTAGTAATACAAGAGGTGCTCCCCCATCAGTTCAGGATTCTCGTCATATCAGCCCAGGAAAACAACGTGTTAGAATGAGACTGATGTAAAAAGAACTAATACGCTCTTGGCTTTAGTCTTGTCATAGAGGCTAGCAGAAGTGTTCCTTGAAAACTTCCATTTTCTGCCAATAGATTTTCAAAGGAGACAGAGATGATGTTGCTGAGAAAGCATAATCTGAAGACGTCAGTGCCTCAAACTGTACTTTGGGAAAAGCTCTATATTCTTAAATTAGAAAGCCGGAATACTAGACATTTAGACCAGAAACTAACTCTCGTCTGTGCTCTGTAATCTCTTTCTCTAACAGTGAATGAACCTGGGACGCTGAAAGAGTAAATGTCTCGGCACACTCATAATGAGCACCAGGGGCAGGGTGAGAAATGTGGTCACTTACCATGCACTGTCTCCTGATGGACTGAATATGGTGGGTTTCCCTACCTTGCAATCCAGCTAGCTATGGTTTAAGAATGCCGTGTAAGAAAGCAATGATGTATAGAAAAAAGGGTCATTGGCAAGCTTATCAGTGCAGTAATTAAGAAATGCTCATTCTCCTTGAAAAACAAGTTGGCTAAATCACATTTATTTTATCATGCATTCATGAAGCATGCCCTGTAGGTACTGGGAGATCAACAAGTGGACAAAAAGAGACATTTCTAAAAAATATCTCAAAGGAGAAACATGCATCATGACCCAAAAGGAAATACCCCCTCCTCCACAAAATTTTAAAAACTAAACAAATGACAACAAGTGCTGGCGAGAATGTGGAGAAACTGAGACCCCTGCATACTATTGGTGGGAATACAAAATGGTACAGAAGCTATGTGAGACAGTAAGGAGGCTCCTCAAAAAATTAAAAATAGAACCACCACATGAGCCATCAGTCCCACATCTGGGTATTTTTCCAGAAGATCTGAAATCAGGATCTCAAAGAGATATTAGCATTCCCATGTTCATTATACCATGAGTCACAATAACTAAGATATGGAAACAACCTCACCATCCATCTACAAATGAATGGATAAAGGAAATACAGGATATACATACAATGGAATACTATTCAGCCTTTAAAAAAGAAGGATATTCTGCAGTATGTAACAGAATGGACCTGTTACATTCTGGAATGTAACATCCTTGAGATGGAATGGCCCATCTCAAGGAGGGACCTTGAGAACATTACGCTAAGTGAAACAAGTCAGACACAGAAAGCCAAGTACTACATAATTCTACCTATATGGTGTATCCAAAAGAGTCAAAATTCACAGAATCAAAGACTGGAATGGTGGTTACCAGGGCCTGGAGGGAGGGTACGACGGGGAGCTGTTAATCACCAGGCAAAAAATTTCAATTAAATAAGATAAATAAGCTCTAGAAAGCTGCTATACAACACTGTACCTACAGTCAATAATAATATATTATACATTTAAAATTTGTTAAGTGTCTTGCCACAATAAAATAAAATTATTTAAAAAGAAAAAAAAAAAAAAAGACTAGAGGCAAACAGGAGAGTGAGACTGGGTTATCTGCTACCCTTCTGCAGGTTCACTTTAGTTGACTATATCTCAACCAAAGGCCACATCTTCCCAGAATGAGCAGCTCCATATGAGGATTTTCTCTTACTTCCAGTTTACAAAAAATATAAATCCAAGAAATACAAGGAAAATATTTTAAAGGCAGATTTAAGTCATAATGCAAAAGAGGGAAAATCATTAACTAGAGGATTTTTATTCTGTTTATGTCAAACTGAGATAAAGTGCTTTCTTGCCCAACTGGCATTGGTGACCACATACACAAAGTATTAGATTACAGATTAATTTTCTGATCACAAAGAAATCCTTAAGCAATTAAGCTACAATTAAACAGAAACTAGTACCAAAACAAAAAAGTGTTGACCACAAACATTTATGAGTTCTCTCTAAAAGAATCTTTTTGGTGATTTAAGTCAATGGTAATATGACTCCTCTGAAATGAGTATATTAGAGCAGTTTTGAAAATAAATAGCACACTATGCTACAAAACTAAGAAAAATGATGATAATGATAAACATTATTTCATACCAGAAATGGTTCTAAGTTTGTTTCACGTGAGCTATATCATTTAGTTTTCAAAACAACCGTGTAATATAGGCACTATTATCATTACCACCATCACACAAATGATGAAAGGGAGAGACTCACAAAGGTTGAGTAACTTACCTACAATCACACATCTAGTATGTGGAGGGGCAGCATTAGACCTTAAGAGTGCAAAGCAAAAACTTTAAAGATGAAGGGTCTAGATATCACAGCTATCTAGACTGCAGTAATAGGAAACTGAGGAAACAGAGAAAAGGAAGATCAGCAAACCACACTTTGCTAAGAAAAGCAATGTTAGTAAGTATGCCCCTGAATAAAAGTATGAAAGGAGACAGGACAAAAGCTGTAGGAGGCTAAAAGGTCTAAGGAGATCTTCTGGGGTTTTTTGGTTTTTCAGGGAGCAGGACATGGACATGTTTATTGGCCAAAGAACTCATCGAAGCCACCCACTGGGGGCACATGATTTACAAAGCACAATCCTACCGTGAGGCATGAAACAAGGGATCAAGGTAGAGGAATAAAAGTTCTATATATGCTCTTTCTTGAAACAGGAGAGGAAGAAAAGAATGAACGAAGGGAGAGGGAAACGATGCTAAATTATAGACAAAAAGAGAAAAGGAGAAGATGCATGAAACCAAGAATGCTCACGACCCACAGCATCTACCATCAGCACACCTTCCAATGACGGGCATCTGAGCAGAGGGGCCAGGGTGCCCTATTCCTCAAGAAGACCAGGAATATTTGTGATGGTGGCACTAGGATCCAGCTGACGTGGGAAATGATCTCTCTGCAACTGCACCAACCCAAAGCGCTGTGTGACTGTGTCTGTCTGGATAGTTATGCTATTGAAAGCAACACGTGGTAGCACAGGTATAGAAATGGTGAGGTCGGGACACAGGACTCATCCAGGACCAGGAGAGTGGGGGCTGATGTGCAAAAAGGGACAGGGACTTAGCAGGGAGAACACTCCTAACACAGTAGCAAAGGGACAGAGCACAGGGCTCAGGGTTGGTCTGGCTGGGAAAGAAGTAAGACAGGAGGGAGCTGATAAGAGCAACTAAGTGAAGCCTAAGGTGAGTGACAGTGAAAGAGCGGCAGCCGGGGTGGGAGGGTATGCTGGTGAAGGGCAACTAGAGTGAGGGACCACTGCAGAGGCAGAGCAGTTCTGAGCCAGGACTAGCACGGCATGGTGACAGAAACAGATACACGAAGAGGGAGAGCAAAGAACCATAAAGCAGTTGTAGCTGCGTCTGCCACGCTATCCACTGCCCCCTCCTAGGATCTAGAGGGTACCAAGATCTGTTTTCATGAATCCCAAGCTGTTTTCTCAAAATTACCTGTAGAAAGTATGATGTTCCACGCACACTTTCCATAACCTTTTCGCTGCCCGATGGTTTGGCAGTTTAAAGCCAATGGTGCTCTCAAACTGTTCCAGCTAGAAGAAATCCATAAAACAAATTAGCATATCTCCTAAGAGCTGATTAGAAGCTACTGAAAAACATGGATTATTCAGATATTTCACTAAGAAGTAATTGTTCTTCTTGAAAAAGGGCAAATATCAACTACTGACATAAATTAGCTATCCCTCAATGTCCACTAAAATTCATTTTACCACCTTCCCATCGATCTTGACCACTTAGCTGATGCAAAGATAAAAGAAAAATGAGCCCCCCCCCCAGATGTGGCAGGCACTGACTACTTTTCCTTTTCTGTGAAATTGTGGCTGTTGCTTGTTTTGTTTTGTTTTGTTTTATCAACAGGAATACATATATGCAAGTTTATCATCAAAAACCCTCTTTTTTTTTTTTTTACCATGGAGGAATAAATAATAGTTCATTTTCTTAACATTCAATGGAAAAGAATTCTGGTAGTTCGTGGCCATAAAGGAGAACACTGACAAAGCCCGATTAGATATGCCAAGGGCTACATGACTCTGCTTACCTCTGCTGGCCTAACTTTTATGTAGAAGTTACTGCGCTTATAGGAGATTTTCAGGATTTTCGGCCAAGCAAAACGATTGATTCTCAGTCTGTCTTTGTAGATGAGAAGCCCATTAGCACACACGCCCAGCTTGATGTCCACGCCTTCTGAGTCCTGCCAACCATAAGCCATTTGACCATGGTTAGAGCTGTGAAAGTTATATAGGTAGGGAAGTCAATGATGCCCCTCAAACCATGATCAGGAACGCCAATTTAACAGGTCTGTATTTCAACTGCAGTGATCGTACACAAGTTAATAGAAACAGTAGGACATACAACACATCTTAAACCTAGATATTCCTCTTGAGGGGTCAGATTTGAGATATGGCAACATGACTACAGGACACAACATTCTTCAAAAGGCCTAACTAATATGTCCTCGAGCTCGGCTGTAAGAGCTAAAAGGGAGGAAAGGAAATAGACCTCAATTTAGACATCCTGAAGATACAGGAGATAAAACATGTTTCCTAGAGGCTATTCCAGCCCCTGGGGACAGTCTGTCGGCTTACCCTAAGGTGCAGTCAGCCATTTTACTGTAGGCAAATTTATCTCAGAGGATTATGCTAGCTAACAGCTGTTAAGTAACATCTATATGCTGGAGAACACCAACTCCTCATAGAAAATTTCTCTTCTAGGCTGACGGTGTTGAAATCTTTGAATTCTTCCAAGCAGTTTTTCAATAACACTAACTGCTGACATCCCATTCTCATTGCAACATTCCTTTGGCTGGCATATTTCAAATAGACTACAGACTATTCTTGAACTTATTGTTTTCTTTCCTCGGCGTTTTAATTTGGAAAAGATGACAATCTAGAATAATCGCCAGCCTGAAAGATTTTTTTTAAAAATCAAATACATTTACAGACAAAAGTAAAAATCTGCCTCCTCACATTTCAAGTAGTGGTTGAAGATCTAATATGTACAATATTCAAATATCTTTAAGAAGAACTAGATCTCATTCAAGATATGGAAAATTGAAGATTATTATTCAGGGATATTCACATTTTTAGAAATCATTAACAACATGGAACAAATTCTCACAAAATATGCTGAAACAAACCCCACATAGTCTAGGTTCGAGTCAATAAAACTAAAACATTTCAACTGCCTTGTTACTGAGAACCATTTAACGCAATTTATTTCAGTTTTTTAAAAATAGAAATACAGTACTAGGTAACTGATGCCAATGGCATTCACTGCTGTGATATGTGAACAACTCATATACAAATAAAATTACATTAGACCGGGGCTTCCCTGGTGGCGCAGTGGTTGAGAGTCCGCCTGCCGATGCAGGGGACACGGGTTCGTGCCCCGGTCCGGGAGGATCCCACATGCTGCGGAGCGGCTGGGCCCGTGAGCCATGGCCGCTGGGCCTGCGCGTCCGGAGCCTGTGCTCCGCAACGGGAGAGGCTACAGCAGTGAGAGGCCCGCGTACCGCAAAAAAAAAAAAAAATTACATTAGACCATCGGAGCAGGTTTAAAAATCTCATCTACAAAGGTGCTTTATTCACCCATATCCTGACAGCCAC
The DNA here is from genome assembly GCF_003676395.1 of Aethalodelphis obliquidens. NCBI lineage: Eukaryota > Metazoa > Chordata > Mammalia > Artiodactyla > Delphinidae > Aethalodelphis > Aethalodelphis obliquidens. Next base: position 31,249,842 of record NW_020837947.1, on the reverse strand, counting down.
AGTTCTCTCTAGGAACAGAGTAAAAAGCCAGAGTGAACCAGGCACAGGTGCCTAAGCAATTTGGCACCAGACACAAATGACGTGTTTGCCCAAAATATCACTGGCCAGGGACACAGGGAGCAGGCCGGAAGATTACCCAAGACAGCATGTTCTCAGCACAAATAAGGAGGCAACCCTCATTTGAAACATTAAACAAAGCTATCTCTAGTGTGAGGCAATCTTTCAACAGGACATTGAACCTATTTTATCTGACTGAAAAATAAACACAATCTGGATCCAAGTAAATCAGCTGAGGTTCGATTGTTCCACATATTGTTTTACAATTATCAGTATTTGTGTGAATAGAAATTACAGATTAAGGGAAAGAAGTTAAAGGGAAAAAAAGCATGCTTTAGTTCTCCATATTTGACTTCTGCCATTCAGCAACAAAGTCAGAAAAATAAACTAATAAAAAAGGAGCATCTTGGGCTTCCCTGGTGGCACAGTGGTTGAGAGTCCGTCTGCCGATGCAGGGGACACGGGTTTGTGCCCCGGTCCGGGAGGATCCCACATGCCGCGGAGCGGCTGGGCCCGTGAGCCATGGCCGCTGAGCCTGCGCGTCCAGAGCCTGTGCTCCGCAACAGGAGAGGCCACAGCGGTGAGAGGCCCGCGTACCGCAAAAAAAAAAAAAAAAAAAAGGTGGGGGGGGCATCTTCTCCACCTTGCTCACTGCCTTAGGAAGCTACCCCATATGGACATCAACAGGATCCCGCTCCCACTGACTTCAGCCAATGGTAAGTTCTTGAAGAAGATCAGAGACAGGGAGGAGGGCAAGGAGGTCAGGGTTTTTAATACCCAGACTCCTTCCTTGTGTGGTCACATCACGGTGGCTATCTCCTGGACCATCGCAGCTCCTCTCAAGACAGCCCTCTCCACACAGATCGCCCCCCCTGGGTTCTGGCAACTACTCTTTGCCTCACCCCCCGCCCCCCCACCCAGAGGGGTTAGGAGAGCTGCTGTTACCAGCTCATGGGCATCACTCTATTCTTGTGGTTTCCTTCTATCTTTGTCAAGAGCCCTTTTAGTCAACACCCTCACCTTGTCCTAACATAAGTGTGCCATTAAGGACTCTTCTGACGATAAAATATTAATTAAAAAATAATTTTAAAATATGATCTCAAGGTAATGAAAAACGTATACAGGCACAAAACTTTTAAATACATGAAAAGTTCTCTTACACTGCTACAGATTTTTTTCCCATGAGCTGCAAATATCTTGTGCATCAGATATTATCTAAGTCCACCAGATGATAAGTTGAATGAATGCGCGTTATTCTGATTTTTTTTAAGTGATCTACTCCTAACCACACAGCAAGAACTGAAATTACACTTATAACAAAACCAGCAACTTTTTTACTTTTCTAACATACAACTTCAAAAACAAGAATCCCGAAACCTTCCAGGACTGTCATCTGAGGTCTGCTTTCTCACTAATGATCAACAAAAGCAGCAGATGTAAGATTCACGTGTGGCAAGAATAACAGGGTTCAGAGGAGAGGTGGGCTCTGGGCGTCTTTCTGATACCAAATCTGCTCTGTCCTCCCTCCCTTATTTCTGTTTGCCTGCTGACCCAGCCTGTCCCCATCATACAGAGAAATGAGCTACAAGACACTCAAGTGTGGAGAAGATCTGTTTTACCTCCCAGTAGGATTTATCAGCAGACATCACACAGATGGGACTACTTTACACTATGTGGCTTGAGGCAACAAGCCAGATAGTGTAACAAGCCATATGCATTCTGTTTTATGTAGTTTTCGTAAAAACAAAAACATCCGACCCTTAAATGAGATAGTGTAAGTGAAAGTACTTTTAAAAATTAAGTGTATACAGCACGTAGCAGTTAAAAAATGTTGCTGCCAAAGACTATTTACTAACATGGAGAAGTGTTTATAAGAGCAAGTTTAAAAAAAAAATTTATGAAATAATACTCATGGTATAATCTCATTTTTAAAATGTGAGTTCAACTGCTCAGAGATTTTTTTTTTAAATAAAACAAGAAAATACTAACAGTGCTTGTTTCTGCATAAAGACATTTCAGTCTTTTTATATTTTTCTGTTCACCTCTATTTTCTAGGATGAAGATGTATTACTTTTGTAATAAGGAAAAATATTTAAAGAATAAAGGAAGGCACAGAGGCAAAAGGGGTGCTTTGCAAATATGAAGTACTATTAACACAAAAGCAAGAATTAGTAATCTGAGGCCAAGGGAAGGAAGATACCTTTGGGTGATAGGCCTTCCTAGGGATTTCTCACCAAGGGACGGACGGGTCCTTTAAACGCAGGCAGCAATAGGTTCCCTCTGCATGTTGAGCCGACTCTGGACATGTTTTTCAAAACCAAGTGCCTCTTTCATCTTGTCTCTTGTACTCCCCACCTACTGCTCCCGCCCCGACTCTCCCTACTACCTGATCATCCAAACTAGGATCATGAAGTAGGTGATGTTTGTTGCTGGCATCTTCCTCACCAAACCCTGCCTCTCCTATCAGCTACCTCCATGATTCCATTCTTTTCCCACTGCTCACATGGGACAGAAGGTCTAATTGCCTGGAGCCTGGGCCAGCACAGTGTATCTTACAAGAAGTACAACAGACCTGTAGGGAAAAGCCCAACTCTAGGGCTCCTTCACCGGCAGTTTTTCGGAAAGTGGTCATATCCATGCTGCCTTGCCCTTTCATGGTGGCTAAGAGCTGCTCTCCTCTCCCAGGACACAGGTGGGAGACGGGGCTGGGACAGAGGCAGCACTTGCAAGAGCAAAAGCTGGGACAGAATAAAGGTAGGACGAGGGGTAAAGAAGGCTGATAAGGTGAGTCTTACCGTAAGTATAGGTGAAAGGGTATCAACTTAAAAGACCAGGAAAAGAAGAAAGAATAAGAGGGAGAATCAATGACCCCTCCCCACAACCATAAACCCCCCCCAATTAGAAACCCCAAAGAAATACAGTCCCTTGGGTGAGGGTGAGGATCCTTTTCTGAAAGTGAACTAGGCTAGTCTACAACTGGAGTCCTCTCAAAACTTCAGCCAACAGACCGGAAAGAGGCCCCCTTTCCGTGCCACGCACAGTACCTTGGCATGATGCAGGTCGACTCCATACATGGAAAGCCTCTTGGCATTTTCTAAGAACTGAGAATCAGCTTGTGCTGGAGATAAACCCCTAAGAATCAAAAGAAACAATATTATCTTACTGGTGGATGCAAAGCAAATGTAACCAAACTAGAGAAAGGGGTGCATGAGCTTGGAGAGTTTGGGGTGGAGGGAGTAGCCCAGCTAAATGTGCAGACGAGGAGGAATCGGGGAAGAAGGCTCAACTCTCAACCTCCAGCATTCTTCTCTTAAGATCCTCCGATATGAACCTACTCACTGCAAGGATGTGTCCCTCCACACTTACCCTTTTTATCTTAGCAAGTTGCTTTCACTTTTTTCCACTACGGAAAAGGCCCCAGCAATAGTGGGTACAACATAAATTCATTTTTAAAATAAAAGAATAAAAAAATAGAAAGTCACTTCATCTTTCTGAAATAGACAAATTCTCTCCTTAACCTTATTTCATTACTACTGACGACACTAAAGATGAGAAGTACTTGTGCTTGATGTTACACCTGACATGTCCCAACTAAACAAATTTTAAGCTCCTAGGAACCAGGGCCCCATTAATTTTCATATTCCCCACGGCATCTACTGAACAGACCTGGAATGAAGTTAATAAGAAAATATTTAAAGTCAAATACTGCATTTTTTTTTTTTTTTTAAAGAAAAGTCAGTGAAGGCAGTCTGTTTAAAAACATCTAATCTCTGAAAGTTCCTTTCAAATCATTTCAGTCAAAATTTTTGAAAACTTCAATTCTGCCATATGGGACAAGTTAGAATTTCGTAGCTGGGAGCTTTAAAAACTCATGCTTAAGAGAACCATTTGTTTTCACAGATATAAAAGTTCTCAAAGTGTAACATGGTATTTAAGTAATTAATAACCCTCAGTTAAACCAAAAGTCACCTTCTGTGGATAGAGAAACCACCTGTAGATTTACTACCCCTAACGCCCATTACCACTCACATTTCTGACTCAAATCCTGATGCCTCATTATCTCCCTGGCTTTCTTATCAAATATGGTAATAAAAATAATTAAAAGGCAGAAGAAATGTATAATCAATGCCAAACAAGTACGTGGGAATGTTTGTTTCGGATGTGTGTATGTGTATGTGTGTGCACGTGTGTGTATGAAGGGAGAGGACTGGAAGTAGGGCACAGGAGATATCATAGGGAAAAGTAAATTTTTTTATTTTTTTTATTTTATTTTTTTGTGGTACTCGGGCCTCTCACTGCCGTGGCCTCTCCCGTTGCGGAGCACAGGCTCCAGACGCGCAGGCTCAGTGGCCATGGTTCACGGGCCCAGCCGCTCCGCGGCATGTGTGATCCTCCCGGACTGGGGCACGAACCCGTGTCCCCTGCATTGGCAGGCGGACTCTCAACCACTGCGCCACCAGAGAAGCCCAGTAAATTTTTTTAATAAATGAAAACATTTTGTCTCATGAGCACAGTTCCTCATATTACAGTCATAAAGACAATGGAAGGCTGTCTCAATGACTCCAAGTTATCTTGACTAGCACTAGGTGAAGCTCCACAAGGGCAAACTGAATAATCCCATCAACTATGCTCAAATGTCCAGCAAATGCTATAAGGGAAGCCATTTAAACCCACCACGGTCACTCTCTCCAGTAAGCAAGTCTACAGACCTGTGGGTCTTATGCAGCTCTGCCACTTTCTCTTCCAGTTCCTTCGTCTGTGTAGGGGCAAACTGGAAGTCACTGAGGTCATGACTGCCATGCTCTTCTGGGTCATAGTCCCCAAGTTCAGCCTGCAGTGTGTACGATCCCAGGAGGGCATGTGTCACAAAAGAGCAGGGCAGGCGGCCTGAGGCAATGTCCTCCCGGAGCTGAAGGCACAAGAAGTATCTGTGAGGAACAGGGGACAAAAGGGTGGGAGAACAGTTAGTTAAGATTGTAGCGCTCATAAATATGATTCTGATGTTTCTCTGAAACAAATATATAATATAGGCACTCTTCAAATGCAGAACAGAAGAAGTGTTTTGTAATAAGAAGCCCACCTTCCTCCATGGACTCCTAAACTTGTGACTTATTTATAAAAAATGCATCTAGAGGGCAAAGTAATAGAGTGGAAATTCTGAATTGCTATTCAGGCAACAGTGTATTTTTACTATTACAAAAAGAGTTTTGTGACTGCAGGTGAAATTCTCATCACTTAGTCTCCTTGGCTTTAAAACTGTAATCAAGATTAGCATGCTCTTCAAAAGTTATAAAGACTAATAAAATTTAAGAAATAGCTACAGTTCTTCATTCAGGATTTACATGAAAAGCTAAGGTCACCCACCCTTTATCCTCTCTATGCTTTTCATACTAATTTCTTTTCCTGAGACCCTTTAACAACAATCCTAAGTCAGTCTCTACTTGGAAGCCCTTACTTGCCCATTTACCCCATCTACAGAGGCAGCTAATTCAGTTTACAGTAGAAAAATCATGGGCTGCAGAGCCTGGCAGAGCTGACCATGTGACCTTGAGTAAACTAATTTACTTGCCTAAGTCTAACTTCCCACCTGTAAAATGGGAACAACTCTATTTCCCTTTAAAGATGAGGATAAAAAATTAGATAACATAAATAAAAGACATTGCATGGTACCTGGCAATCGATAACTAGTAGCCATAATCATAATAGTGTTATTATTAGTTATAGTAACAATCATTCAGTGTTCCAAGTGGATTATTACAGTTATAAAAGATTCTGGCTTTTATTAAATTACGTGCAAAGATACGTTACTTATATTTTATGAGGGTTGGGGGGGTCCCCCATCAACTCCTTTTGTTAACATTTGAAAACCTAATTTCTAGTCGTGAATTGAACCACTTGCTAAGGTTACCACTGACTCCTCCCAAGAGAATGGCAGCACCCTCCCCCATTCTTGAAGAGACTGCCATTCCTGTTAGCTGGTGGCTTCTTCCTGTGGATGCTTTTGCCTAGCGGGGTTGCCATGGCTCCGCCCTCCTTTTGCCTCTACCTCCACCATGTTTAAAGGGGCACGCTGCCTGTGGTCCAGGGCTCTTGCTGTTGCATCAGAGAGCGTGTCCCAGAACATGGCATCAGCCATCCCCCAGTTACACCTGTATTACCACCCAAATCTCCTGTCAGGCAGGGCAGGGATTCTGTTTATGATCATCATAAGCCCACAGTTATTAGCAAAGTACCTGCCACATGACGAGTGCTCCAGAATTTTCTAAGAATGAAACTCATCTCACTATCACTACAGTCTGAGTATTTTTAAGCACTGCAGTAGCTCTCTTTCCAAGGAGAATTATGTGTTTCCTCGACCCCTAGAACAACATGAGCATCACTGCTTTATTTTAGCAAACTAAATTTTAAACTATGATTCCACGTTATCCTCAAATTCTCTAGGTCTAATCAAGAATATCACTAGTTCTCCACATTTTACAGCATTGTTAAGACCTAAACACAAAGACTCCATCTATTACTAAAATCTTCTTGCTCCTCCTCATATTAGTATATCTACTTTTCACATTGATCCTTTCTTCTGTTTTAAAGCCTATGGCTACGGCCTGAAAACTTCAAAAAGCCGCAACAGCCTCCTGAGTTTCCCAAGTCCATCTCCTTCATACGGCAGGACAGATGATTCTTCAGACATAATTCTGAACTGTGTTCTTGCCCTCCTCAAAAGCCTATCCCACCTTCTAGATGTTCACTCAAGTCACAGTGAAGATTTCAATCGTAATATTTAGGCTGCAAAGCTACAGGCTGGTCTCAGGCTTTTAGTTAGCTCACTAGACTACTATTTCATTCTTCCCCAAACGCGCACGGAGACTGTTCAAGGTTCCTCTAAAAAGAAAACCAAAGCACTTTACCGATGCTATAAAGTTGCAATCACCAAAGGATTATCATCCCCAAACGAATCACTGCAAGGAGGAATGTATGTACAAAGAGGGCACTGGGTCACAAAGCCCCAGTTATGTGCACTGTTCAAAGGCCCTCCCGCAGTGAGGCCTACGTGCGTATCCTACGCACGGCAACCTGTCAAGTTTCATGCTCTAAGCAGCTCACTGCGTAGTTACAAAAGCTGCTATTTATTATTTACTAGCTGAAGCTAATTCAATCAAAACTTAATTAGTATCAGTAAATCCTTATTCAGCAATAACCAGTAAAGGGCGGGGCGGGGGGGGGGGAAGGCCTGTCATTTATCCAATCTTGGAAAAAAATCTCCATTATTCCTAGTTCACATGGATATCACGCACTTGCTTAAATATCTACCCAACTTCACATCTGATGACAAAACTGGCCTAGCAGAAAACGTCAAGGACACAGGAACCACCGGAATCAAAAACAGAGTCTTTAGCTAACACCCTGTAATTTTCCAAAAGTATATATACAGAATGCAGTTTTCCTTGGCCAGGTAAATAATCTTTTAAAAATATATACAAATCACTCTATAGACCTACTCTTACCAGAGCTAAGAATTCCAATCGCTGATACCCAGTTTAAATAGGGCTAAGATATCAAGGTACTCGTGGACTCTAAATGTTCCTTGTTCCCATTCAAACACTTAGTCACTCTCAAAATCAGTAAATGCTCTCTTGCTCCTAAACTGAAACTTTTATTTGCAATTTAAGCATGTGTCTGTATTGTCCAGATAATCTCAGAGGAGATGGAAATGAAAGAGCTACTGACTCTTACATAAGAAAGCCTACCTTATTAGTTTTTTATCCTGGGGAGCAGGTGTGTGTGTGTAAAAATTACAGTTCAAGAGACTTCCAAAAATTAACTTTTAAAAAGTTTTTCATTTTTCTACCTTTATATAACGTTTGTAAGCTGAGATTAGTACACAGGCACATGTGGGTTACATGATAAAAACTATCTTAGTATGAAAATCTGAAATATTAAATACCAGTGATTTTTGAAAGTATAACATAGGAAACAAAGTTGCTGCATTTTTTTTTAATATTTATTTATTTATTTGGCTGCACCAGGTCTTAGTTGCGACGTGCAGGATCTAGTTCCCTGACAGGGACAGAACCCGGGCCCCCTGCATTGGGAGCACAGAGTCTTAACCACTGGACCACCAGGGAAGTCCCTGCCGCAATTTTTAAAAAATATTCCAATACTTCAATATAAATGGGAAGTTAAAGAAAAGTGAATAAAATTTCTGAAACCAGAAACATTTCAAACTATTTTGGAATATCCACTTCCAAGGAAACTTCTAAAACTCAGCTTAAGAAAAAATGTTTTGGTTTTAATCCTAAAATTACCATCATTCCCCCCCAGGGCACTGAAATAAAGGAGAGCTGTAAGTAAAGAATCATTTTTAGGGGCTTCCCTGGTGGCGCAGTGGTTGGGAGTCCGCCTGCCGAGGCAGGGGACACGGGTTCGTGCCCCGGTCCGGGAAGATCCCACATGCCCCGGAACAGCTGGGCCCGTGAGCCATGGCCACTGAGCCTGTGCATCCGGAGCCTGTACTCCACAACGGGAGAGGCCCGCGTACCGCAAAAAAAAAAAAATAGAATCATTTTTAGTATAAATGTAAAGTACCTGGTGATATCTTCAGTCAACTGAGAAGGATCAGGAGGATAAAACTTCACATTAAAGCTGAAGAGCCAAGGAAGATCTGTAATTATTAAAGATCATGATTATTTATGCAACCAACACAATCACCATTTATACTGATAAAACTTAAAGGTCAATGTTCAAATAGTACAGATCAGTCCTGCTATAAATCAGTTTAGAGAATTTTTTTAATTTAAAGAAAATATCATTTACAAAACAAAAATGAAGTGAAAAATAAAGTAAAAATCAATTCCATAAATAACCCATCATCAAAGAATAATAGGTTCACTTTTTTATAAACGTTTACTGGTATGTCAACAAATGTTTTATATGGTGATCTAGTATGCAAACATTTTAATATAAACTTCATGTAATAGTTCTGAGATAAGATTTTTTAACCATAGGATCTCTAGATGCCAAATATTCTCCACACTTTAAAAACAACAAAAATGAGGGCTTCCCTGGTGGTGCAGTGATTAAGAGTCTGCCTGCCAATGCAGGGGACACGGGTTTGAGCCCTGGTCCAGGAAGATCCCACAAGCCACGGAGCAACTAAGCCCGTGTGCCACAACTACTGAGCCTGCGCTCTACAGCCCATGCGCCACAACTACTGAGCCCATGCGCCACAACTACTGAAGCCCGCGTGCTTAGAACCCATGCTCCGCAACAAGAGAAGCCACTACAATGAGAAGCCCGTGCACTGCAATGAAGAGTAGCCCCTGCCCGCCGCAACTAGAGAAAAGCCCGCACTCAGCAACAAAGACCCAACACCGCCAAAAATAAAATAAATAAATAAAATACATATTTTTTAATAAAAGCAATTTAGGATTTCTATATTGTTGGGGGAAGAGGAGTAATGATCAAATGATCACTATAACTATTCAAGAAATGATGGGCTTCCCTGGTGGCACAGTGATTGAAAGTCCGCCTGCCGATGCAGGGGACACTGGTTCGGGCCCCGGTTCAGGAAGATCCCACAGGGCAGGTATTATTTTCGTAAAGGGATCAAAATAATTCCAATAGTCTGAATTCAGAGTTATACTCAAAGTTCATGGTATTTCCAAATAAAAACATAAAAACTGTGTGTGTGTGTTATTTCATTTCACACATATTTGAAGGCCTCACAGTTGCTTTCATTTAGGGAGTTGAAGAAAAATTTCTTGAATCCCATTCTCTTGCTCAATGGATCATTTTGTTCTTTTCTCACCGTAGACACGCTAACTTTTCTCCTACTCAGAAGTCAATGAAGAGTTATTGAATAGCTACTGTGAATACACAGAACTCTTGCTGGATTTGGGCTCAATACATCATTCTTCTACTAATAACACAAACCCGCCAAATTTAATGAACAGATTTAAGTTCCCGCTATACATTTAAAACACCATAAAAAAGATAGAGAACTTTCCCGAGTATTAAGAGACATGCCATTTCTTGGCCAGTAGCACCAGGGTGGCTATGATGCATATGTACTTCTTCAAGGTAATTACTAACCCATAATTAAGCAAAGTCATCACAGGATTATCATATCACTTCTTAATGGATCTTTATTTATTTGTTTCCTAGGTATTAACACCAGCACACGCTTACCTGGATACGACAACAGGGATAAGTTTCTGATAGAACACATATTTCAGGTTCTATTTCCAATTCTAAAGTTGATAAAGTTGTACTGATAATGCTAAACTTTTTATTTAGTTATGTAGTATCATTTTTACCTAGCTATATAAACAGTCTATCTAGCTATGGATTGTTTATATATTAATACAGGCAAGCCTAAGATATATAGCCTTATATATCTATATAGTCTTATTTGTGTACATTTGAGAAAATAAAGATTTTTAGGCAAATTTTACACAGAAACTGATAGGCTGTCAGTTGTCAAACGTAACTCAAAAAAGATTAATGTTTACCTCTGTTAACTGAGTGACAATAAATCACTGCAGAGGTTGGGCTAAGACAGAACAAACAGTTCTTTCATCCATTGTAACACAAGCAGAAAGGAAGAGGTAAAATGCAACACCTAAAACTTCATTTCCTCAGCCTACTTTCATGATCAGGACGGTACAGGATTCCATTTAGGGAACTAGTTCCAATAGTTCGAAAATGCCAAATCCTGTGTTACTGTTATTCCTCTTGCCAAACCACAAGGGCAAAAGTCCTGAAATAACTCTAAAAAAAAAACTTCACAAATAATCAAAACGTAAGACCGTGATTCATAATCAGCAAGAAAGAGTCTTGCCTTCCAAAAGTTAGGATGGCTCCATGACTCTGAAGCGAGAAGCACACAAACATAATGCAACAAAAGCCAAAGCAAAACTATAGGAAACAAATTCAATGGAACATCAATCATGTTTCACAGGTTATCCTGTTCCGTCCATGGTTTGGGTCACTTGGCAAGTAGGGTTTCAGAGAAAGTGAAAGAACCAAGCATCCATACCTTTTTGGATTCATGCACTTTGCAGAGTTTTAACAACCGCAGAAGGGACTAGAAAACGTTCCGAAGCTTTCTGGTACAGTTTCTTCCATAATATAAGCATAATGTATCTCTGTCTAATTACTCCTTTTCTCTACTTTCCCCCTTTTCTATTATGAAGCAAACATGAATGGATGAAACACCAAGATAATAAATGCAGGGCAGAGGGGTGAGGGAGGGAGGGAAGGATGGAAAGCCAGGGATAACAGTTAAAAGATAGGGTGACCAACCACCCCAGTTAGCACTAAAAGTCCCACATCCTCACAGTCCTGGGCAAATCAGGAAGGTCACTCTAATCAAAGATATTTCAAAAATGAAAAGAAAGATGAGTCTACAAGGAGAGGAAATAGGAAAAATAAGGTATACACTCAGTAAAAAAGAAAAAAAAAAAAAAGGAGAGTAGAGAAGGAAAGAAATGATAGGAAAACTCCCAAAATTATTAATAATCTGAGAGAGAAAGAAAGAGAAATAAAGAAAATGTGGAGAATTAAAAATGAGACGGAAGGTAGACAGAAAGGAACCGAAGGGAAAAGCATAGATGTGTTCCAGTGTTTTAACATTGGGAATAAATAAGCTGGGAATAATAAATAAGTAGGGAAATGAAACCAACAGCGCAGAGAGCATCCTGCTCCCTGGACAGCTTCTCCCTGGCCAGCTCTGGGGCCCACCGTCCAAAGGGCTGGTGAGAATTTTGTTCTCTTGTCTGAACAGTCCAGCTGTTTGTGGCTCCCTCCCTTTTCTGCTTAAGTCATTCACAGACCCTGCAGTACTTTAAGTAGCCAGATCCCCTATCAGAGGTTGTTCTGAGGTGATAATGATTCGTGATGCAGATATCACAAAACCAGCCACAGGAGGGAACTGAAGCTGGTTAGATAGAGTGGGACACATAAGTCACTTAGGGAGACAACAGTAAGAACAAATGGGGAAATGGAAGAAAGGGACAAACAGAACTAAGAACAAACCCAGACTCAGAGCACAAAAAGTGGCCAAAGGAGGAGAGAAGGCAAACACCTCAGAGGACTCCAAGGATCATTTTGCAATCCCTTCACTCCTCAAACCCTCACTCCAGGACATCCAGCAGCAGTGCGTCCATATGCCTCTGGAGCCAGAGGCATGCTTACTAATTAAACTAACTGGACACACAGCCAAAATCAAGTAGACAAAGCAAGAGTAATAGGGCTCTCCTGGGTACATTTCATATAAAAAGGGAAAGTTACAGAAAAGCAGCTTCTCATACTTTCCCCCAGAGACAAAGATCAGGTGTTGCTTCACAGTGGTAGACACTGTGAGGGACTATTTAAGAAGAGTCGTCTACAACCTCTTGACCAGGAGTCCCTAAGCCATGACCAAAATAAACAGTCATGATTCTACAGAAATATTGTTGAGTCTCAACTTCCTATATGATATGAATGCAAAACAGAGCTGATGATTCTATCACTATCTTATTCTAGTTTACATTCCGGTGAATTTTAGTAAAGATAGAAAAACACAGATGTAAAGATTAACTTGATAACTTCAAAGTATGATGATTTAATACTCACTTCGCAGCTGTCTCTTCATTTCTTTTGCGGGATCTAGCCAGTTCTGCAGGGGGTGAAAAAAAAGGTTAATTAACCCATGAGAAGTAGTCCAGAGTCCAAAATGGAACAGTTTACAGTTCACATACTTATTTAAGTGTAAACATTTTAACAAAGTTCTACGCAAAGAGCTACTAGCATTCCACTGGGCTCAGTACTGATTTGTTTTTGAATGCGTGTTTGTGTGTGTTATAAATAAAATATTAAAACACTTTAAGGTGGGTCTCTTGGGCCTCATTTTCCTGGATGTGAAATCAAACATCTACCCAAATGACGAGACGTAATACATCTACGTCTAGTCTTTATTCTATAGTAGTACTGCCAGCAAAGAGCCCCTGTGGACACTGAAATGAGAGCTCAGTCAAGGACAATCATTGGCTCTTATTCATGGATAAAATGTGAATTGGAAACTATTGGTTAAAAGTACACATACCCCAATCAAACACAATTATCTCAACTCCTAAAGCCAATTCCTCCTTAAACTCTGTTTCTGCCTGCAACTGTACAACGCCATGGAGAAGTACTGTCAGATTGCAGCCAGTATTTTCCTTCCTGGAAGATCTAACCATCCTTTTAAAACTTCATTCCAAGTTGAAAGTCAATCATAAGGAACTCCCTTTCACTTTTCCTTTATTTCCACCCTTTGAGAAAGTTAAAAAAGATTCTAGAAAACCACTACAATATCTTAAAGCAAAAAAGATCAAATTTGAACTACTAGGGCTTCCCCTGGCGGCGCAGTGGTTGAGAGTCTGCCTGCTGATGCAGGGGACACGGGTTCGTGCCCCGGTCCGGGAAGATCCCACATGTCGCGGAGCGGCTGGGCCCGTGAGCCATGGCTGCTGAGCCTGCGCGTCCGGAGCCTGTGCTCCACAATGGGAGAGGCCACAACAGTGAGAGGCCCGCGTACCACAAAAAAAAAAAAAAAAAAAATTTGAACTACTAGGTTCAAACCCTCTAAGGACGTTAAATATTTGTTTTTTAAAGCTACAGGCAAAAGATGTATCCAATAAAAAAAATTTGCATATGTGTGTGTGTTTTATGTATATGCTATATATATGTTTATTTTTTTTATACTTCTACCTTATCCTCAAGTCATTATTAAAGTTCACTTTATCTTCACCAATAGAACAATTACATTTTTGAGATATATTAAACTGACTCAAATAACTGGCTTCAGAATAAGTTTCACTCATTCTAAAAGCATCCCAAATCATGTATTATAACATCTGTGTTTAAACAGAATTTTATTCAGATACATAAAGCAAACAATTAAAATGTTTACTGCTACATAAAAAATTATAACCTACTATCTTAACACTATGTTGAATGGGTACAACAGAACATTAACTTACACACTATTAAGAAACAGTAACAACAGGATGCTTTGAAAGCAAAGCTGCACAGACCCCCACGGGTCTTACTATACCATTCAGGGCTTATACTGAGGGCAGCAAGGATCCAAGGTGTGCAGGGCTCTGTTCTAACACTGGTTATATTCAACCCTCTCAACAAAGAGTTACCAGAGCTTGGTCTAAGTTTCATAGCACTGGTGGCCCAGCTGCATGGCCCACTGATATGAAGGGCCAATGGGACCCTCTCACGGTACCTCCAGTGCTGTGTCAAGGAGCAGCTCTAATTCTCCCCCGAGAAGAGAGCCTGGCATTCAGCTTCCCGGCCCTGCAGCAGCTGTCCATGCAACAGCTGGCTCCCAAATGGCGGGCTATCATGAGGCACAAGAATGAGAAAAACACATCATTCAGCCTCTGGCCCAGACAGGGGAGTGGCTGGGGGAGAGGGACGGAGAGTCAAAAGTGTTTTGGTATTTCGTCCAAGGATGTAACAACCACAGTAAGAAAAAATGAATCAGACACAACTCATGCCAAACTGAAAAGGAAAAATATCCCTCAGAACATAAGCACAGAAGAAAGAAGAGAGGGGAGGAGAAACTACTGGTCTTATTAAAGGCCTAGACACACCCCTTCCAAATCCCCAGTTTCACTGTGTGACAATTGGTATAGAGGTCTCTCACAAAACAGCAAAAAAAAAAAAGACCTCTCTGTTCTCCAAGTAAGAGGGTGGAAGCAGCATCATCTTCTGTAACCCCAAGAAGTAACCCTGTGTCCCAGCCACCCGGCACTGTCCATTCTCACATGAAGCACCAAAGCCTCATACAAGTCACCTGACAGTTTCTGCACAGCATGCAGAGAGTCAATCTGGCTCTGCAGACCCAGGAGTATGAGTAATAAGTTTCTGTGCACCAGCCAACCACATTCAGACTCGCTGTCATTCTCGGGCCACTTTCCACGACATTGCCAGGCACAATATCAAGACCAAAGCGGCTTATTCTCTTTATTTCAGAACCCATCCAAAAACTGAGTGGGCAGAGTTTACCTGATATGATCAAACAGCGGCAGCAGAGAGGATTTGTTGCATCCACCGACCTGGTTTGCCCTTTGGTACCCATCTGCTAACCACACCCACTTCCACACTGTGAACTCCATTCCCACCCAGGAGTAAGGAGGTCTTTGCAAGGCCAGGATAGACCATTATTCCCTGCGTCCTTCACAGGACTTGGCAGTTCTAGGCAACCAGTGTAAGTACTAAATTAATACCTGTTGGCTGGTGGCCCACTGCTTGTCTCCTCCCTTCCCATGCTATGATCAATTTAAAAGACCCCAGGTTATAGTATTTGTCTTAGGTTTATTTTTATTTGAATAATTAGCTCCAATGAGCACTCAGATCATGAGTGGGATACAATTTTATTGCCTAGGGTCATAAATTCCTAAGTAAAAAAACCAAAAATGCCTTAACATGACTTTTAAAAGAAATATCAGTCTATTATCCGCATTATCAATTATAAGTAAATAGTAGACATAAAACTTTTTAACAGATAAATAATAAAAATGAATTTCTTGGTTCTGACACTTGAGGAGTGCTGGGTGGATCAAGCAGACACAAAAAGATGGAAAAAGCCATCAGAGAATGACGTAAGTGCACACACTCACACACACCATGACAGCTTAGAGCGCACCATTCCCATTTTTTAAAGATCTGGCTGCCACATACATAGACTTTGGAATCAGAACTACATGGAGTCAAATTCTGGCTTTCCACCGACTCTGTGACCTTGGGCTCATTCCTTGTCTTCTTTAAGCCTCGGTTTCCTCACCCACAAGATGAAGATCATATCATCTACCCCATGGGGTTGTTCTCTTCAAACATTCTTTCAAACGCTTCCTGAGGAGTAAGTACACGTGCAATGGACTTTATCTAGTGCCTTTAATGGTAGATGTTTTTTGGTAATGATAAAATTAAATTGTTCTATCACCTTTCAGTATATATCCCTTCTTCACATAATTTTTTATTTCCAAAGGAGATACATTATATACATTAAGGAAGTTAATATTTATGTGACTACTTCTACCCACAAAAAGTTAATAAATCAGACTCTGGATTCAAAAACTACACTCACGGTAGTCATGGGCCAGATGAGATTAAAAATCAGACCCCTTCTCCTTAAAGAATCCTATCACAGGCTTCCAACAAAAGTAAATTAAAATTAAAATGTGGTCCTAGAATGTCAGTGTTATTAAATCACCTTAGAACATGAAATCAAGAGTCTGTGAATCAGTTGGGGGGAAAAAATGTCACCTCTTTATCTTCATTAACCTTTAGCTGAAATTTAGCATTACTATTAATTATGAATGTAGGGGGAAAAACAAAAAAAACCTGGCTAGTATCAGCAGTGCCTTTAGCTTTGTCACTCACAGGAATCAAAACTATTTCCACAGCACATGAGAGTAGCTGCAGATCTTAAAATATCATTTATACTAATCGATATTTTTGAAATCACAGTAGGGATTAGCTATTGATGATGAATTTATCCCAATTTTTTAAATTAATATGTTGAGAATGTTATTTATTGGCTTCCTTTATAGGCCTGTTTTTTTATAATCATACATTTCAAACACTGTTCTGAGAAGCAGCCCACAGAATTCATTAGACTGTCAAAGGAATCTAGGCACAAAGAAAAAGTTAAAACCAAAAACCTGCCTTGGAAGGTTAGAGAAAAAATTTTTAACTAAGCAGCAAATAGCTATACATTTTTTTTTTTCACACTTAAGCCTTTCTCTCAGTTAATTAGAGAAGCTCCTTAATTCTGCTCTCTTACCCACTGAAAACCTGAGAGCAGAACAGTCCTGGTTAACACCAAGTCTTCTGGCATTTCCCTATAATATTTTCAATACTGGTTCTCAGAAAGTGTTAAATAAAGGTGATTCTCAATTATCTTCCAACAACAGAAACATCTAGAAAAATATAACAGTTTGATTATGAATCACTGTATTTATATTCATAGGATGTTGGTGTTAGAAAAAACCTCAGAGACTATGGTCCAAATGTCCAGGCTGACTGCAAAGAGCCTCACTCCCACGTAAGAGGCTATGAGTACCAGAACACTCCTGCCACCCGTGAGGACCTGGAATTCCTCACTGTTAACAAGCTTCTGAGTGGTGACAACGCTGCTGGGCCCGGCCACCATTTGAGTAGTAGAACCAGAGATTTTTTGTGTGTGCAGAAATTCCTGTGTTTAATGGAAGTCAAATGTAGAGAGACGTTTTTCAAGTCCTTCAACTGGCTTGTCAGGAAGACCTCCAGTCTTCACTGGTTAAATATTCTAATTGTTGACGGCCTCCTGCAGAAAGCCCGAGCAGGTGACTGCTTCCTCCCCATCACACTGAACAGCTGTATCAAATAATGTCAGGACCCACAGTCTTTACTCCACAGAAGTGCTAAACACTTTCACCTGGCAGACATGAGCGCTCAGGCCCATCGACAAGCAGCACCTCATCAGCAGTCTGAACATGCAGCCAGCTGCCTGTCTTGGGCCACTGACCACACTGGATTTAGAAAACAACTCAAGATACAGTCACAAAATCTATCTTTTAATTCCCTCCCGCCCCAAAATATCTATCTCACCTAATTCTCCTTCAGGGTAGATGCTAAGACCCCAGAGTTAGAAGTTTTTAAAATGCCTAGCCATGCCTTCAAAATTGGTGCTTGTCAATTTTGCCAGGTGAGAGAAAATAAACTTAATCCAACACACACCCTATTACCAAATGTTAAAAGTAAAGAATAATTTTGTCTAAAATCTGCATTTTCCTTTAAGAATTTATAGCACTGGGGCTTCCCTTGTGGCGCAGTGGTTGAGAGTCCGCCTGCCGATGCAGGGGACGTGGGTTTGTGCCCCGGTCCGGGAGGATCCCACGTGCCGCGGAGCGGCTGGGCCTGTGAGCCATGGCCGCTGAGCCTGCGCATCCAGAGCCTGTGCTCCGCAACGGGAGAGGCCACAACAGTGAGAGGCCAGTGTACCGCAAAAAAAAAAAAAAAATTTATAGCACTGAAGCAGATCCCCTTTATTATACCTCTGTCTAAATTAAGTCTAAGAACACTGTCATCACGTTGGTGTTAGCAAAAACCTTACAGGCCCTCTGTTACATTGAAACATTCACTATGCGTCTGGGAGAACATGATTCCAACACCTGTCTGCGGTATTATAAGGTGTAACTGGATTGGATATAGAATTTTATTAAAGAATAGTTTATATGTGACAAACAGTTTAATACGAGAGTTTTTAATTCTAGTTTCTGGGGGAGGAAATGGTCTGGCCATCAGAGAAATGCGTTAACCAATTTTCATAAAGTTAGCTGTGGATATCAACTACACTTCAAACAAGCTCCCCTTTCAATATGACTTGAAGCAAAATGACATTAAAATCCCTGGGCCAGATGCCAAACTCTGTTAACATCAAAAATTCAAGACAATATTTTCCCTTTAAAGATAGTCCAAAATCCTTAATGATGGTTCCATTTAGACATGAATACAAGAACTACATGGACTGGGAATTCTGTGTATAAAAGAAAAACAGGTTGCTTGATTTCACATATTTCTAACAAAATTTTCCGTAGTAAAGTTTACATGAGTTCTCTACAGACATTAAAAAGTTCTAACACTAATAATGATAGATGTTCATACTCAAGAGTAAAGTGGAAGGCTTCCAACCATGAGAGACACAGCACTACACTAAAATGAGATATTCCTTTCCATGGAAAATTTTCATACAAATAACCATGGCTTTACATTATAATATCTTGAAATGATCAGTGACTGAAAACATCCATAAATACAGATAATATTCAGCATTTTAAAAAGCAGTTTAAATTCCTATTTCCTATAGTATCCTATTGAAATTGCATGAGCTGAGTTGGTGCAATAGTAATAATTTTCTATGGAAAAAAAAGGACACGATACAAATCTATATTTGAAAAATAAGAGTTCTTTAGCCCAGACATCTTGAGGACTGGATTTTGTCTACATAAGCAAGAAGGAATAAAACAAAATATATACAACACAAAAGTTACAAAGGCAAATCAGATTATATATGAATGATTAAATATATTGCCAATCACACGTGAGCACTGATTTCCTGAAAAGTGAGTATTTCAGAAAGGACACCCTGCTGTTTATTCTCCCACTGTTCTATAGTTAAAGCCTAGATAACAAAGTGTGTGCCTAATTTTCTGAGCATTTTCATCTCGAATTTTGTAAGAGAAACTACAGAGTAAAATAAGGAATTATGAGTTCCCTGTTTAGTATTAGCTTTTTTGTCAATGAGAACCTTATGGAGAACCCCTCCAAACTTAACCTTATCTTAATAGTCTCTGCCCTAATGACCTTAGCCTCTCCTTGACCTCAGCCATCCCTTTTCATAGCTGAACACTCAGTCATGTCACCACACCGAGTTCTCCACCTCATTAGATGTCACTGTTCCATTCTCAGATGCAATCATTTCCTCTTCTAAGTCTTCTAGCCAGTTATTCTCACTGTACCTGCCTGTCGACTTCTTTGGACTTTCATCCCTTGGTCCCAGCCATTTTCACCCAGCCTATCAGCCCATTTCAGCTTCAGTTATGTTCCTGTGATCCTATGAATAATCAGCTTGATAACTTGTGCATCAGGATCTCCAGTTTTCTCAATCTTTTGCCCTCTTAACCATAACCACCGTGAACATAACCAACTCCCCTTTAATACCCCACTTCTCCACTGTTATACCCAGGGTGCAGAGAGCAATTAGAGAAGCACACAACAATGTATTCTGCTGCCATCACAGTTCTATGATCTCCAGTCTCAGCCGGATGGTCAACAGCAATCCACATCTCTCCTAAATCATGGGCTCGTCTACTTTCACTACCACAACCTCAACTGAGGCTACTTTTATGCTTTGGGTGAGCAGACCTGCTCATATTCCCTCTCTCAGACCTTTTTTTTTTTTTTTTTTTTTGTTTGTTTGTTTGTTTTTTTGCGGTACGTGGGCCTCTCACTGTTGTGGCCTCTCCCGTTGCAGAGCACAGGCTCCGGACGTGCAGGCCCAGCGGCCATGGCTCACGGGCCCAGCCGCTCCGCGGCATGTGGGATCTTCCCGGACCGGGGCACAAACCCGTGTCCCCTGCATCGGCAGGCGGACTCTCAACCACTGCGCCACCAGGGAAGCCCTCTCAGACCTTTTTAAAGGCAAGACTGGTTGTCTTACATCACTGTGTCAGCCTATCAGTGACTAATCATTTTCCTTAGGATAAAGGAGATCTCCCAAGCCTTGAAATATAGACATATAACCTAGATAGCCCTGCATAATCTGACCCCTTATCAACACCCAGTCTCCCCCCATTAACCACAACAGATGTCTTTCCATTTAGCAAGCGGTCAGCTATTCCTGCCCAGGGCCCTGTGTGTGTGCTTCCCATGTCCCTTCGCCCAAAGCCCACTCACGCTTCAGATCTCTCTTTAAGCATCATTTCTCTCCTAAGAAGCCTTCCCCGTTAATAACCTGAATCTTTCCTGTAGAACAGTAATCAAAGTTTAGTAACTGTGTAATTCAGGTTTTTTTACTCCGTCTTCTCAACTAGGACTAAGTGGGGACATCCATGAAGGCAGGGTCTGTGTCTTAATTATTTACTGCTAGAGTTGCAGAAGTACACTGGTTTGCACACAGGTAGTATTTTTTTTAATTGTGGTAAAAAACACGTAACATAAAAATTTACCCTCTTAACCAATTGTTTGTGTACAGTTCAGTAGCGCTAACTATATCACATTGTTATGCAACGGATTCTAGAACTTCTTCATCTTGCGAAACAAACTATACCTATTGAACAACAACTTCCCATTTTCTCCTCCCCCCACTCCCAGGCAACCACAATTTTACTTTGTTTCCATGGGTTTGACTAAGGATACCTCAGATAAAGGACTCATACAGTACTTGTCTTTTTGTGACTAACTTCACTCAATATAATATCCTCTAGGTTCATCCATGTTATAGGATGAACAAGATTTCCTTCTTTTGCGGGCCTCTCACTGTTGTGGCCTCTTCCGTTGCGGAGCACAGGCTCTGGACACGCAGGCTCAGCGGCCATGGCTCACGGGCCCAGCCGCTCCGCGGCATGTGGGATCTTCCCGGACCGGGGCACGAACCCGTGTCCCCTGCATCAGCAGGCAGACTCTCAACCACTGCGCCACCAGGGAAGCCCAAGATTTCCTTCTTTAAGGCTCAATAACATTCCATTCACCACACCTTGTATATGCCACATTTCATTTATCCAATTCATCCATCAAGAAACATTTGGGTTGCTTCTATCTCTTGGCTATTGTAATACTGCAATGAACACAGGTGTGCAAATGTCTCTTCAAGATCCTGCTTTCAATTCTTTTGGATATATACCCAGAAGTAAGATTACTAGATCATTTGGTAATTCTATTTATAATTTTTTGAGTAACCTCTATACTGTTTTCCTAATAGCTGCACCATACTACTTCCCATCACCAGTGCATAGGGATTCCAATTTTTTCACATCCTCGGCAACATTTGTTATTTTCTGGGGTTTTTGTTTTGTTCTTTTATAGTGGCCATCTTAATGGGTGTGAGATGGCACACAAGTGGTATTTTAAAAATATTTGATAATGTCTAGATATACAGATGTTACACAGATAAAAGGTAAGGCCTCTACCCTCAAGAAGTTCCTAGAGCAATGGAGAGAAAGACTGATAAACAAATAAGGTTTGTGCTAAATGTCTACATGACTGAACTGTCAACTCAATCCTTGAGTTGGGGGCAGGAGGGATGGTGATGGAAAACAGTCAAGGAAAATCTCACAGAGTAGGATACCTAAGTTGGATCTTAAGGAAGAGTAGACATTCAGATACCAAAAAAATGAGAAGGATATTCCAAATGTAAGGGATAGTATGTTCAAGCAGGTATAGTACGGACTGGCAAAGCTCCCCTTAGGAGAGAAATTTGGAGTGTGTTCAATACGGACTGTATGTGAGAGGTTACTGAGAAATGGAGGTAAAGAAGTAGACACAAGTCACATGACCAGGATTGTAATTCACACTAAGAGGGTTAGACTGTATCCATTAAATGGTTTAAAGCCAATGAGTGCCAAGATGGGATATGCCTTCTCTAGAGTTCAATCTAGCAGCAAGGTGAAGAATGATCACAGAGGCCTGAGACTGGACAGTTAGACCAGTTCGGCGTCTAATAAAATAGTCAAAGCAAGAGATGACAGGAGCCTAAACCAAAGCAAGAACTGTGCACAAAGAGAACCAGAAGAGGGATGTTAGCAGGTAGGAAAGACAGAACTTGTATAAAAAGTAGAAGGAACCTCTCCTCACTCTTCAGGGAACAAATGAAGTTTAAGAGGAAGATGAGGCGTTTGCTTTAAGACAACTGAGTGTAGTGTCCAGTAGGCAGTGAAGTATATGAGTCTGAGATTCAGGTGAAAAATACGTATTAGACATATAAGAGTCAGCAAAATAAAAAATAGTGAATCCTTCTATCTAAGCTCCGCTCTTTCTCACGCAAATCTACTGTTCCAGAAATACCGTATGTCTTAATATAGCATATCCTATTTCTACTAACAGAACATGTTATTCTACATATTCTACAACATATTAGATGGTCTTCCTTTTTTAAAAAGATTAAATGCTCCTGTGAATGTACCAAAATGTAATCGCAGAAAAAGTGGGTAATGACAGCCAAATTTCCATCACTTTCTCTTTTGCAGCTCTGAGGGCCAACAGAAGGGCACATGGTTGCAAACATTATCAAGACTACCTTGTAATTTAAAGTCTAAAAAGAGCACCCAGTTTATTTAGTCGAATGTCTACTATGTTATTACTTCTAAGAAAAGTGCTCTAAACAGAGCTCTGATGAGAACGCTCACACACTATTCAGCAGGCCCGCATGCAATTTAATGGTCTTTAGTTTAATTGTAGAATTAAACCACCAATTAGGTATCAAAGGTTTCAAACTAAGTAAGTTGAGAAAATTTAATTTATATATAATTATCACTCTTAGTACCCTACATTTCATTACCAGGATGTATAAATACAAATAATGATGGCATGCGGGCAAATAAAATTTACAGCCTATATCCATCTACCAACTGACTGTGATGTGAATGTTAGGCGCTGGAAAGTGCACTGTGACCAAGTGCCTGTGCATCCTCAGACAGAACGATCACAGTGCGTCTGCCCACAGCCACCATCTAACAGACTTAAAAGGGCTTCACTTTAGGGTGCAACCCTCCTTCCACCATGTGAGGACACCATGAGAAGGCCCTGTCCACGAGCCGGGAAGGGGGCCCTCACCAGACACTGAATTGGCTGGCACCTTGATTTTGACCGTCCTAGGCTCCCCAGCTATGAGAAACACATGTGTGCTGTTTATAAGCCACTCAGTCTATGGTACTTTATTACAAAAGCCCAAACTGACTAAGACACAAGGCGCGAGGTTAAAGTCTGGTTAATTGCCAGAACTGGTAAATATTTCTCTCTTTAATATATTTATGAAACGGAGAAGCCCTGAAGGTCCCTGGAATTAGCATCAAGCATTAGAGCACTCTGATGATCCTGCTTAGTAGTAACTTGGGAAATTCCTGGAGCAGAAACAATCTCAACACGCTCCCGGTGCCAGGCAGATCTCCACAGGGTCCTGGCTGGTCAACTCTACCGCCTGAGTCAGGCGGGGCCCTGCCTTTCTTTTGGCCCCCAATAACCCACACCACAGGGCAAGGAACACCTTCACCCCACACAACCACTAATCTGTTCAGCAAGGCAAACACTCTCTCCAGACAAGTACAAATGGGTTTCCCGTGACATTTCTTCCAATATGCCTCCTTCCCTGCTTTTCAGACAAGCTTAATTCCTAGCATACAGGGGAATTCAAGAGCTAAAAATTCAACATAAAAATTTTAAAACCGGTTCTTTCAGTTTCTAACAATTAACGTAGTATAAGATATTCCATTCTGTCTGCTTACAATATAAGTAGAAAAGCATACAAACACACAATAGCAAAAAGTTATACATGAAAACACAAGTTTTCAATCTTTCCAAATTTCTCCCATGAACATAAGATATGTCATAGTAAAAACATAAAATACGTTATTTGAAAGCTAAATTTTACACAGGTTACCCACAGTATTTTTCTAAGATGATATAAACAAACTTGAAATAACTCCACTTACTTTCTGCTCAGGGTTCTCCTGAAACACAAGTCCAAAGTAGTCCTTCTCCAAGAGATTGAGATGTTCACACACTCTGTCAAATAACACTTGTCCCTTAGCACGTTTCTGAGGAAAAAGAACAATATCTTTACTTTTCAAGCACTAATGAGTCTGTGAGTACTGTAAACCAAGGGCCTCATATCAGATAACATTATTTAGCATAAATTAATATGAAATATTTATATTCCAATCCTCTTTTATAACAACACCGAATAGTGATTCATAACTTTTTCACTTTAGACTCCCCCAACACACACATAAAGCATAAATTCTAAAACGGAAGCACGATCAGCCTCTATGCTTTACTGTTACTCCATGTCAATATTTCAAAAACTAAAAAAAGTAAAATGCTAAGAGTTCACTTCTTTGTTTTCAAATAGTTCTAAAATATGTCCAAGCTGCCTCCCTCAGTTCCTCAAGATGGCTCATGTCACGTCTACAAGGTATACTCTCCCCAGGAAAATCATTTAGCTCCATTCCTCAATGTATCCTAACACGATTCATCCCATCAGCACTTAGGTTTGATTTTTTTTTGCGGTACGCGGGCCTCTCACTGTTGTGGCCTCTCCCGTTGCAGAGCACAGGCTCCAGACACACAGGCTCAGCGGCCATGGCTCACGGGCCCAGCCGCTCCGTGGCATGTGGGATCTTCCTGGACCGGGGCACGAACCCGTGTCCCCTGCATCGGCAGGTGGACTCTCAACCACTGCGCCACCAGGGAAGCCCCTAGGTTTGATTTTTGTTCCAAGATATTTGTAGAGTAGAAATTATGTTTTTCAATACAAGCTACACTCTTTCTCAAGAATGATTCACTCTTTAAAACAAATCTTAAAAATATAAGGGAAAGGGACTGAGACAATAAATCAGCTGTCTCTAAGGATTTAACCTATTTTTGCCTTGCTTTGTTGTGTTTTATTTTTTTTTAATTGAAGAAGCTGCTATCAACAGAGATACAAAAGCCTGTGACAGCCATAGAAGAAAAGTTCATTATTTAATCAATGGCAAAACATAAAGTGGTGACTCCAACTAAGATGTATGGCCCTGGGAACCCCCAGCTGCAAAGCCAGGTTAGACACACGCCTCCCTGCCCTGCGTGGATATAAGCAACCCCTGGACTGAGAGTGAGAAAGGAACAAGCCAGCAGACTTGTTCATCTTCAAGACGAATGCCCTCACACTATCAAAATGTCTACTAGTTAGTTCATCCAGTGTGTGAAAATGAATGTTTCCCACACAAACATCTTTAAAAATGGAACAAGATATAAAAGACATTTCATTTTCAAATCAGGACAACTCTGATAAGGGGTTTCAAAAGATAAAGTCTTCACAGAAACTCAATTCAAGAGTGTGTTTCTCTCCTCTAATCTTGTCTACCTCCTCTTGTTAAACCACAGGTAAGAAATCCATGCCTGAAGGACCTGTGAGGGAGAATCTGCAACTTTTATTATCCAACATTTTATATAGTAACTTTTTTTTATTAAAAGGTAGAATTACATTAAATAGTAGAGGGAAAAGGGAGAATGCCACACAGATTACATTATTTCAACATTTCAAGAAATGTGCTATCCACACCACTACAGATTCATGACTCAGTACATGTAAAACAGATATGTGTTTATGTGTCCACATATTTAAGTACATGCAAATAATACTGTAGTAAATAAGAGTACTGGGCTCCGGATTCCAAATACCAATGTTTTAAATACCTTTCCATTATTTATAATCTATGTGACCGGGGCAAGACACTTAACTTCTATTTGCCTTAATTTGTACATCTGTGAAATGGGGATAACAGAATATACCACACAGGATGTGGTAAGTACTCAATGAGTTATAATACATAATGAGAGCTTAGAACAGTGTGTGGCACACAGTAAGGGTTTAACCAATATTGGCTCTTATTATTATAAGCTGGAGAGCTTTATAACGTGAAAAATGACTAACTTCACTTACCTGAAATTTTGTGTTGAACTTTTAAAATGAAAGGTTCTGAATTTCACTATCTGGTCTGCATGCGATGATTAATCTAAATAATTAAGAATGAGTTTGGAGGTATTTTAAATTAACTTTATGAGGAGAAGGTGACTCATATCATGGTTGTTACTTTCTTAAATGTGCAGTAAAATCCATTATCTCTTCTTCATAAGAGCCTGGAGTAGATGTGAGGAGATTTGGTTGCAAACAACAGCAAAGAATATTTCAAAGGTAATCAATAATCTACGATAGACTTCACTTTCTCTGACATTAATTTCAACAACATTGTTCACTCCTCGATCTCCAGTGAGTAGAATACCCAGCATAATAGGTGCTTGTTGAATCTACTAAAAATACAATATTACAGTGTACTCTGTGTGACATACTTATTTCAAATGAGGTGACATTTACCTACTCAGCCTCATAGTGACTGACCATAGTTATAATTTCAGTGCCTACTTTGTAATTAGGAAGTGTCCTTATCTAAGATAACAAAGGGAGAAAACTATTACAGCTCTTGCCACATCTATCTATTTGTTCATCACACAGTATGCATTTATAATGAGGTATAAATGAGTCACAGAAGATATTCTATCTACTATAAAGCAGAGATTATCTTCTTATTTAGAAAGACACTAAGAACTTGATGGAAGCTTATATAAGAAGTTGGCCTTTAGTCAGATATAGTTTCCAAACAAACTTATTACTTCTAGGAAACCTCTGACTAAACGACAACTACTTTCAAATAAGCTAACTACTGAAATTGATTCACCGTAGAAATCATGGAGAAACATGACAGTGTCGAAGGAGATTCATGCTATTTTGTTTGGTTGTAATGCTATTTGAAATTAGGGTAAAAAGGAGAGTCAAAACAACTTATGTCTATACATACATACCTCAGTTCAAAGAGAAAAACACATTCTGACATTGGCTTACAGTCGATTTTTATTAATAAATCATACTTCCTCACTGGTTTCCATTTCAAAAATAGAAACATGCTCTCATGGACAGCATTCCCCTAAAAGATGAAAACATCCGCAAAGCTCACCATCGCAATCTGGTGCTGGTACCGCTAGGCAGCAGAGGGAGGACGCGTCCGCGTGGGCTGCAGTCAGACTCAGTCCCTCCCTCATTCGACGTTGTGTAAGCTGTTTACTATTACTGGACGAGTGTGACCATGGGCGAACCACTTAGTCTCCTTAACTGTAAGACGAGATTGCAGCTCTCTCACAGCTCACTGTGAGGGTCAAATTAACTCAGTAAGAGAGTGTATGTCAAAGTGCCACACCAAGGGCTTCCCTGGTGGCGCAGTGGTTGAGAGTCCGCCTGCCGATGCAGGGGACACGGGTTCGTGCCCCGGTCCGGGAAGATCCCACATGCCGTGGAGCAGCTGGACCCATAAGCCATGGCCGCTGAGCCTGCGCATCCGGAGCCTGTGCTCCGCAACGGGAGAGGCCACAACAGTTAGAGGTCCAAACACCGCAAAAAAAAAAAAAAAAAAGTGCCACACCAAGTGCCTCACTCAATCACAGCTGAATTCTCTTCCCAACTGACTTTCATTAGCCCACATCTAACAAACACCAAAGTATCTTCTAGATGCTCAGACTGCCCCTCTATGATTCTCTCCTTCCCTTCTCCAGGAAATAGATATTTTAAATGCTTGATAAGATCTTAACTACACACACGTATTACTTAAGCTTCCATTCAGCATCTCCACCCTCAATGAACTCAGAGACTGGCTGGGAAGACAAAAAAGCAACAATACTATGAGCCATGAGGCGTGTACTGAAAGATGCACGTACAAAGTGCATGGAGGAACGCCAAGCATGGAACAGTATCAGCATCTGAGAAATAGCATAGCTTTGGGTGTACGCAACTTTTCCATAAGCCTAAATTTATTTTTAAATAAAAAGTTATCCAAAAAAAAAAAAAAAAAGAAATATCATAGCTTCACCAAGACTGTGGCATCTGAAATGAATCTTAAACAAGGAAATGATCTTTTAAGATAAAGTAATAGCATATTCAAAAGAACTTACTTTTCACTTTGGATGTTTATAAAGTCTGACAGAACCAGTTTCTATTCAAAAGATACTGAAGGTTACAGAACGATGAACTCTCAGATGACCACAAGAGCTTGCCAGGCTAAAAAGCTCCACATATACTAATTCTGTATCTAATATATATCAGTTCCTATGTTAAGACATGAGGAAAGAACCATAAATAAGACACATATGGTCTCAGGAAGTTTACATTAGAATGGTAGACACAGAAAATAAAAAGGAAACCTACCCCCCCCCCCAAAAAAAGTCCTATGAATCTACCCCTCTAGACTGAACTAGGTACCTGGCCAACTTGTCCAAAGAACGCTGACCAGTGGCCTATGAGATATAAGAGCTCTACCCAACGACAATGTCTTACTCTGGGGATAAAGATTACCAGATACAACCTCATCTTCCTTCAGGGTGTTTAAATACAAGATAGATACACACACACACACAGAGCCACAGAGTGTGTAAACACAGAGGCTGAGCCCGTGAGAAGGCAGTATGCAGAAGCCAAGGGTATCAGGGGGCAGACTTATATTTGCCAAAGTATGCTCTATTGTTCCCATTGGTCCCGTGAGATGCTTCACATATACACCCAAATCCCCCAAAAAGGGAACAGAGTGGGACAAGGAAAATTCTGCCTAATGTACACATCTACTGAGCATCAAAACTCCTATTTGCATATAAGATACCCCGAGAAGCTCTATGGTGGAAAAAAAAAAACAACTTGTTTATCATCATTCAACCTGATGTTTACCAAAATTATTTGGCTAAATAAACTACTATCTTTCTTTAATACAACACTTATTAACTTATTCCACAGCAGAATTACTGATCTACAGACACTACCTCAAGAAACGAGAGAGAGAAAAATTACCATGACATGGCCCTCAAGCAGATTTGGAGACTACTGTTAATAACATTATCTTTTTTATTCCAAAATGACACAAGAGAGAATTCAGTTTAAACTGGTCTAGGATTGGAGTACCCAAATGTCTGGCTAAAGCAAATGATTCCCATAGATAAAAATCTCAACAAGTATAATCAAAAAAAATCAAAAACACATAAGAAAACCAGTTACTATTATTGAACATTAGACACGATTATCAGAATCAGATATTCAGAGACTGTAGACAATGGAATTATCAACTACAGAACACAAAATTAGTATGTCTTTATATGCTGAAAGAAATAAATGAATATTTTAAAATATCAAGGAAAAAGCAACTATCTAAAAGCAGATTCTGAAAAGAACCAATTAGAACATCTGGAAATAAAGCTATACTAATTAAATTATAATCCAAATGGACAGGGCTTGATACAGTTAAAGAGAAAACTGGTGAACTGGTAGATCTGAAAAAGTTATCCAGAATACAGCACAGACAGACAAACACTATGAAAGAAATTCACAGACATGTAAGATAGAAGAAGGGGTCCATATATACCTCCCCAGAATTCTACATGAAGACAACAGAATAAGGGAGAGGCAATGTTAAAAGAGTAATGGCTGATAAATGCTAAAAGTCTCAAATTAAGAAAACCCAATGGATTTCTAGCCAGATAAAATAAAACCCATTAACCTACAATCACTTTACTCCATTAACTATTTACACACATTAACATTCAAAAGATTTTGGCATGCATTATTTTAAAATAATAGACATTATAAAGCCATCAAGACAAGAAGGAAAGAAACATGAGATAGGGAATAACAAGGAGTAGAGAAAGAAAATTGTAACAGAAAACCCAGAGAAGTTATTTTTTAAAAACCTAAAACTGATCTGCCTTGTAAGCTAATTCAGAAAGGCAAACAAAATAGTACATTTCTCCTTATCTCATAAAGAAAACACATCAGGGCTTCCCTGGTGGCGCAGTGGTTGAGAGTCCGCCTGCTGATGCAGGGGACACGGGTTCCTGCCCCGGTCCAGGAAGATCCCACATGCCGCGGAGCGGCTGGGCCCGTGAGCCATGGCCACTGAGCCTGCGCGTCTGGAGCCTGTGCTCCGCAACGGGAGAGGCCACAACAGTGAGAGGCCCTTGTACCGCAAAAAAAAAAAAAAAAAAAAAAAAAATCAAATACTCAGGAGGCATATTAAATGATATACATGAAATGGACCAAGTTATTACATTTTATAAGTATTAATCTGTAATCAAACTTGCCTGAGTGTGCTCTGACAGCAATAAGACCCAGTGGCTCACAACTTTTCTGCCTTCATGCTGTTCACAACTCACTCCATAAATAAAAATTCTCATCATTTGGGAAAGAGGAACCAAGACACAAATCATAATGCAAGTACATAAAAATATGTGTGTGTTGCTGGGGGGGGTGGGGCAGCGGTAATCCCCCCTGGTGGCAGTGGTTAGGACTCCACGCTTGCACTGCAGGGGGTATGAACTAAGATCCCACATGCTGTGCAGTGTGGCAAAAAAAAAAATGTGTCGGGGCATGCATGTGAAATTGTTCCTTCTCCTCTCCCAGATTCTGGTATGTACCACCTTTCACGAGAATCTTCAAGTCTCAACAGTTTCCTAGAAAGGTACCACAGCAGAATGGTAGTAACATAGATTTGAACACCAGCCCCACCTCTTAACAGCTCTGTAACCTCAGGCAAGTTACTTAACTTCATTTTGTCTCTGTTTCCTCTCTTTAAAATAAAAATATTCACCTTACGATGATGATCAGAGAATTACATGAAGTATATTTAAAGTACTTTAAAATGTCTGGCACATTACATGAATGCACTAAAAGGCAGCTGAAAGCACAGGACCTTTCTGAGCTGTTCTAAAATAATAATTGATTTTAAATATCATTATAAAGAGCTTTCACAGTTATTTCATCCAATCTCATTTCACAATAAGAAAACTGAGGTTAGAGAGAGCTTAACTGCTCTAACTTTTCAGTCTCATTCCCTGAATTTCTCTTAAAGCAGGCATCCCCAACTCCGGGCCACACAGCAGGAGGTAAGCAGCAGGCAAGGGAGCAAAGCTTCATCTGCCGCTCCCCATGTCATGCATTGCCACCTGAACCAGCCGCACCCCCATCCCCAACCCTGTTTGTGGAAAAACTGTCTTCCACAAAACTGAGCCCTGCTGCCAAACAGGTTGTGGACCGCTGTTTCGAAGAACTGAATTCTTATCTGCAATATACATAAACATTAGTACTCTACATTTCTATCCAAGAAGGCAATTTTCTCCTATTATCATTGCTTTGATTTTTTATAAACAGCTTGAATTCTAATGCATGGAAGGACTACAAACACACATTTGTCAACCAAGCAGAACACACAGATATTTTGCTTTACAATGTGCACCTAAGATACCAGTACATGTAGCTAGTTCATTAGTTGTCATAGCTGCCTGTCCCAGATAAAAAGGTCTACTAACTCGCCAAGGTATACTCTAAATTTCTTTCCTACCTTTATTTCCAACTGTTGAAACCTGACGTCTAGACAAATCTCCCAATTCTCCTCTGTGAAGCCTATTCCAAGCTCCCAATATTCACCTTTCTCCTTCAGGCACTTTATTTCACATCTATGCTGCTTAGTCTTAAATCCTACTCCCTTTTTTTTTAACCTCTTAATTGGAAGTATAATTGTTTTATAATGGTGTGTTAGTTTCTGCTGTATAACAAAGTCAATCAGCTATACATATATATATATCCCCATATCTCCTCCCTCTTGCGTCTCCCTCCCACCCTCCCTATCCCACCCCTCTAGGTGGTCACAAAGCACGGAACTGATCACCCTGTGCTATGCGGCTGCTTCCCACTAGTTACCTATTTTACATTTGGTAGTGTATATACGTCCATGGCACTCTCTCACTTCATCCCAGCTTACCTTTCGCCCTCCCCATATCCTCATGTCCATTCTCTACGTCTGTGTCTTTATTCCTGTCCTGCCCCTAGGTTCTTCAGAACCATTCTTTTTTTAAATTGCATATATATGTGTTAGCATACGGGACTTGTATTGCTCTTTCTGATCGACTTCACTCTGTATGACAGTCTCTAGGTCCATCCACCTCACTACAAATAACTCAATTTCATTTCTTTTTTATGGCCGAGTAATATACGATTGTATGGATGTGCCACATCTTCCTTATCCATTCATCTGTCAATGGACACCTAGGTTACTTCCATGTCCTGGCTATTGTAAACAGAGCTGCAATGAACATTGTGGTACATGACTCTTTTTGAATTATGGTTTTCTCTCTGCTGGGTCGTATGGTAGTTCTATTTTTAGTTTTTTAAGGAACCTCCATACTGTTCTCCATAGTGGCTGTATCAATTTATATTCCCACCAACAGTGCAAGAGGGTTCCCTTTTCTCCACACACTCCCCAGCATTTATTGTTTGTAGATTTTTAAATGATGACCATTCTGACAGGTGTGAGGAGATAGCTCATTGTAGTTTTGATTTGCATTTCTTTCATGATTAGTGATGTTGAGCATCCTTTCATGTGTTTGTTGGCAATCTGTATATCTTCTATGGAGAAATGTCTGTTTAGGTCTTCTTCCCGTTTTTGGATTGGGTTGTTTTTTTTTGATACTGAGCTGCATGAGCTGCTTGTAAATTTTGGAGATAAATCCTTTGTCAGTTGCTTCATTTGGAAATATTTTCTCCCATTCTGAGGGTTGTCTTTTCGTCTTATGGTTTCCTTTGCTGTGCAAAAGCTTTTAAGTTTCATTAGGTCCCATTTGTTTATTTTTGCCTTTACTTCCATTTATCTAGGAGGTGGGTCAAAAAGGATCTTGCTGTAACTTACATCAGAGTGTTCTGCCTATGTTTTCCTCTAAGAGTTTGATAGTGTCTGGCCTTACATTTAGGTCTTTAATCCATTTTGAGTTTACTTTTGTGTATGGTGTTAGGGAGTGTTCTGATTTCATTCTTTTACATGTAGCTGTCCACTTCTCCCAGCACCACTTACTGAAGAGGCTGTCTTTTCTCCCTTGAATATTCCTGCCTCCTTTATCAAAGATAAGGTGACCATATGTGTGTGGATTTATTTCTGTGCTCTATCCTGTTCCATTGATCTATATTTCTGTTTTTGTGTCAGTACTATACTGTCTTGATTACTGTAGCTTTGTAGTATAGTCTGAAGTCTGGGAGCCTGATTCCTCCAGCTCCGTTTTTCTTTCTCAAGATTGCTTTGGCTATTCGAGGTCTTTTTGTGTTTCCATACAAATTGTACAATTTTTTGTTCTAGTTCTGTGAAAAATGCCATTGGTAGTTTCACAGTGATTGCACTGAAGCTGTAGATTGCTTTGGGTAGTATAGTCATTTTCACAATGTTGATTCTGCCAATCCAAGAACATGGTATATCTCTCCATCTGTTTGTACCATCTTTAATTTCTTTCATCAGTGTCTTATAGTTTTCTGCATACAGGTCTTTTGTCTCCTTAGGTAGGTTTATTCCTAGGTATTTTATTCTTTTGGTTGCAATGGTAAATGGGAGTGTTTCCTTAATTTCTCTTTCAGAGTTTTCACCATAAGGAATACAAGAGATTTCCGTGCATTAATTTTGTATCCTGCTACTTTACCAAATTCATTGCTTAGCTCTAGTAGTTTTCTGGTAACATATTTAGGATTCTCTATGTATATAGTATCATGTCACCTGCAAAGTGACAGCTGTACTTCTTCTTTTCCAATTTGGATTCCTTTTATTTCTTTTCAGTCTCTGATTGCTGTGGCTAGAACTTCCAAAACTATGTTGAATAACAGTTGTGAGAGTGGGCAAACTTGTCTTGTTCCTGATCTTAGTGGAAAGAGTTTCAGTTTTTCATCATTGACAGCGATGTTGGCTGTGGGTTTGTCACATATGGCCGTTATTATGCTAACGTAATTTCCCTCTATGCATACCTTCTGGAGGGTTTTTATCATAAACGGGTGTTGACTTGTGTCGAAAGCTTTTCCTGCATCTATTGAGATGGATGATCGTATGGTTTTTCTCCTTCAATCTGTTAATATGGTTTATCATATTGATTGATTTGCATATATTGAAGAATCCTTGAATTCCTGGGATAAACCCCACTTGATCATGGTGTATGATCCTTTTAATGGGCTGTTGGATTCTGTTTGCTAGTATTTTGTTGAGGATTTTCGCATCTATGTTCATCAGTGATACTGGCCAATAGTTTTCTTTTTTTGTGACATCTTTGGTTTTGGTACCAGGGTAATGGTGGCCTTGTAGAATGAGTTTGGGAGTGTTCCTCCCTCTACTATATTTTGGAAGAGTTTGAGAAGGATATGTGTTAGCTCTTCTGTAAATGTTTCACAGAATTCACCTGTGAAGCCATCTGGTCCTGAGCTTTTGTTTGTTGGAAGATTTCTTTATTTTTTTTAAATTTATTTTTGGCTGCATTCGGTCTTTGTTGCTGTGTGCGGCCTTTCTCTAGTTGCAGTGAGTGGGGGCTACTCTTCATTGCGGTGCGTGGGCTTCTCATTTCAGTGGTTTCCCTTGTTGCAGAGCACGGGCTCTAGGCCTGCGGGCTTCAGTACTTGTGGCATGTGAGCTCAGTAGCTGTGGCTCGCAGGCTCTAGAGCGCAGGCTCAGTAGTTGTGGCACGTGGGCTTCACTGCTCCGCGTCATGTGAGATCATCCTGGACCAGGGCTCGAACCCATGTCCCCTGCATTAGCAGCCGGATTCTTAATCACTGCACCACCAGGTAAGCCCTGTTGCAAGATTTTTAATCACAGTTTCAATTTCAGTGCTTGTGACTGGTCTGTATATTTTCTATTTCTCCCTGGTTCAGTCTCAGAAGGTTGTGCTTTTCTAAGAACTTCTCCACTTCTTCCAGGTTCTCCATTTTATTGGCATAGAGTTGCTTGTAGTAATCTCTCATGATCCTTTGTATTTCTTCAGTGTCAGTTGTTACTTCTCCTTTTTTATTTCTAATTCTGTTGATTTGAGTCTTCTCCCTTTTTTCTTGATGAGTCTGACTAATGGTTTATCAATTTTGTTTATCTTCTCAAAGAACCAGCTTTTAGTTTTACTGATCTTTGCTACTGTTTCCTTCATTTCTGTCACATTTATTTCTGATCTGATCTTTATGATTTCTTCCCTCCTGCTAACTTTTGGGGTTTTTTATTCTTCTTTCTCTAATTGCTTTAGGTGTAAGGTTAGGTTGTTTATTTGAGATTTGTTTTCTTTCGTGAAGCAGGATTGTATTGCTATAAGCTTCCCTCTTAGAATGGCTTTTGCTGCATCCCATAGGTTTTGGGTCGTCGTGTTTTCATTGTCATTTGTTTCTAGGTATTTTTTGATTTCCTCTTTGATTTCTTCAGTGATCTCTTGGTTATTAAGTAGTATATTGCTTAGCCTCCATGTGTTTGTATTTCTTCCAGATTTTTTCCTGTAATTGATATCTAGTCTCATAGCATTGTGGTCAAAAAAGACACTTGATACGATTTCAATTGCCTTAAATTTACTAAGGCTTGATGTGTAACCCAAGATATGATCTATCCTGGAGAATGCTGCATGAGCACTCAAACGTGTATTCTGTTGTTTTGGGATGGAATGTCCTATAAATATCAATTAAATCCATCTTGTCTAATGTGCCTTTTAAAGCTTGGGTTTCCTTATTTATTTTCATTTTGGATGATCTGTCCATGGGTGAAAGTGCGGTGTTGAGGTCCCCTAGTGTTGCTGTGTTACTGTTGATTTCCCCTTTTATGGCTGTTAGCATTTGCCTTAAGTATTGAGGTGCTCCTATGTTAGGTGCATAAATATTTACAATTGTTACATCTTCTTCTTGGATTGATCCCTTGATCATTATGTAGTGTCCTTCTTTGTCTCTTGTCCTTGTCTCTTAAAGTCTATTTTGTCTGATAGGATAACTGCTACTCCAGCTTTCTTTTGATTTCCATTTGCATGGAAAATCTTTTTCCATCCCCTCACTTTCAGTCTATATGTGTCCCTAGGTCTGAAGTGGGTCTCTCGTAGACAGCATATATACGGGTCTTGTTTTTGTATCCATTCATCCAGTCTATGTCTTTTGGTTGGAGCATTTAATCCATTTACATTTAAGGTAATTATCGATATGTATGTTCCTATTACCATTTTCTTAATTCTTTTGTAGGTCTTTTCCTTCTGTTGTATTTCCTGTCTAGAGAAGTTCCTTTAGCATTTGTTGTAAAGCTGGTTTGGTGGTGCCAAAGTCTCTTGGCTTTTGCTTGTCTGTAAAGGTTTTAATTTCTCTGTCAAATGTGAATGAGATCCTTGCTGGGTAGAGTAATCTTGGTTGTAGGCTTTTCCCTTTCATCACTTTAAATATGTCCTGCCACTCCCTTCTGGTTTGCAGAGTTTCTGCTGAAAGATCAGCTGTTAACCTTATGAGGATTCCCTTGTATGTTATTTGTTGCTTTTCCTTTTCTGTTTTTAATATTTTTTCTTTGTATTTTACAATTTTTGATAGTTTGATTAATACGTGTCTCGGTGTGTTTCTCCTTGGACTTATCCTGTATGGGACTCTCTGCGCTTCCTGGACTTGAGTACTTCTTTTCCCACGTTAGGGAAGTTTTCAATGATAATCTCTTCAAATATTTTCTCAGACCTTTTCTTTTTCTCTTATTCTGGGACCCTTATAATTCGAATGTTGCTGCATTTAATTTTGTCCCAGACGTCTCTGAGACTGTCCTCAATTCTCTTCATTGTTTTTTCATTTTTCTCCTCTGTGGTAGTTATTTCCACTATTGTATCTTCCAGGTCAGTTATCCATTCTTTGCCTCAGTTATTCTGCCACTGATTCCTTCTAGAGAATTTTTAATTTCAGTTACTGTGTCGTTCATCATTGTTTCTTTGCTCTTTAGTTCTTCTAGGTCCTTGTTAAACGTTTCTTGTATTTTCTCCACTCTATTTCCAAGATTTGGGATCATCTTTACTATCATTACTCTGAATTCTTTTTCAGGTAGACTGCCTATTTCCTCTTCATTTGTTTGGTCTGGTGGGTTTTTACCTTGCTCCCTCATCTGCTTGTATTTCTCTATCTTCTCATTTTGTTTAACTTACTGTGTTTGGGGTCTCCTATTCACAGGCTGCAGGTTCGTAGTTCCCGTTGTTTTTGGTGTCTGCCCCCAATGGGTGAGGTTGGTTCAGTGTCTTGTGTAGGCTTCCTGGTGGAGGGGACTGGTGCCTGTGTTCTGGTGGGTGGGGCTGAATCTTGTCTTTCTGGTGGGCAGGACCACGTCTGGTAGTATGTTTTGGGGTGTCTGTGAACTTATTACGATTTTAGGCAGCCTCTCTGCTAATGGGTGGGGCTGTGTTCCTGTCTTGCTAGTTGTTTGGCATGGGGCATCCAGCACTGGAGCTTGCTGGCCTTTGGGTGGAGCTGGGTCTTAGTGTTGAGACAGATATCTCTGTAAGAGCTCTCACCATTTGATATTACGTGAGGCTGGGAGGTCTCTGGTGGACCAGTGTCCTGAATTCGGCTCTCCCACCTCAGAGGCTCAGGTCTGACACATGGCCGGAGCACCAAGACCCTGCCAGCCACACAGCTACTAGAGCTGAAGGACTCCTGCAGAGGCTGGGGGAGCACAGCTGGGGCTCACCGCGGGGACAAGGACACTGGCAGCAAAAGTTCTGGGAAGTACTCCTTTGTGTGAGCTCTCCCGGAGTCCGCCATTAGCCCCACCAAAGGGCCTGTCGTTCTATTCCTTTTGATACTTATTACTTTTGAAGACTGGGTTCTTTAAGCAAAAGTTATGTCTGACTCATTTCAATGTCTCCTACAGCAGCTCCTCACTGAGTCACTTCACTCACTCGTGGGCCAAAAGATATGCTGGATGCAACAGCTTGGTGCTATAATGCCAGCCAAAAAGTTGGCAGAGTTGAGTCTAGAAATCAGGTCTTCTGGCTCTCAGTCTTATGCAATCCCCTGGCTCTAGCTCATGGACTACCAACCCACAGATATCCAAGGAACTAAGCCAAACACACACTGCCAACTAGATTCTAGGAGAAGAACAGCCAGAGCCCTGAATTTTATTTTCACAATTCTACATTGTACTTAGACTCGTCCTTAGTAATTAGAGCATTTCCAAATACTTCTTGGGAACCAGAGGGAAGACGTCAGCAGAAAAGCCAATCTGCCCCTTTCTCTTAAGAACTGACCATGAACCACCTTTATGCAAAAGGGGACAGTGGGATTTTGCAGTCTTTACACAGTCCTGCCCTAAGACATCAGTCGCTGTTATTTCTTCTTGCTATCTGAAGCATGCCTTTGCTTTATATCCCATCTTACACTAGAATCTTTAGAGAGTACAAACTGTGTTCATCTCTATTCTGATAATGTAGGACCAGTTAATTAAACAATTAAAACCATACAACAGTTAATCAACTTGCCAAGTACACTTCAAAAAGAAATCTTACATTCTATATTAAATGCCAACAAGCTTTACAATCTACTTTGCCCCTGTCTGCCTCTTCCTAACCTCACTTACACCACTGAACAGTAGTATAAAATCAATGGGCTGAAATTTTCAACAAGAAAACAAAGAGAGACAAAACAAGATAATTTAGGTGGATTTAATATATATTATTCAAGGATTGGAAGGCTAGCTTTGGGGAACTTTCTTTGGGAGGAAAGCAATTTATAGCAAACTGAGCGGAAGAAAGGCAGCCTGGAATCTGAGACGCTGAGCGAAGTTCCCCGTGCCTGTGCTGTTATTTGTGGCATTCATTATTGAGGCCAAAACATGACATTTCTGGAGGCCTCTCAACTTGGAGGAATTTGTGCAACTGCTTACCCGGCGGATTGCAGTCAACACCACACACCATTGGCGTTTTATAAAACACCATCACTGTCTCCGTGTAGGGCCCTCCACACTGCCGTTATTGTGCACTGAGAAGACAGTGCTGGGAAGCGTACAATGCAATCCATACAGCACAGCCCTTGAGCTATGTATTTTGCGCTAGCTCTAAACTACACTGTGCAAGTATAAAAGGCCAAGGAAAGAAAGGTATGCACAGAGCAAACACAACAACTGAGACACTGTCATGGGAGGTGGAGGAAATCAAAGATAACCAAACAGAAGGGGAAAGGAGTGTCTTAAAAAGTCTCAGGTCATCATTTATCGGATCATTATTTTCCTACCAATCTGAATGACACAACTCTGTCCCAAAATTCATTCAAATCCTGGCAAAAAGGAAGAAAGAAACCACATCCAATGACTGTGTATATGTGTATTCAAAATGTAACTCCAGAAGTAAATGAGACATTTATACTAAAGGAAGATTTTAAAGTTCCCTGATTATTATTAAGTTTGAAAAAGTTTTTCTGACTGCTCAAAAAAAAAGTGTATTATATAAAAAATATATAAGCATACAACATAGATATGGTATATATAAATAAATATGTGTTTATATACACACATACACATGTATACACACACACACACCTATTGTTTTTTCTTTGAGTAGTTGAAAAAATTTTTCCAAACTTAATTTTCATTAACGATCAGGAAAAATTTGTATATATGTATATCAACAGATAGACAGACATGCATTATCAAAATTACATAAGCATATAGGTTTCTTAAAAGACACTACAAAGAATGATAAGAAGAAATCTTTCTTATATATAGTATTCCTTCAAGACCAGCCTCTAAAAGAAGAGGGAAGAAAAAGAAAAATCCTCTCATAGTTCATTACAGACTCTCTTTCTTTCCATTCCACAGGATTCAAGGGAT
Organism: Aethalodelphis obliquidens; assembly: GCF_003676395.1. Lineage (NCBI taxonomy): Eukaryota > Metazoa > Chordata > Mammalia > Artiodactyla > Delphinidae > Aethalodelphis > Aethalodelphis obliquidens. Next base: position 31,209,829 of record NW_020837947.1, on the reverse strand, counting down.
TATGCTTCAACACTGAGGAAATTCTGCAGTGCTGTTGATATGAATGACATAAAATACTCTTCAATATAGTTTTAGGTGCTAGAAATAAAAATGAAAAAGCTGCTACAAAACAAAACACACACTAGACCAGAATGCACTGCACAATACCCTCCAGTAACTGTGTCCTACAATATTAAAGGAAACCCTAGTGTAGCTAGATGCATACATGCTCACCTTTAATAAAATCACATGCATACCTTAATTAACTCCTGAAGAACAGAGGAGCTTGCCTTTCTTCTATATTATAAAACCCTACTTCATGAGCTCAATGATTCCCATTCTATCCAAGTCTAAATGCAGTACTGAGATGGCATGCTTTTCTACCCTAGTCTGCTGGTGTTTGAAATATTTCATAATTCTTAACTGAGTACACAATTCATCTCATAAGCAACCAGGTAAGTCTAGATCGCAAACAAGATAGAAAAATATGTTTCACCTTTATGGTATATGGAAAATGGCAAACAAATGCTAATTTTATTTTTAATAAATAAAACATCAAACTTTTACTGTTTCATCCACAGCCACAACCTTCATTTCTAAGGTAGTTATAGTTTTTATTTTCCACAAACCAGAGGTCTTCATCTGTTTTCAGGACACAAGAATCAGCTAGCTAACCAAAGGGTGTCCTCTTGGAGGACTTCTATCTCCAGCTGCAGGACCGGCCTGCCGACGGCTATTCCAGAAGCCAAGTCTACTCCTCTCACCAATATGCTCGCTCCAGGGTAATCTGAAAGCCAAGTTCTAGAATGGAGCTTCAGAAAAATCTCACATAACCTCCAGAGCGATGGATCGTGAAGCTTGTTAAGCAGACTATTTATTGATGAAATGTAAATATCCGCACACACATTTTACACAAGGAATTATACTTATTTTTTCGCTTTAACTAAACGATAAGGAATAATAAACACCTCTGTCAGTTCTAATATGTGTCGGTTGCTCAGCTGTTCATAAAATGTGGTCCCTTAAATGCCTTCTCTTGGTAACAGAAGTTTAATGTAATGGTATTGTAGCGTCTGAGGAAAAAATCATCTAAATCTTCATTTGCTCTAAGCGAACAGCTGCCAAAGAGCCTGCAATTTCTCAGACGCAAAATCCAACTGTATTTCTATTCCTAGAGCTTAAAGTAGATAAATTGATCTTTGATGTTGTTTTCTTAATCCAGCTGGCTACGGCCAACGTTCCTCTTCTGACTCTCCAACAAGAGGATTAAGTCCTTGGACAGTAGAGATGGGTTTATTCAAAATTTTCAATACAAAATATACTGTTTTCAAATCTTGTTTTTCCTCCTGCTTATAAAAATACTAACGTTTGATTTTTGAATCGAAGCAAGTTCTTTTAATTACAAAGTGAACGTGATTATTGAATCGGTATATGTTTATATTGTGGAACTTCCAAGTCACTAAATTACTGATAAAATATAATAGCAAGATATTGAGAATTCATCCAAGGCAAAGGACGTTAGCATTCTCATCAAACGTTCAAGAAAAATAGTAAGATCCTGAGAAAAAATATAGTCAGGAGTTTAAAATATGATGATGATGATAATCGCACCTAGTATTTATCAAGCCCTTACTACATGCTGGGCATTGCTCAAAGCAAATCAGAACCAGACAATGTCAGCCAGACAGACACTTAATAAGACTTCCTGCAGTCATACTGTAGGAGCTCTACTCCACTCACTTCCCTAGTGCTAGGGGAAAATTCCCCACCAGCCATGTTCATATTTCAAGGAGGAGCTAACTGATCAATTCACCATATACCTGGGGAGCAGGTGCTCTGCCCGGGAGTGCCGTGGTAGGCAGCATGTTATGGCCTCTCAAAGTAGTTTTTAAGTCTGCCTGCACAGATGCTCAAGTCCAGCATCAGACCCACTGAATCAGAATCTTCAAAGATAGCACCTGGGCATCTGTATTTTTTTTTAATTTTTGTATTAGACTTTATTTTGTAGAGCAGTTTTAGCTTCACAGGAAAATTGAGCAAAGGATCCAAAGATTTCCCATATACCCTCTACCCCCCGACATGCACGGCCTCCCGAATTATCAGCGTCCCCCACAGAGCGGTACATTTGTTACAACTGATGAACCTACACTGACACATCATAATCACCCCAAGTCCATAGTCTACATTAGGGCTCACTTTTGGTCTTGTATATTCTATGGGTTTGGACAAATGTATGATGACGTGTCTCCACCATTACAGTATCCTACAGAATAGTTTCACTGCCCTAAAAAAGAAAAAAAAAAGCCTCTGTGCTCTTGTATTTTTAAAAAGCTTAACCAAGGATTCTGACCATGAGGCAAGGCCGATACCAAAGTCGGCAAACAGATCCCCTCTCCCATGGTAAGACTATCTGCCCTCACACTCAAGTCCATCAGCTTTCTGTTTTCAGTCTGGCCAGGCACCATCCAAAGGAGCATACTCATCTTTTATCCCTTTCAAAGACCCAGACACAAAAGCCAGGACCCAACGCACTAACTGATATATCAATTGCTCAACTTTTCATTTAAAACCCTTTATTAAAAAAAGACTGTTTCATATAGCCCGATAATATAAAATTTATCTGACAATATTTAATGACAACTGTATTTGAGACTACCTTCGAGAAAGAAATCACAAGGTAGAAAAACACAAGACACCTGTCTGACTACAGATCTCATCACAAATCACGCCCAATGAAACTATTCTTACCTCTACTGGCCAGGCGTGTTTCAAGTATTTTTTAACAACTGACCAAAGTGGAAGTCAAGTTGTAATGCAGAAAACTCTTAATCACTTAAATATTTACATTATTACTTTATTATCGTAAAACAGAGGCAAACAGGATCTGATACAAAGAAAGAGGTCTTGAAAAGGTTCTTAAGAAATAACAGTAGTTTCCTTATACCTCTGATTCTTGAACTCAATGATAAGCAACTTCTGGGTAATCTGAGGGAAAAAAGTACATTTCATTTTGAGATATCTCAATTTTTAAACACTGATCTGAGGCAGCAGTCTTTCTATTCAGCTTGACATTTTTTTCCCCAGGTAAAAGTTTTTCATTCCCGGTAGATGACTAACAAACTAAAGTAAAACAAAAGACAAAGTGGCAAGGTCTTTGTTAACCATGGGCAAGTAGGGAGCAACAGATGAGTCTTCAAGACTCTGCTTGACTTAAAACACACACAATTCAACTACTTCAACTACATAAGAAAAAGTGGGCTTCCCTGGTGGTGCAGTGGTTGAGAGTCTGCCTGCCGATGCAAAGGACACGGGTTCGTGCCCCGATCTGGGAAGATTCCCACATGCCGCGGAGGGGCTGGGCCCGTGAGCCATGGCCGCTGAGCCTGCGCGTCCGGACCCTGTGCTCCGCAACAGGAGAGGCCACAACAGTGAGAGGCCCGAGTACCGAAAAAAAAAAAAAAAAGAAGAAAAAGTGTGGGGCATCAGAAACATGGAGGTTCAGAAGCAAGAAAGTTAGGGAGCATTTGCGTATGCCTCCCCAAAAGGCCACCTTACCAGCAGTATGTCCACCTGATCCAAAGGCCAAAAACCCAGCCCTCTACTGCCCTCACAAACTGCTTTCATTTTTTCATTTCCCTTGGCTTCCTGAGTGAAACTCTACCACTTATGATTCTTTAACGTGAACAGGCTTCTGTTAAAATGCAAATACCTCCTAGAAGGCAAATACAAGTGATCATCCACACAGGAGTCACTCACTCAGATTGCGGATCCTTTCATGATTTAGGTGAGAGATCGGCTACGTTTGCGAAATTAGAGGAATTTTCATTCTGGACAGAGAAAAAGTAAGCAGGAAGCAGCGGACATCTTTTGTATTATGATACTACAAAAGAATAACAGAATATCATCATGGAACTAGGAACAAGAAAGTCTAGGGGAAAAAGCAACAAGAAATAGGAAAAGAATATGAAAAAAAAGAAAAGGGATTTTAAATTTTGGCCTGAATTAGAAAAGTGGGGTAGAAATTCTGTCTTTATCTACCTGCTCCAAGATTTGGCACCCAGAACTCAGTTCAGAAACTTTAGACTTTTACAAATCGACTTGAAAGTCTAATCATTTGTGCCTTATTTCCATGGGAAAACATACTCTCCAAATAACGTACTGACATATACATTTATATAACCTGTTCATAAGCTGGAAATGTCCTTTATAATGCTTCTCTGCACATATGTATTCACATATCCAGATGGTCGCCTCAAAGCCCTCCTGTATTACTTCCGCCATAAAATGCAGCGTGACGTGTGACAGACAGCTACTCGAAATTCAGAATCTTTTCCAACAGAAATAATACTTTGACATGGTAAATGGGTTTCAGGCCAATCATTCCCCTTCCCAACTTCAACTCTCATCCCCACACCTATTAGGTCAGTAACATGCCCAAATGTAAGTACTAAGGTCCATCATAAATTTTCCAGCAGAATTTGAAGTTAGTTTAACATTTACTGCGAAACCTAAGTAAAAATCAACACGTGATAGATGAAATAATCTGACTGCAGGAGACCCGAGAAAGAAAGGTCTAAACTGTTAGGGGAAGAAAGGGTAGGTGGCTGGGTTTATGTATATGTTTCCAACAAATGTACAGATCCAACAAGGCTTCCTGAAGGGGGAGGCATGGGGAGAACTAGAAGTGGGAAGTTAGCAGTATCACTAGGAAGAAGGGTAACCTGGTCTGAAAGCACAATTATTCTTGACCTGATGGCAGATGTATTCACCCTCCACGGTGGCTTTGGATCAAGCTACAGGAGGCTAAAGACACCTGTTACTATGTTGATATAATATAATACCCCTTGCTCTGAATTTCATGCTCACAACGATATCCTGAGATTTAGCACCATTTGACGACTTTCTTATTATGAAGGAAAGAATTAAATGACCAATAAATCTAAATGTTTCATTCTTCCTGGCAGTTATCTCTCACTGTAAATTCATTTCCTGGAATTCTTATGTCTACATTTATAGAACTGATCGGCAAGGGCACTTTTCCTCTGCCTGACTCGGGCACTGTGAGTAGAGTTAACGTACATCCCAATGCTGAGCACCAGACCCTGCACAGTGAAATTCTCCCAAGTCCGATCCTGTTGAAGAACCCACCCTCCACCAACATTATCACCAATGCTTGGTCCAGAAATGTTTGATGAACAAAGCCACAAACTTTACATAATACATAGCTTAGGACCCAAACCAAGTGGATAAGAACTAAACTATACCTATTAATTGCAAAAAAACAAAATAACGTATGTTAAGTAGAATAGCATTTCCATCCATTCTTTTCCTATGACCTACCTCTGCTCTGCCCAATTAAACACACATGCAAAACAAAATGGACTATCTAGACACCTGCAGGAAATAGTGAATCAAGAAAATGAAAACTAACAAAAAGCATCTGTAAGAAAACAACATCAAAACAGATGCTACTAAAGCTACCACAACCAATTAAAAGTCTTTTTATAATGAGATATCCAGAAAACTTCCTGGCTATATTGAGGGAGAGGGCCCACTTCACTTTATCCTAGTGATAAAACAGGCTCACTGTCCAGATTTTCCTAAGTAGAAAGTGGACTTCTAATTAAAGATGGTAGATTGAAAATACACATTTAGCTCTGCTCCCTATGGAAGCTATTCTAAAATGAAGTGCTTAAGGGCACACATGAGCACAACACGCACATATTCTTTTCCCCCCTTGACAATGGAAAGTAGAAAGAGAATGGAATCAGTGCCAAAAAAATTTTGGAAAGCAGACTGGAAAAGGGTAAACAATAGAGTCCATGCATTTTTTTTCTATTTTATGTTTACTTTGCAACCTCTCCTATGGGTGGGAGCCCACCTCTTCTTAACATTTAGCAGAAGTGAAGAGATTGATCCATTTGAACCCCAATGGTATTCTGGCTTTGCAGGAGGAGAGGATTCCTAGTTAAAGCCAAGCCACGCAAAGTCTGGGCTGAAACTGACAGCACTGGCCAGCATGGTTTGCTCCTAACAAAGTTTACATTTTATTATGTTATCCTTGGCATATAAGGAAGTAGGCAGGGGCTTCCCTGGTGGCGCAGTGGTTGAGGGTCCACCTGCCGATGCAGGGGACGCGGGTTCGCGCCCTGGTCCAGGAGGATCCCACATGCCGCGGAGCGGCTGGGCCCGTGAGCCATGGCCACTGAGCCTGCGCTTCCGGAGCCTGTGCTCTGCAACAGGAGAGGCCATAACAGTGAGCGGCCCACGTACCACAAAAATAAATAAATAAAATAAGGAAGTGGGCATTCAAGCCTTTTCTTATAACCCCAAATTTCTGCTTGGATTTTACTATTCAACCATTTTCAAACGAAAAATGTACTAGGCTAAGTATTGACGAGTTTTCCTAAGTACATCATTCTTCAAAGTCTAAGAGTTCCTTTCTCCTCAATGAAGATTTGCTTACCAACTCCAGCCCATAATAACTTGGCACTTCCGCACTTTTATCTAAACCATAAACAGTACTTTATCAACTATATGCATATTCTTGTTTCACAGGTAAAGTTTACCTCTGAAAGTAAAATCTGTACTCAATTTAAGAGGAAAAAGTATACCTCATACTTTTCTCTTTATCTTCTCAGACAGGAAACAAATCAATATTGGGGGACAAAAATTACTTCTAAACTCACAATATATATTTAAATGAATACTATTTTGAGGCCAAATTCATAAAATACTGTGGAAATATGACTTCTTTAACTTTCTATTTTTCTTAAAAATTATATACCATCACTAAAGAAGGTCAGTAACCAGTCACTAAAGTAATTATTAAGAAGTGAAACTCCACATTCTTTTTGTCCAGCTTTTTCTCTTATTCACTTTGAACAGCAAAACTTGGAATAAATCTGTGAAAACTATACCCTCTTAAAAAACAGCAGTGACTAAAAACTGTTAGATTATATAAAGAGGCTGGTGTCAAACCTCTAGCCAGATGAGCACACACCACATTTTCTAAGTATCTTTTTAAGAAACTGCCAAATACCATTTCCATTAAAACTTAAGTAAAGAGCCGTAAGCAGCAAACCTCTGTAGGTTAGCAGATTCTCTGTGAACTATTTGCCTACAATGAATTTTGACATCTGATTCAGACAAGCTTTCTGTGCTATACCAGAAAAGCTTATTAGAGTATTACTATTTGATTCACTTTAAATTGCTGCTGAAATACAGAAAGAGATCAGTGAATGTAACAAACAGATCATAATAAGACTCAGATTGTTTCCTATGTTAATAACTAGATGATGCACAAAATTACACAACTCATAACAGGTTAAAATGGCATATTCTGCAAATATACCACAGTTATGAAACGTAGTTCAGTTAGTAGTTTTGAGGCTGTCTCTCTAGAATTAAAACAAAAAAAAAGAATAATATTCCTAATCATAACAGAGTTGATGTGAAACTCTGTTGCAGAATGTAACAAATATAAAAATAGGAATCTGACAGATCGTTTTTCAGTACTTTCATCATGCAGCCACCTTGCATGAAGAAACTGTTTTTCTGACTAATCCAGTGCTTTTTATAGACTGTATTTTAGTATATTATATTGCATTTGATCCCTTTAAGATTCAAATGTTAGCATATTAAAGTGCTGTAAATAGGGATGATAAATTCTGTACATGTTTCCACTAGGCCACAGAGTCTTGATCCCCTGTGGAAAGGATGGATGGAAAGAATGGCCCCAGCTCGAGCTTCTGTGAAATAAATTCAACAGCACTCACAGGTAAAGGCAAGATTCTGAAATTTCTGTTCCTCCATTCAAGTTCCTGCACACAATCTCTACAGGAACCTTGGTTGGGGGGAATAGGGAGACAGGATCAAGGAGAATATCTGGCAAAACTTCCTAATAGTTGAGAAATAAAAACTGTCAGAAACATCTTTAATTTGCTCAGGAGAAGACTGGAAAAGAGACTGGAAATGAAACAGTAATGAAAACAGAGGGATTCCCAGCGCAAGGGGTTTAACAAAAGATACTTTGTTTCTTGTTGAATGAGAGAAACATAAAATTACGTATCATCTGATGAACTCTGAAAAGGAGTTAAAATTTTTTTAATGCCTACTTATGTTAGACAGCAAGAAAACATATCTGAACAGATTTTAAAGTACAAATTTTATTCTGAAAATGACTTTCCCCACTATTTCAAATGTTAATCATTTTCATTCCAAAACAGGAAAAAAAATTCAAAGATCTGGTGCCTCTTCTACTGTCACCCTCAGGTGAGAGTAAAACTGAAGCGGCAAATTACTGAGGAGTCAGCTTGCCTGGCAGCACGTGTGAGAAAGGGGCAGGCAGAGATAGACGCTGCCTTCAAAATTACCTCAGGATGGTTACTCATAGTGAGAAGTTACTTTCAAGTGTCAATTTAATGCTTTCAAAAACCACTGATGCAAAGGCAAAAACGGCAATCCGCAGATTCTGAAACCAAAAGTGGGGAAGACAAAGGAGAACGAATGTGGTTGAATTCTTGACGGCTGAAAAATTAAAACCATATCATTCTTTATTTTGCTCAAGAGACAAGAGGAGCATTTGAAAAAAAGAGGCAGGAAGTAAATAAGGTGTTAATTATACTCTCCTCTCCAAGCCCAGCCTACACCCAGCCAGCCAGCCATCTGACCTGTGGCAGCTCAGATCTGTGTGAAAGAACTCTTAGGCTTCTGGGAGTCCACATTCTCTCTATGCTGTGAGATCCTGAAGGGCCAAGACCACTCCTTACCCACGTCTGCATCGCTCTCACGCCTCGTCGGTTCACAGCCTTCATAGAAATTTAATAAATCATTTTCATTTATTTAAACCCATGAAGTGTTTCTACAAGAAGTTAGCCTACTGTTTCTAAGCACTTAAAAAGCAGGGCAGCTGTGGATAGAAGTAGTAATATGAGACGGTGGAGGATTACACACACACACACGCACGCACACACGCACACAAATCTTTTCTAACTGGAAAGGACGGAGAGAAGAACTGGGAACACAAACGAGCAAACACAATCATTTAGCTTAGATATGGATAAAAGTTTTATACACGTATGAGAAAACAGAGAGAAGTCAACAATAACTTTTTATGAGTAGCGCTAAAGGCAAAGTCCTGCATTGATGCCCTATGGGGAGACAGAAGAAAGTTCTTTTTCTCAAGGAACTAACAATCCAGGTGAAGAAACAACATAAGCATGAGAAAAATCAAACAATAATACAAGAGTTTAGCTGTTGTTCAACACAACAATACAAGAGACTCTCACAAGGCAGCACATGATTGTCCAACTACTGGTGAAAACAAGTTCAGAGGAAGAAAAAACATCCGGACAGCTGGATTTAAGCTGGACATTAAAAGATTGGGGGGAATCGTGTGGACGGGGAAACTGAAATGGCAGAGATGATCTGATCAGAAACTTGAGGGAAGAAAGGCCAGACAATTCAGTGCCTTCTTAGAAGACCAATTTGGCTGGCAAGGGAAAACACAGAAAATCCTATAGTAATAGATCAAAAGACCTCCTGAGGTCATACGCAACAGCGTCCTGAATGCCCAGCTAATGAGTCTGCTCTGCTCCTGTGAACCCCTCATGTTCTTCAAGCTGGACCAAAGTATTCAACTACTCACATGGCATGGCAACCTTTTCCCATTTACTAAATAAAAATTACGTTATTGGATAGAATTATCACCTTAAACTCCTTTTTGAGCTTAAGGGATAAATGGACAGTTAACCAGAGACATTCCATGTGGACCTATGTCACTGGAATTTTAAATGGCATATAATATATGCCAATTAAATTGTTCACAGTTCTATTTAAATCATATTTAAATCTAACGCTATTTTGCAGGAGTTTAGAGGGCCACAACTTCCAGATCCCCTACAAGATGTAGACAGTTAAAACTATTTAACTCGTAAACCTAGTAAGGGTCGATTATATAGAAGTCTAAAAGAACAGCCTTGGAGGGTGACAGTAGACATAAACAATCAAGTAAGTAAATAAAACCCTCAAAAGCAATGATAACAAATTGGATTTCTGAGGCCAGTACTCTGCACAAGAAAGGCAAGAAGACCTTGACACATTCTACTGCCTGATAAATAGTTTTATCAACAGAACACTGACGAAGAGCGCCTACATTCTGACAGCCTTATTCATAGCACTGAGAAAAAATGGCACTGACATTCCTGTGTGGGCAGAACAATGCCCTCAATTCTCAGACAAAATCAACACGTGGGAAAAACTTTCAGATGCCAGAGGAAAATGTGAGCAACTCTAACTCAGAATGCACATTCACTCATGCTTCCGAAGTCTTACAGGGACTTTCACATTTATTTTCAGACTTTAAAAATATATATACAGACTTATCAGCTGTAGTAAAGCCAGCTCAATCCTAGAAATAGAGGAAGCAAATATTTTCATTCTTACTTTGCAATCTGAGAATAGAAGAAAAGAGGAAGTGACTTCCCCAAGACATCCAAAGAGTCAAAAGAAAAGTAAACACAGATCTCCTGACTTTATATCCATGGCATCAACTAAATCTTACTGTATTTTTCCTTAGAGGAAGGAGCCCTGCTGTTTTAACACATGGAGTATGTAAATGACTTCAGTGGCAATATCACAAGAGTCCTCCTATAGCAGAGTCCCTGGAACAAGCATGCAAAATCCAGGAGACTCCCGAAAATTCTTTACCATTAAATTCTGGTACCAAAGGGGCTTGCCACATACCATTGCATATCTCAATGAGATAAAAATAGACATATCAGAGAGTAGAAATTATAAATTTTCTTCATTAAAAACAATAATCTTGGGCTCCCCTGGTGGCGCAGTGGTTGAGAGTCCGCCTGCCGATGCAGGGGACACGGGTTCGTGCCCCAGTCCGGGAAGATCCCACATGCCACAGAGCAGCTGGGCCCGTGAGTCATGGCCACTGCGCCTGCGCATCCAGAGCCTGTGCTCTGCAACGGGAGAGGCCACAACACTGAGAGGCCCGCGTACCGCAAAAAAAAAAGAAAAGAAAAAGAAAACAATAATCTTCAAAGTAAAGATTTTTTTTTCCAAAAAATATTTGAGATCTCACTTTATTATCGAGATGACAGACTAGTATACAAATGTAAATTGTAATTTTTACTAACTTTAATGAAAAAATACTTCACGCAAAGATTTGGAACAAATGCACAAGAGACTCGGCCTTGCGTCAAAATTAATGCATGGCTTAGTAATAAGCCTATTGTCACATAAGCCAGAAATAACATTAATTAAAGTCAAGCCATTTCCATATTGTTTTTGTACTTAACTAAAATCATTCTCCAAAAATGCACCATTATCCAATATTTATGCTCATAAATACTGTGTGTGTGAAGCATTTTTTATGCACTTAGTGTTAACATATACTCTCTTCAAAAGAATGCAGACTTCAAAGATAACAGTTTTTGAAAACGATGTTGCCATGGCTCCCTGGGCAGTTTTCTCCACTTAATTCCTGAGGTTTGAGAATAGGTTCAGATGGCCCACGGGAGAAAGAATGTAGAAACAGAGAGCCAGGAAAGGGCAGGGGGCTGGAAGGAGGATAAAAAAGGATATATGGAGATCGATCTATCTATTTTAAGGGAATAATCTGTGAAGCAGAGACGATATTAAGACACCAAATAAACAAAAATATCCCCAAGAATTATGTTTCTTGATTTTAAAAAAATTATTCAGTTAATACAGTAATACTGACATTAAATGGCATAAAAAGGGTATTTTTGTTGTCCAAAGGTACTGACAGATAACAAAAACAGGAATCTGCCTAACTTTCCCAATGCTCTAATCACATCGATAAAACCATATCTATAAAGACCACTGGTGTGTAGCATAACCAAGGCAGTGGATAAAAAAAGTCCCCCTTAAAGTACTGCAGCCATGTTCTAATATCGAATAGCATTCTTGACTTTGCTAGGTCTTTTATACTAATAACTTTACAACCTCTGGTCCATTTCTTCCAGCTCCTTTTTGCTCTATCGATCAGTTTTAATCATCTTATCCTGGCATTTCTCGCCTTGTAGAACTTCATCCTACTCTACAAGGTCCCTATTAAGTCAGGCTGTTCCAACTCCTCAAGACCTCCTGTACAGGCAGGCCATGCTTCCCTCTACTGTTGTAGGTGCCCTAAGTGAAGGCATTTAGGCCCTCTTCAGTGGGCATGCTACAATCTAAAAATCTAATTGAAAATTAGATACATGTACATACAGAAAGAAAAACAGCAAGCAATAACTATAGGCCTCTAAAAAGCCATGAAAGACACAATCATCATCTTTAATGACAGTGAACAGCTGGAAACAAATCTAATCTCCCCAACCAAATAAAGTAAAAGTATTTATTTCCCACACTGTATTCACTTCCTTAAGTACTTGCAACTTCATTTATAGTCACAGTTTCCCACAACATACTTCCCCCCAAGTAGCCCTCAGACACCCGTTTCCGGTACAGAGCTACAGAACGACAGCTAAGCAGCATCAGCACATCACCCCATCTGCCTAAGGTCAGTACTGGAACTGGGAAACGAGAGCGTGTTCAAACCACGTGATGGCTGTTCTTTGGGCTCTGCTCCTGATGAGGAAGTAGCAGCAGTGTGATCAGTATCAGATCCGTTCTAATGATACTAAGAACTCAAAGAACCTAGATAGGAAGGAGAACTGGATAAAAGAGAAATTAATCAAAAGAGGAAATACCACTTATAATGCCTGCATTGTAACAACTATTGTGACACTGATGAACTACAGCCTCTGGTCAAAATATACAGTCACTGCCTAGGTTTCCAGGTGCATAAAATCTGCTGTGCGGTCACATCACTTAAGTCTACTCAAATTTTGTTCTGCTTTGTACTTGACAGGAAAAACAAAAGTTTACACAACACTTATATGCTACAAGCTTATTTCAAATGTATCTATTACCCTCAAAAGTTCATTTTTATAATGGTATATTAACTAATCACTTACTAGCTGAAAAGACAACCTGTAAATTAATACAGTCATTGAAATAAAGACTCCTCTGCTTCTCCAACCAATTTAAGTTGAACCATAATGGAATGAGAAAATACGAAAAACTGAATGGCAACTAAAAGTACAGTATTTCAAAACTTATGCATTCAACAAGAGGTACCTGAAAGGAAAATTAGAGCCATGAAAGCATAAAGCATACATTTTTTTCCAAATATTCAACTCAAGAAACTGGGGGAAAAAACAGAATAAACTCAAGGATAAAATAAAGAACAAAATGTTACAAAACAGAAAAGAAACAAATAAAACCAAGCTGCTTCTTTGAAAGATTAAAACGGTTAACTCTATAGCAAGAATGATGAAAAAAGCACAAATAACACAAGAAATTAAAAATGAATCAAAATCAAAGATACAAGATGAGAACACTACGAACAACTTCATACCAACAGATTTGTCAAGTTAGATGAAATGGGCAGTTCCACTAAAAATATGAATTACTGAAACTTATTCAAGGAAAACCAGAAACAGCCTATTGGAAAATCAAACCCATGATTTAAAGAAAAGAAGAACACCTCCCAACAATATTCTTCCCAAGACACTTTTTTGTTTGTTCGTTTTGTTTGTTTTTTTTAATTTGGCCATGCTGTGGGGCATGCGGGATCTTAGTTCCCTGACCAGGGATCGAACCCGTGTCCCTTGCAGTGGAAGCGTGGAGTCTTAACCACTGGACTGCCAGGGAAGTCCCTCCAAGACAGTTTTAAAGGCAAGTTTTACCAGATCTCCAAAGAACAGTTAAATCCCTAATTTAGGCAAATTTTTCCAGAGAATACTAAAGGGAAGCAACTTTATGAGATTAGTATATAACCCAGATAACAACATCTGATGAAGATAATTTGATAAAAGAAAATTAAAGGCAATTTATGCAAAAACCCTAAATTAAAAATACAAAATCAATGTCAAATCATCATGAACAAGTAGTATTTATATTAGGAATTCAAAGACGGCTTCATGCTAGAAAACAATGTAAATTACAACATTAATAGATTACAAAAACATATGATCCTCTCAGTTGATGCAGAAAATACATCAGATAAGATTCACTACCTATTCATGTCTTTCACCACGTATTCATGAAACTTTCTAGTCTAGTCTTAGAAACTAAGAAAAGAATATCCTTAATCTGAGAAAAAATGCCTAGTTTTAAAAATCCTAGAGCAGTCTTAGAAACCTAAACAAAACTTATGAAATGATGCTCAGTCTCCTGAGTTGTAAATTATAGGATTATTTCCATGGTTTCAATTATTTACCATGCTCTTCCTGTGACAGGATCATACTTGCCCACCTATTGTCATCAACCTTAACCACAGGACTTGCTTGGTTAATGAGATGAAAGTGCAAGTGGTACCTACTACTTCCAAGCAGAAGATTCAAGAGCCACAGGTGTGGTTCTGCCATGTTCTCTTTCCCCTCTATTGTGAGACCAACATTTCCCAGGTGGAGCATACACCTTTAATCTTGGTCCAAAACTCAAGAAGACATGGAACAGAGCCCACAGCCAACCCACCGAGGGCATATAACATGAGCAAGGAATAAACCATTGTTATTTTAAGTCCAGAAGATTTGGAGGTTGTTTGTTATTGCTATTGTTGTCTTTATTGTATAACCTAGTAAAAGTTGACAGTGATCAAATAAATGCTAATTAAAATTTTGAGACGATATTTCACACCATTACGATAGGTCAAAATTAATAATTCTAATAACAAAAAGTGCTGATGACAATGTGGAAAAACCTAACAGTGGTTGCTGGTTGGAATTTAAATTGTCACAACCACTTTGGAGACCGCTTTGCCAACATCTGGGAAAACTAAAGAAGTAAAGCAGCATCTTAGCAACCTAGCAATTCCCTTCCTAGGTGTCTCCCCTGCAGAAACTCTTGCACAAGTAGATAAAGAAACATATATAATAATGTTCACTGAAGCACTGACTGTTATACTATATAAAAGAAATTGTGCCTCAGCAGGGGAATAGATAAAATGGGTTAGTCATTCAAAGGAATACTATACGGCAGTTAAAATCAATAAAGTAGATTTACACGTGATAAAAAGACAAATGCAGAGAAAGAGAAGAGATGGGAATAAGACTCTAGCAATACCTTTAATGCTTTATTTCTTTTAAAAAATATCTAAAACACACGGCTAAATGGTGACATCTGGTTAAAATTTTAATGATAAATATCCAGCTCTCCTATTATTTTTATATTTTTGTATTTTTTAAAATATCATGACTTTTTTTAAATGACAGAGAACAAAAATAGATTTAAACCATAAAGCACATTGGTCAACCATGAGCTTTGGTGATAGATGACAGGGGCCTTCAAGATTATCTAAGTAATCCTATATTCTAAAGATAAAGTCAATTTCTGGGCCTCAGTTTGACCCACAGAGGTTGAGTAAGTGACTCAAGGTCACATAACAAGTTATCAACAAGTTTATTCTCAAAATCTAGACTTCCTAACTTCTATCCTAACTTCTAGGATAGGAAAAATGAGGGACATGTGATCAAAAACAATGTAACTGAGTCAGGTTCAGAACGCGGTTCTACTGTTTCCTTGTTGTCCCTACCCCTACTACTGAGAGATATACAGTATTATTCTCTCTCTCTGAGAGCTTTAAGGATTTTTAATCATCTTTTGTACTCCTTTTCTCAAAACAACTAACATAGCAGAACAACTGTAACTAAATGAGTAAAATTAAGTTCTACATAACTGATACAAAGGTAAACGTTAAGGACCATGAAGCAGTCATCTTAGTAGTTCAGCAGTCAGGTTCACGACCTCCACAGTTAAACTGCTGGGGTTGGAATCCTGGTTCAACCACTAACTAGCTGGGAAACTTTGGGCAAGTTATTTAGCCTCTTTAAAGCCTTACATTCCCTCATTTTACAATGGGAATACCCATAATAATACCTACCTCATACAGAGTCTTATAAATATTACACGACGTAACTCATTCAAAGTTCTTCACACAGTTCTTCAGTAAACATTAGCTATTAGTATACGTCATGTAAATAAAGTAATTTAGCTATGAAAAGCAACAGGCTCTTTTGATTGTCATAAAATAAGGCATTAAATGCTTTTAAAAAATTACATTGGCTTTGGTCAGCATCGGTGCTAATCAATTATATGCTTTGCAAATCAAGAGTGTTTTTTAATTAAATGAAACTAAATTAAATAAGCTAGATTTTAAATCATTATCTGTCTCGGGATGAAAACACTTGGGATTAAACTGCTGAAATTTCATTACTCTGAAATTTCAACCTAGTGCAATGTTTCTCCTCAAGTGAAACACTTATGGGTAATATTCAAACTATTTAATGCCCATCCACAACAGACACCAGCCAATACACATGACCAGTGCAGCCTGGCAGAACATCGGCCCTGCTTACCCTTAAGGGTCAGGAACTATCGTTTCTAATGGAAAGGATGACCCTCTTCTATGTTTTCTTGTTTTGCTTTTTTTTTAATGCAGAATTGCGACAAACTATCTTATAGGAACACAAAATCTATTCACTGTGCCAGGCCACAAATGAGGGCATACGATACTTTTACTGTCATTCCACACATCAAGATAGTTCTCCTACCAGCTCCCAGTCTCACCTCCAGGTCACAGCTGTACTCGGTGCCACCTAGGAGGGTCACTTTGCACTGAACAGTTCTGGTCTTCTTGGTGGCTTTCTGAGAGGCCTTCTCTGCTTTTAGCTCATTGGTCTGAACTTCCTTTGTCTCCCTTTTTGCTGCTTCATCTGATTTGTCCTCCTGTATTTCCTTTACCTTCTCCTCTTCTCTCTCTTTACTTACTTCTTCAACAGGCTGTGGAGGAAAAAAATTAAGTTCATACTAAAGGTGACCAATTTGCAGAAGGCAACACACAGAAAAGGAAAATCTTAAGTAAGAACTGTGATTGTTATAAACACTGCGAGCCTAAAAGACTTCAAAAACTTTGCCAGAAGGGGTATTTTCCTACATTTTCTTTCCCCCAGTCCACCTCCAATTTTCTCATTTTGCCAATTTGGCAACGTCAGCATTAAATGAGTAAAAGAAACTACGTCCCAGCAACCACAATTTAAATACCATGTCAAATACTATTTCTAATTACAATTTCATACCATGGCAAAACCTAGGCTTCATCAGGCAACCAAAAGGCACACACACACAAATCTACTTCTTCCTATCCACTGAACCCCTAAATAAATCAGATACAAAAGTGCATACTACTTAAAAGGAGAGGTAGAAGGATTCTGAGAGTACCTGTCTAACCCCTGATCTGCATATACAGGGGATTTTTTTTTTTTTTTTGCTTTATTATTTTGAAAGTTTTAAAAGGAATAACAGGAGAGGGCTGTGGTAGACCCTCTAAGACCCATATTCCAGATACAGTAAGCCAAAGCAGTATCTTAATATAAGATCACTGAAAATGATTCAAAACAAATCCTTTTTGTTAACATGGTTACTCCATCAATGCTTTCACTTCCAATCACTTCTCAAACACTCTGTGTCTCCAGACTGCTCACCACAGGTTTCTCTTCCTTGACGTCGACCTTGATCTCCTGTTGTTTCCTCTGGGCTGTTTCTTCAGCATCACCCTTGGCCTGCCTTTCTTCTTCTGGAAGAGATTCCTCCTTATCTAAAATCTGCTCTTCCCCAGCAGCTTGGGTAGGCTCTTTTTTATCTCCTCCGTCTTTGGCCACTACTAAGTTATAGGACTTCTGTTTCTTAAGCCACGGGGGTATGAATCGAGAAATCCCCCTGCTCTCAGATGGATCTTTCTCTTTCTTCTGGCGGTGTGGACTACTTTGGCTTTCAGCTGGAGGAGGTGACTGGGAACCTTTTTCCTCCTCGGGATCAGATGACTGATTCTGCTGATTTTCTGCTACTTCTTTCAGTTTCTCCTTGGTCGCATCTGCTCCTAACTGGTCAGATTCTTTCTTCACTTCAGATGCGGAGCCCACTTCAGTAGTCATGGTCACAGCTTATTCTATAAACAAAACAAAATCACCAAAGGTTATTTTACAAACTCTCCCAGTTTTAGTTTGGAGGCAAGGGGCAGGGTAAGGAAGGGTGGGAAGGGGAATGGCAGAAAGATGACAGGGAGGAAACAAATTTAGAAAAAGAAGGTTCAGAAGCACAAGAGACAAAGGAGACTGCTTCCCTTAAAGTTTATAATTCTCTATCAGAATCAAAGAACCAAAACTAGCACCACAATAGAATTAACTCTCCGATTCTGTACAGAGAAAACTTCAAAACATCAAAAGCTCTAGAAAGATTCCTTTTGTTTGATTTCATCTAGCTATAAACAATAATTCACCCCAAAAATTCAACTTTTTCAGGAAAATTCAATTTTTTAAGGAAAATTACTTTTCTCTATACTTGGTATTCCTTATTCTACAATATGAAAATGTTACTGATAATGCTAGAAAATTCTGAGACACATTTCACTGCAATTTCACACATTAAAACCAAAACTTTTTAAAATGTTAGTTATTATAAAAATGAATTTTAAGCTTTGGGGGCTTAATTGCGAGATAACTAAATCTGGAACAAAAATATCTTCTTTTTTGTTCCAATATTAAATCCCATAATTCACCATCACTACTGTAATGCAAAAATTAGTCTTCTAAGAAAGGCACTAAAACTATAATCAAAACTCCAAACCTCCATCCCACCCAACCTCATAGACAGTTTTCCTAGTATATGTGATTATAAGAAAAGTATCTAAGGGTCCCAAACTGAACCAAATGAAGACATCATAGGGGTGGGGGGTAAATGCATCTAATAATCAATCCTATCATAACTAATGAAAACAAAATTGAAATTAAGTCTCAAAGTATCTGGCTGTCTAAATTTTACACAAGCAAAGAGGGAGTTTAGAAGAACAGTAGCACCACTGACATAAAAAAACAACAGGCAGGCACTTGAAAAGATGCTCAACATCATTAATCGGAGAAATAAAATTAAAAACACAATGAGATATCACCTCACACCCGTGAGAATGGCTATCTTCAAAAAGAACACAAATAACGAATGCTGACGAGGATGTGGAGAAAAGGGAACCCTCGTACACTGCTAGTGGGAATGGAAATTGGTGCAGCCACTGTGGAAAACAGTAGAGAGGTTTCTCAAAAATCTAAAAGTAGAACTACCATACGATCCAGCAATTCCACTCCTGGGCATATATCCCCAAAAAGCAAAACACCAATTTGAAAAGATACATGCACCCCAATGTTCATTGCAGCATTATTTACAATTGCCAAGATGTGGAAGCAACCTAAGTGTCCATCAACAGAAGAATGGATACAGAAGATGCAGTGTATATCTACAATGGAATACTCCTCAGCCATAAAAAAGAATGAAATTTTGTCATGTGCAACAACATGGATGGATTTGGAGGGTACTGAGTGAAATAAGTCAGACAGAAAAAGATAAATACTGTATGATATCACTTATATGTGAAATCTAAAAAATAAAACAGATCAGTGAATATAACAAAAAAGTAAGAGACTCATAGATATAGCAAACAAACTAGTGGTTACCAGTGGGGACAAGGAAAGGAGGAGGGGCAGGATAGGGGTAAGGGATTAAGAAGTACAAACTACTATGCATAAAATAAATAAACTACAAGGATATACTGTACAACACAGGGAATATCGCCAGTATTTTATAATAATTATTAACGGAATATAACCTTTAAAAATTGTGACTCACTATGTTGTACACCTGTAACTACAAAATATTGTACATCAACTATACTTCAATTAAAAAATGAAAAAAAAAATTTTAATAAAAAACAATAGGGCTTCCCTGGTGGCGCAGTGGTTGAGAGTCCACCTGCCGATGCAGGGGACACGGGTTCGTGCCCCAGTCCAGGAGGATCCCACGTGCCGCGGAGCAGCTAGGCCCGTGAGCCATGGCCGCTGGGCCTGCGCGTCCGGAGCCTGTGCTCTGCAACGGGAGAGGCCGCAACAGTGAGAGGCCTGCGTGCCACAAAAAAAAAAAAACAATAGGCAGGGACAGCAGACGCAGCACACTGTCTCCTCTCTGGCCAAGGATAAAAATACTCAAAGGCCTGGCACCCTGACTAATGGGAAATTTCACAGCTATCTTCAAACTTGAAAAGTTCAAAAAATAAAATACACTTGATTTTTCTTTTTAAAGATTTGACATAATTCACATTCCATAAAATTCACCCTTTTAAACTGTACAGTTAGTGATTCTAAGCATATTCAAAAGGTTGTGCAACCATCACCACCGTTTAATCCTAGAACACTTTCATCATCCCCAAAAGAAACACTGTACCATTAATAGTTACTCTCCAGCCTCTCCTTCCTGCAGCCCATGGCAATCACTAAACTACTTTCAGTCTGTATAGATTTGCCTATTTGACATTCCAAATAAACGGAATCATACAACTTGTGGCATTTTCTCTTAGCATAACATTTTCAAGGTTCATCCATGTTGTAGCATGTATCAGTACTATACTTGTTTCTTAAAATATTATTCACCGTCTTTTGCAAATCACATATCTGAGGAGTCCCGTATCCAGAATATAAAAAGAACTCTTACAACTCAACAATAAAGACCAAAAAAAGAAATTTTCTTGATGGGCAAAGGATTTGAGTAGAATTTCTCCAAAGAAAAAGTGACCAATAAGAACCTGAAATGATGCTGAACATTATTAGTCATTAGGGAAATGTAAATCAAAACCACTATGAGATACCACTTAACATCCGCTAGTATGGCTATAATCAAAGGCAGACAGTAACAAGTACTGGTGAGGTTATTGGAAATTTTGGAACATTGCTGGCAAGAATGTAAAATGGTACAGCCACTCTGAAAAGCAGTTTGGCAGTTCCTCAAAAAATTAAACATAAAGTTACTGCATGACCCAGCAATTCCACTCCTAGGTATATACCCAAGAGAAATGAAAACGTTATGTTTACCGCAAAACTTGTAAATGAACGTTTCTAACAGCATTATTTATAACAGTCAAAAAATGTAAACAATCTAAAATGCCCACCAACTAATGGCTGGATAAACAAAATGTGATACATCCATACAATAGAAAATTAAGTAGTCTTGAAAAGGAAGACTACTGAACCTTGAAAACATTATGCTAAGGAAAAGCCAGATACAAAAGGCCATTTGTATAAAACTTCCAGAAAAGGCAAATCCACAGAGACAAGAAGTAGATTAGTGGTTGCAAAGGGCTGGAAGGAGGCGAGAATGGGAGCAACTGTTAATGGGTACAGGGTTTCTTTTGGGGGTGATGAAAATATTCTGGAATTTGACAGCGGTGATGGTTGAACAGCCTTGTGAATATACTCAAAACCACCGAACTGTAAACTTTAAAGGGGTGATATCTCAATTAAAAAATAATAACTTTTAAATTGTTACATACTTGTAATAGGCAAGCATAAAACATTCATTCAGTCAGTCAGCCTATATTTAATGGGCCCCTACAATATGCCAAGTCCTAGGCACATGAATAAAAGACTACCTTAAGGAGCTAGCAGAGTCGGGGTATAGATAAATGAAGAGCATGCTGCTTAAAAAGCACAGCACAAACCCCTAACGTGGATTAGGAGAAGAGAGTCATTAGGCAAGCCTTTCCGCAAAAGCTGACATCTGAGTTGCTTTAAAATAATGAGTATTCATTATTCAGGCAAGAGAATCAAAATGGGAAGCACGTGCCAGGCATAGGCAAGGGTGTAGAAACACGAGGATATTCCTCCTGTAGGAAACTACAAGTACTGAACAACAAAACACTGTACAAGCGAAGTGGGGGCTTGTGAGCGGGGATGTGAGGGAAGGAGGACAGTGAATTGCTGATGATGAAGTAGGAGAAGTAGACAGGAGCCAGAACATAAAAGGTTTTACATGTCACGCTAAGAAAGGTCTGGAGGTTGATTTAAAGGCAATGAGAAGTCATATAAGCACTTTAAGTAGAGGAGTAAAGTAATCCAATTCACATTTGGGATAGCCCGACCTTGCTGTAAAGTACAGGATGAGAGAAAAGAATGAAACAGAAAGGCATCCAGGAGGCTGGTGCTATAATCCAGGCATGATAAGATAATGGTCTGTACTCTGGAGGAAGCAGTGAGGTATAGGATCAGAAATGAATCAAATGGTAAAGACAAAGACTGGACATGACGTGGTGTCTAACTGAAAACAGCAAGTCAAAGAGAAGAAAGAGTCCAGGAAAAGTCCCAGGTTATGAGAGCCTGGGTGATAGTAGAACCATCATAGAAATAGGGAACCCGAGGAAAAGAAGGTCTGGTTGACACAATTAAACTTGATTTTTAGTTCACTGCGACTGAGAAGTCTGTGGCCACTTGACACACAGGTCTTAAAAGGAGACCAAATACGCACTAGAGATACAGATTTGGGAGCTGTCACCACATGACAGCTAAAAGCACGAGTGACACTGACACCACCTAGAAAAAAGTATAGTTGGCGCTTAGAGGGCCCTGAAGAGAACCCTTCTAACCACCACCATGTAAGGGCCAGGCAGAGGGAAGAGGCATGAGGGTGAGAAGAAATACACAGTGAGACAGGGAGATCAG
The DNA here is from genome assembly GCF_003676395.1 of Aethalodelphis obliquidens. NCBI lineage: Eukaryota > Metazoa > Chordata > Mammalia > Artiodactyla > Delphinidae > Aethalodelphis > Aethalodelphis obliquidens. Next base: position 31,187,234 of record NW_020837947.1, on the reverse strand, counting down.
GGGACAGTAATTCCTTGAGGGCAATGCTACAGAAGAGTAAACAGTTACGTAACTATAACATACACAGGTCCAATCTTACATCTTATTCTTATGCACTTGAAGTTCATAATCATGTCTTCCAGTAAGACCCTCAAGAGTACTTGAACCGGCTCCATATTGCACAGAAAATCTTTTTTCCTTCTTTAAGGTACCATTTTACAGGTACCAATTAAGTGGAAAATATTATTTACATTGATCATGAAATGACCAAAGTTGACTTTCAGCACATATTCTCTAATTGCATTTTGAGAGCTGAATCAATACCCTGGTAAAATTAAAACAAAAATGCCTCACACTTGTCTGAGCTAACCAAGATAACTGGCAGCTCTCTAATTACTCTGGCTGTGAGAAACAATCTGGAGACTGATCAACTAAAGCTGATTTTGGGTCAAAACATTTCAGAAGCCATGGAATATAAAACTAAAGTTCCCACTATTATGTTAAAAGCATTAATATCTGCATTTTCGTCCTAAGCTCTATCACTCACTGCTTACTGGGTCAGACATCACGCTTAGGATTTCTGCTCCTCATAACATCCTACAGGGTAGGTATTAGTCCCATTTTGCGGTAATAAATGGAAGAGTAGAAGTTAAGTGACTTGCCCAAGGCCACTGAATGGAGGACCACACAGCTGTGCACACCTGTACTTTGTAACACAGTCACAACTCCACTGTGTATGAAAGAAGGAATCAACCAGAGCCCTTGGCTTAGTCCTCAAAGAAGATTCATGCCAGTCTGTCAAAACGACTACAGAACAACATGAATCTATTCCGTGATTTGCTATAATTAGCCCTGCCCCTCCCCCAAATAAGAAATATACCAATGAGTTCCCACCACCAAGAAAATCATATTTAAAGGTTATTACCTGGCCATGTAATCACAACTGAGCTGATGGATCAAAACCAAAGACAAGGGCTTCCCTGGTGGCACAGTGGTTAAGAATCTGCCTGCCAATGCAGGGGACACAGGTTCGAGCCCTGATCTGGGAAGATCCCACATGCCGCAGAGCAACTAAGCCCATGAGCCACAACTACTGAGCCTGCACTCTAGAGCCCATGAGCCACAACTACTGAGCTCGCGTGCCACAACTACTGAAGCCCACATGCCACAACTACTGAAGCCCATGTGCCTAGAGCCCGTGCTCCGCAACAAGAGAAGCCACCGCAATGAGAAGCCCACGCACCGCAAGGAAGAGTAGCCCCCGCGCGCAGCAACGAAGACCCAACACAGCCAAAAATAAATAAGTAAAATTAAAAAAAAAAAAAAAAGACAAGGTGCTACTACAGACACAAAGAGCACAGGTAAACCACACCACACCACTGAGTCTCACAAGGCAGTCCTCCTCAACCACAACTGTACTTGCAAGACTTTTAAGTTTTATGAACTTTAGAGCTGAGCAGTGCTGTCCATGCAAAGGGAAATTACAAGATAAAATACAATGGAAATGGCTAATTGGATTGTAAATATTCAACAATAAGGGTAGATACAATTTATGTAAATAAGTACATTCTTAAAATAGTTTCAAGAGATCAACAGTGTTTAAATCAAACCTAAACACCATCCTCTTTGTTGACAAAATGGTTTCTTGAACAAATTACCACCATCAAGAAAACATGATTATAGCACATCAGTTTACCATAATTATCATGCCTGTAGCGCTCAGAGTTTCCAAAGTGGATAAGCCTTTAAATACCACTGCCCACTAAAATGGAAACTCCTGCAGCGGAACACAAGCCCTCTACTAAAATGAAAGCCCCCTGAGGGCTGGGATCTCAGGATCTTTCTCTTTTTTTCACTGCTATGTTCCCAGCATCTAGACTGGCACATAAGGGGCACCAGAAAGATATTTACTGAATAAGTGTTGTGAGATCATCTGGCCTAATACCCTCATTTTATCTTAACAACAAGGAAACTGAGACTCAGAAAGACTAAGAGATTTGCCTGAGATCACAAAGCCAGGTGGGCAAAGCCAAAACCAGAAAGAACTAGTTTCCCAAACTCAAGCAATGCTCATGCTCATTCCACTAAGCTTTAATTACAAATATCTAAAATTCATCGTTAGTATCGTTATATAACATACTAAGTAAAGACCTCTCTACTTATCAGCAACCAAAAAGAACACTGCTGTGAACAGCCAGCCCATTAGACAGTCATGTGGTTTTTAACACAATTACCATGTTGGCATGCTCCATCCGGATTGACAAAAGTGTTCATTATTGTAACAGCTCCGTGAGAAAAAAGCATGCATCATTTAACACACAACCAAGCAGAAAACCATCATCAGTAGAGAATCAGCACTGTTTAGGTACGGAGCTGTGTTATGAGAAACTATTCTTTTTTCTGATGCTTAAAAAAGGAGGTAAGTTCCAAGGTGCTGTCACTACCACTAGCTTAAACCACCTACCCTGTAACATTATGCCGCTGGAAAGCGCTAGCCCTTAATCAGAGCACAACAGCAAGCAAAGCCAAGCAAGAAGATACATGCACAACTCTACACACTCATACAAAGAACTTCAAGCAAGAAGTTCATGCTAATTATTGGGTCCAGATGTTTCCTTAAAACCTTGAGAGAACCAGTGCTACTCTAAGAGACCTCACTGTGAATAAAATCCCTGAACAGGGTAGGTGCTGCTGCCAGCTGAGTGGCTCCCATCCTCTGCTGAGATCACAAGCAACAGGAGGTCTTTGATTTCTATCAACAGAGCTCAATCCATTCGTTAGGGGACTGAAGATTTACAAAAGGGGGAAATACGCATTTCTAAACTTGAAAATGCAGGTATGGAGAGAGGCTTTCCTTTGAGTTTTGAGGCAGGAACAAAATTGTGTGACAAATAACAATTAAACTTAAAAAATACTGGCAACGTGTACACAGTTCCAATTCGGTCATTTTCCACTCTGACAAATCCTGTTTTTATCTGTCGTGTGACTGGGCAGAGGATATGGTGAGCCACTTTCTGATACCTACGATCACTTGCTTATGTTCATCTCCCCAAACAGACTGTAACCCAAGAAAAGGGCTTTTAATAGCCCCACGACCTTCCCTTAAAGCACTGTGAGAGAAACAAAACAGCAACCCCAAGAAAGGAATGATTCAGCAACCACCTAACTCTGCTTAGGAAGCAATAAGAGTGATGCTTCTCAAATAACAGCCAACATGTTTTTAAAAAGGGAAGGAGGGGGGCTTCCCTGGTGGCGCAGTGGTTGAGAGTCCGCCTGCTGATGCAGGGGACACGGGTTCGTGCCCCGGTCCGGGAGGATCCCACATGCCGCGGAGCGGCTGGGCCCGTGAGCCATGGCCGCTGGGCCTGCGCGTCCGGAGCCTGTGCTCCGCAACAGGAGAGGCCACAACAACAGTGAGAGGCCCGCGTACCGCAAAAAAAAAAAAAAAAGCGAAGGAGGGAAAAGGATGAGGAGGAAAGGGAAGAAACAGGAAAAAGAAATATCTGGAGAGGGAGAAGGAATAACAAAAACAGGCAGGCTGAGAGCTGACTGCAAGTAATTCCTCTCCCTTGTAGGTTTATTTTTCTTAAGTGTCAAAAGGTCTAGAAAATACTATATCCCATATCCAAATAAGTACAACTACATTCCAAAGGGACTGTTATGTTAGTTTAAATTATCTATATGGTGAGGATAAACAAGAGTTACTTTTTACATAACTCAATGCTGCCCACCCTAGTTACCTTAATAACACATTATATCGCTTGTTTGGTTTCTTTAAAGGGTAAAGGACCTATAAGAGAGACAGAACTATTTCTATAAAGATATAAGCAAACATCTGGTTTAAATTAAAACCACATATACAAAAGATAGAAACTGTAGCCCTTTACTAATTCAAGTCTAGGCAGGATCGGGTTACATTCAGAGCATGAATTTTCCTCCAACCTTTCTACTTTTTAACAGAACTCAAATTTTGTTCAGCTTTTCTCACTTTTCCCGCTGCGTGCCAGTGGAGGCTGGCTCCAGGTCAGGCCACAAGGTAATGGTCTGCTGGTCTAGGGCAATCATGGTAGTTCCCCTTCCCTTTGCCAAAAAGACATGTAAAAGGTCTGCTGGTGGGGGCTCCTGGGGAAAGATTCCTCCTAAAAAGAGCCATGAGACGGCCCCTCTTCTTCTGAAGACTGTATACATGATTCCTAGAAAGGCTGTTACCATCTTGAATAATCCATGAGACGGGAAGGTCTAAAGACAAAAGTAACACATAGTAGAGGGCATTGGCGAGAGGGTCACAGAGAAGAGGATCAGCCCACTGCGCGTGCTACACGTGGCCAGGTCCAGCGTTTGAGCTTCCTGTTATGTGAGATAACATACTCCCCTACGGTTTAAACGATTAAGCCGGGGGTGCGGTTACTTGCAGCCACTATTAGCCTCTGTGTAACCTGAGTAAGCATTAGAAAATAAGCCCTAAGAAACTGGGAGCACATGCAGAACCATCTCAGTTAATTATTACTCCCCACTGCGTTTTACGGCCCTCACGCCTAAGAGCCATGGTTGTCGAAATGTTCCACTTTTTTCAGATGCTCAATTTTTAAAAACCTAGTATTTGAGTTAATGTTAGTGAGATAAACCATTAATTCTTCATCCTAACAACTCTAAATAAAAATGAAACAAATTAAACTATCTTAGAGTTCAAAGTGTAAGGTTCCCCTCCTTCGTATATTGGAGAGGAGGGTATATGAAAACCAAGGCAGGGCTTCACTGGTGGCGCAGTGGTTAAGAATCCGCCTGCCAATTCAGGAGGACGTGGGTTCGAGCCCTGGTCTGGGAAGATCCCACATGCCGCAGAGCAACTAAGCCCATGCGCCACAACTACTGAGCCTGTGCTCTAGAGCCCACAAGCCACAACTACTGAGCCAGTGTGCCACAACTACTGAAGCCCGCACACCCGAGAACCCTCGCACCGCAATGAAGAGTAGCCCCCACTCACCACAGCTAGAGAAAGCCCGCGCGCAGCAACGAAGACCCAACACAGCCAAAAATAAATAAAAATTTTAAAAAAAAGAAAACCAAGGCATTATTCTCTACAATGTCCAAGTCAAATAACACCCAAGATAACTGCTAACAACATTATTTATTAATAGCAAGCCCCTGCTGTTTTCAGCAAGTCAAGAAAGAAATCTGTGCCAGGCAGTCTCCCCACAAGCAACTAGGTCATCCTAGGAAGAGCTGCCCTTCCCTGGAGCTCAGTATACCAGAGGCTGTGCATAAATCGTCAAGGGTCACAATACTGCACCACCATTCTCATAATCAAAATGCATATAAACCTTGTCATATTGGGCACTCTGACAGCGCACCCTCACCAAGTGACAGAGACATCCAGAACACTGCTGGCTCTTCATTAATCAACTATGCACGCTGAGTTGTATGGTCAGAATTACTGATGAACTGCATTTGCTCAAATTCCTTCTCTCAGATGGGGCCCTGATTTTTGTAAAGGCCAGAGCTGGAGCTACATTCTTTGTGTGCGAAACGAACTAATCTTTGGATAAAATAACATGATGATTTGGAGATGAAGTCTGGGAACTAAACAGACCAGGATTAGAATTCCAGCTCTGTTTCATACTAGCCACGTAACCACGGACAAGTTATGTAGCGTCACTGAGTCTCATCTTCCTCATAAGCGAAACAGGGATATTAATACATACCTGCCTGGTGACCCTAAGGATTAAATGAGATGCTATAAAGTGCCCGGCACATAATAAATTCATAATAAATGGCCGGCCACTGTCATCATATAGGGATTCTATAAAAGAAGGGACTGTATCTGTTTCTTCACTAATGGTAATGACAGAATCAACAGTAAGGACAGAAATAACAATAAATAATGATAATATGGGCTATCAGTTGAGCGGTATTCCAGAGACTCTGCGTGTCGCAATTCCTTTAATTCACAGCCCTCTGAGGTAGGAACTAAAATTACTCCCACGTTGCAGATGAAGAAGGTAAAAGGAGGATAAATAACATGAGCAGAGCTATACAACCGATAAATGGAAGAGGCAGGACCCAGACCCAGGCCAGCCAGCTCCAGAGGCTTTAGGCAATCCTGCCACCAGTCCCAAACAACTTCACTGTTCTACAACCAGCACCTAGCATAATTCCTTACAGTTCATTACTTGCTGAAAAACAAAAATCAATAAGCTATTACTACCATCTGGTAGTTTACAATCCTAAGCAACATGTTCTAATTGAGCCCCTGATAAGTTTTACCCACTTTCAGGATGTGGGTTATATCACCATCTAAGCCCCTTCTTTCAAAACAAATGTTTTTTGAGGACTTTCATAGCATATGTACCAGATATCAGCAATACAGATGAAAGAAGCCCACTCCCAGCCTAGTGGGGGACAGAGGTACCAATATTAGCATTAACATATACTTAAACCACTTGTCACTAATTCAGAAAGTTTGGTAATTTAGATTT